>NW_024080940.1:0-321664 GCF_003009895.1 Hyaena hyaena
CCTTTTCCCCTCTCACTCCCCGTAGAGGGTAGAGGGGGATCGCCTCCCACCCTGGAGTCTCCGATCCCGGCCCGATTTTATCTTCCCCGGTTCGCACTCACGTTAGAAGGCTCTCTCAGTGGATTCTGCGTCTTTTTTTCTCCCAATCTCTCAGGTTTTGTAAGGTTTCCAATGGCTTCAGATCTTTTCTGTGTGATGTATGGGCGCGAGTGCAAGTACGGAGCTCCTTACTTCTCCGCCATCTTGCCCCGGACTCCTCCCTCTGGCTACTTTTAAGATAATCTCTTTATCACTGGCTTTATGCAATTTGATTACAATATCCTAAATTTTTTTTCTACTCAGTTTTTATTGAGCTTATTTCTGTGGCTTTATAGTTTTCATTAAATTTGGAAAAATTTCCTCCAATATTTCTTCAAATATTTTTTATGTGATCATTCCCACACATTTTCTTCAAGACTTTAATTATGCATACCCAGGAAGAAAAGAAAAATGGAATTTATGTGCAACCAGAACTCTCTGTAACATGAATATTCTAAATCAAACAATAGATCCAGTTCCAACTTTTGCACTGGCTTTATCTTATTTAATTCTATAGTTCACAAAGACATTTTAGATAATATTTATTTTTATATATCATGAGGTGTGAGTAAGTAGTTCTACATTTCTTTTTTCAAAGAGAACATACCTTAATATCATAGCTACTTAAGTATAAGTGAGAGTTCAATAACTATTGTTGTGTAACTTGGATCTCTAATTTCAGATCATGTTTTCCTAAGGAAACAGTAATTCCCTCCACCTGGACAGAGTATACTGGCACCTTCTTGGGTTATTAACCTAAAACAACTGTTTCCATGTGAAGTCATAATACAGTACAGTATGTAAAATAATAGAATTATACTGATAAATAGAAGAAATACAGAGGAGGAAGCAATTCATTCAGTCACAGAAGAAGGGCTGTTATAAAATTTTATCAATAGAAGGGAAATATTAGGTAGGAATCTGAAGGATACCCACTAGGTGGATAGGAAGGGAAAGAATATAGTAGAGTCATAGAAGCATAAGAGAGTCTGTTGTGATGGGGTTATTACTGAGAACTTTTCAGCACTGTGAGAGAACAAAATGGGAGGTATAGGAAGGAGATTACAGTTAGTAAAAAAAGAATGCCTTGTTTGCCAGGATGGGGAGTTTGAATATACAAGGGAAGTGACATGGTCAGAGCTGCATTTCAGAAAAAAAATTATCCAGTAGTTATGTAGGGAGACAAAACACTAGAGATTTGTGGAGAGAACTGTAATCCAAGAAAAATAAAATAAATCTCTAGATTAAGGGAACAAGGAGAAATAAAATAGGACAGAGTCAGAAGATGACTGGCTAATTTTTAAAAATTATTTATAGTATGCCAGTCGCTCATCTACATACCTAACCTATATTAACATATTTCTTTCTTCACATCATCCCTAGGAAGTAGATATGATTTTACACATAAAGAATCTGAGATTACATAAATGCGTATTCACATAAATGTGAATTCAAATGCAGGTGTTTTGACTCTACAGCCCACATTTTTACCTTAAGAAGTACAATCAACAGAACTCGAGAACTAGATATAGGTACAATGAAGATTCTTACCAGCATTTAGTAAGTATTTGGTAAAAGGTAATGAATGAATTAAAAAGAAATTACTAGATACTCCACCAATGTCACTCCTTGAATTGATTTTCTGTGTTTTACATAAGGAATTTTCTACAGGAAATTTCAAGTCCTGTAGAAATTTTGGTTTGTATTATTTCCTTAAAATTTGTGAAGAGAACAGAGAGCTAGAATCCCATATGCTGAACTGGAATCTGAGTTTGGATACCCTAGAGGAGGACTCCCTCCCCCTCCCCCCCCCACCCCGTGCCTCAGGACAGAAGTCTGAATTGTAACCCAGAACATACATATACTCATGAAAATTCCCTTTTGAAAGGGATGGAAAAAATCACTCCCCTCCCTTGCTCTCTACTTCTCCTTGTTAGCTCTGACCAACATGTGGGTTCTCTAATTATTAAATAGGGCTAACAGTTGAGCTGATTATCCAGGGAAGTGTGGGCTCTTCACAAACAGGGCTGCAGTTGGCTGACACCATCACCTACTGGTCCTTTAGTACAAGGGGTAGTATTCATTTCTAGCCTCTAGGAGTACATTCACAAGTTGGCCCCATAATTAACTAAATAGGCCCCTTCATTTAGGAGTGCTCCAGTTCTGAAGTCTCATTCCTGTCAGAGAATCATCTCTTCTAGCCTATTTACTGGGAAGAGAAGGACTATTTATGAAAGAAGGCTTATCTTTGACATGAATCACCACATTACCATGCATTTCAAATTAATTGACCACATTCTACCCTCTTAGTGTCCACTGGCTCTGAAAAGATAGCCACACCCATACAGTCTCATTTGCATTCTGTCAGGCACTACTTTACCTGCTACAGGCTGGGGAATCCAGCTGCTGAGGGGAGATTCTTGCTAGCTCCCATATTCTTTCAGCAAACAATATACTAAGTCAGCTCAAAGGCCATATAAGCACATATCTTAAGAAAAAAGCCTAAAGATCTATGATGAGAATTTAATAATAAAAGAATGCCTCTTTTCCTTATGTGTATTGTGTTATATGAGTATGGGGGAAGGTGAGTTAATATTCTTCCATATCCTAATATTCTTCCATATCTTAATGCCTGTGGATTTAAGTCAGTCTAGTTAATTAAATATTTGTTGATTGTCTACTAGTTAGTTATCAAGAATTGTGCTATGCAGTAGTAATATCAAGAAAAGTAACATATGGTTTCTTCTCTTAAGGTGCCTGGGTCGCTCAGTTAGTTAAGCGTCCAGCCTCAGCTCAGGTCATGATCTCATGGTTCGTGGGTTCAACGCCTGCATTGGGCTCTGTGCTGACAGCTAGCTCAAAGCCTGGAGTCTGCTTCAGATTCTGTATCTCCCTCTCTCTCTGATCCTCCCTTGCTCATGCTGTCTCTCTCTCTCTCTCTCAGAAATAAATAAAACAATAAAAATTAAAAGATGCTTATCAACTACAATCCAGCAATTCCACTTCTGAATATATCTGAAGAAAATGAAATCACAGCCTTGAAAAGATATTGCAGCATTATTAAAATAGCCAAGACAGGGGCGCCTGGGTGGCTTAGTCGGTTAAGCATCTGACTTTCGCTTAGGTCATGATCTCGCGGTTTGTGGGTTCGAGCCCTGCTTCGGGCTCTGTGCTGACTGCCAGCTCAGAGCCTGGAGCCTGTTTCAGTCTGTGAGTTCCTCTCTCTGGCCCTCCCCTGCTCGCGCTGTCTCTCTCTCTCTCTCCTAGAAATAAATAAAACCTTAAAAAAAAAAATTGCCAAGACATGGAAACAACCTGAGCATCCATCATCAGATGAATGGATAAAGAAAATGTGTTGTGTATATGTGGTATAAACACATATGCACTAAATACAGTGGAATGTTATCTCTTTAAAAAAGGGAACTCTTGCTGTTTGTAACAACATGGATGGAGCTTGAGGGCATTATGCTAGGTCAAACAAATCACACAGAGAAAAATAAATACTGCATGATCTCATAGGAATCTAAACAGAAACTCACAATAACAGAGAACAGATTGGTGGTTGCCAGAGATAGAGGGTAAAAGTGGGGAAATGGTTAAAGGTGATCAAAAGGTACAAACTTACAATTATAAGGTAATTAAGTTCTAGGGATATAATATACAACATGATTAATATCATTAATAATACTGTATTATATATTTTAAAGTTGCTAAGAGAGTAGATAGAAGCAGGCACATTTAATTCACTGTAACAGGAGTTAAAGCAGAGGATATTGGCACAGAGTTTAATAAGTTGGTATGTTTACTATTGGGAGTGTATAGAGAGTCACATCTGAATTTTCATATTTTTTCCATTAAGTAAGATATAAATTCATCAATTAAGAGTGAAAAGGGAGAGTGTTGTTGCACTGGGTTTTACTCCTGAAACCAATACTACATGTATGTTAACTAACTTGAACTAAAACAAAAACTTCCAGAAATAACTTCAGTGCAGTGATCAAAATCAAGAAACTAACATTGATACAATAATATTATCTAATCTATAGACCTTATTCAAATATTACCAATTGTTTCAGTAATGTTCCTTATAGAAAAATGTTTTTTTGTTTCTTTTTTTACCTGGTTCAGGTTCTGATTCAAAATCATACCTTGGATTTAGGAGTCATATCTCCTTTATTCCAGAACAGTTTCTCAGTCTTTCATAACTTTGAAATTCTGCAGACTATCTCTCAATTTAGATTTGTTTGATGTTTCCTCAAGGTTAGATTCACTTTTGGCAGGAATAACAGAAAAGATGATATTTGTCCCATTATGGGCAATGTTGACTTGGTTATGGTGATGTCTGGAAGGTCTGTCCACCATAAAGTTATTATTTTTCTTTTTGTAAGGAAAGTAATTAGTAAGTATTTTATGATGAGATATTTCGAGATTATGTAAAAATCTCATTTCTCATCAGGATATTTTTGTCCACTAATTTTATTGATGATTCTTAATGGAAGCATTTATTACTATGGTATTGATTCATTTTTTTCCAATTCCATCATTCTTCTACATTTACTATTTGATATTTTACAGTTGGAAAGAATGTTTTTGTAACCTCCTTTTATTTATATATTCATTTATGTATTTATATATGTAAAAATTTATGGATTTTAACCCATTTTGATGCTCAACTGCCCAAAATTTGGCCAGTGAAACTCTTCAAACTAGTTCCTTTGACTTCATGGTATGTCTCCATCACTATTTGAACACTTCCTTACCTACTGGCACCCACACAAAAAAGTTATTCTAATCTCAACTTCAACTTTTGCTACACTACCTCTGGAATCAGTTATTTTTCTAACAATATCTGGCTCTTTTTAGTGAAGAATGGTATTTAGAAACTAGTATCTGGGTACTAGGGATGCTTATTAGTACTAGAGTGTATTATGCCGAGGTCATCTCAGTGGACAGAGACAGAAAATATCTAACCACATATATGCACCTGTAACTATTTATTTCTGTCATTATGTTTTAAAACCATGAGTTCACACTGACACCTCCAAATCCACTATAACATCAAAAGCTTCAATCTTCTCCCTTTCCACTTCTGTAACTTGCTTCTCTGACAATTAGAAACCTGGCTCTCATAACTCACAATATATTTATTATTTGTTCAGTACTAGAATATACTTCAAATATTTCATAATTGTTAACCTAAACACCTATGAAAAACAAACCTAGTAACTAGAATCAATATTTGTTTACAGTTCTTTTTGTATGTAACCTGAGGGTATATAACCAAAATACAGTGCACAAAGGTTCCTTAAATTAATCCATCTCACTCCCACTCAGTGTAGTTAATGCAATTAGGCTCTCATTTGTTTCTCTTGGATACATTTTGGTCTCCTCCCCACCCTTATTGATTTCATTCATTCATTCATTCATTCATTCATTCAAGAATGTGAAACATCATCTTGGTACTAAAATTCAGAACTATGATAGAGTGCAAATTAGAGAATTGTCTCTCCCCTAAACCCATATATTCTATTTCATTTGTATAGCTCCCATTCTTTTCTACCCCATTCCCAACCACTCCTGGTGGTAACTATCACAGTCTTTGGCTTATGCTTCTTGTGTTTTGGAATACATGAATAAGCAAATACTTTTCTTCTTACACAATTCAGTAATGCCAGATGCTCTTTAATATTTTTCTTTTTAAAAAATCATGTATACTCCAAATCATTCTCTCTGAGCGTAGAGATTTTCCTCTTTCTTTTTACAGCTGATTAATATTCCTCTGGACAGAAATATCATAATTTGCTCAGCCCTCTGTATAGGGGCATTTAGGTTGTTTCTAAATTTTGTAATTACAAATAATGTTGTAATGATTAACCTTGTGCATATATATTTTTGAATTGTTGGGTGTATACATTCAGGATAGATTCCTATAAAGAGCTATGTGAGTTGAAAGTTAAATGCATAAGTACTTTTGTTTAGCTATTGCCAAATCCCCTTCTCCAAATGTAGTGATTTGCATGCTTGAAGTTGTCTCACTAGCAGTTTATGAGAGTGCAGGATTGCACACAGCTTTCTCAACAAATATGTTGTCATACTTTTTGCCAATCTGAAAGATGAAAAATGGTATGTTTGTGTAATTTCAATTTATATCTCTATTTATGAATGAGGTTGAATGGTTTTTAATTAAGGGTGATTTTTATATATCTTTTTGTAAATTGTTACTTATATTTTACCCACTTTTCTATCAGCCATTTGGTATTTCTTCTCTCTCAATTTTGAAGAGTTCTTTATACATTCAGAATATTAGCCCTTTATCTGGCTATATGTACCAAAGCTTTTTAGTTTTTTAGTTGCCTGTTATTATCTGATTTGTAAGATTTAATGGTTCATTCAGGTCCCATATATACAACATACTACCAAGAGCTTATTCTTCTTTCCTATTTGTTTTTAACTCTCTTTAATCCTCCCATATTTTATTCACATTATTTCTACATTGTCAGTCTTATAATATTTCTAATTATACATCTATCCCTGTACCCATATTTTAGTCTTAGATGTATAATAAAATATATTAAACGTTTACCATAAACCACTTTGCTGAAGTTTTCTCAGTCATCTCTTTATTTTGATAAACCCAGCCTCCGGCAGATTGTTTTTGTATTTTCTTAAGATCTGAATACAAAATATTTGATTCACAATTTTTCCTAGTTTTTTGTTTTGTTTCACTTTTACACTGTTGATCCATGCTATATTATTTTGTAAGTTGTTTGGAGAAGTCTACCTCCAGGCTATTTTTCCTTCCTTGTAAGTCATTTGCTATTTTTGATAGAAGGCCTTAAGAAAATTTTTTCTAGATTTTAGAATCTAAAAGTTTACTAGGACATGTCTCAAAGCTGGCCACTCCAGGCCCATTTTCTCAGGGACCCAGTGAACCTTTTCAATATATTACTTCAGATCTTCATTTGTAACTGGAACATATTCTTGGATTACAGTTTTAAGTTAATTCTGTCCCATTGTTTTCTTTTTCTGTTTTAAGGACTTCAATTTATACATACTCTCTCTCTCTCTTTCCCTCTCTTCTTTGCCTGTCTTCCATTTCAACCACTTTCTCTCTATTCCTTATTTTTGTGTGTCACTTTTCATTTTGTTTTCCTATTTCAATGTGTCATAAAAATTTCACTTGAGTCTGTTTTCCTTGAGTACCCTGTATAATAATGTTTATGGTCGTTTTCTCTTGTTCTTTATTTCTTTATTGAGCTTAGTCAATCCCTTTTGATTTTTACCACTTTTTGTCCATTTCTATCTTTAATGGTTTCATATCTGTAAGTACTTGTTTAGAATTCTAAATTCAACTTAGAGTTCTTTTACTACAATTTATCTTCTTCATATTATCTGGGGACAAATTCTCATCAAATGAGATATTTTTATTCTGATTTTATCTTATGGCATAGATCTTACCTTTGAATAGATCTATTCACTTTTCTCTTATTTATTTTATGAATCTGTGGTGGCTTATAATATTTTTAGTTCAATGGTGCCCTCTTCTGTCAGTGTAGCAGAACCCACATTGTTTAATGAATTTCATGGGGGTGGGGGGTGGCTGCTGAATGAGGCAGGGGAGGGATTGTGTGTCCTCCAGTTTTGGATTATTTTTCGGATTGCAAGTCCCTAAAATTTCTTTTTTGCTTCCTTTATACTTCACCACCCAATTTCCAAAAGTACCTTTCCCTTATCTTTTTGTTTTTTTTCTTCCCTGGAAGCAATGTCTTACAAAGACTGCCACCTGGAGTTGTGTGGACTTTTAAATCTCTTTTGTGTGGTCAGTGCTCTGATCTACCAGCATATTTTTCCAAACATTTAAAATATAAGGGTGAACTTTCTCCTATCTGGTATTGGTCTTCTATTGATCTTTGACCTATCACTAGCTCTCTTCTACTCTCTTTCCATCAGGTCTTTCTGTATCATCAAGAAGGCTTGTAGACTTACAGGAAGAGCATGAAAGACAGCTCATTTAGATACACATATATGTACATATATATATGTAAACACATATGTATAATATATAATATATATGTAAAAGCAGTTTGAAGTTCGAATGTTCTCTGTCTTCTAGTTATGCTTGTAGTGTAGTTATGTGTAGTTCTGTTTGTTCTTTTGTTGTTCTGTGTTATATCTGAAGGAATATGGGGAGATACACATTAAAACAGGTGCAATTTTTGTAGTGACCAGATATTCTATTTATTCTATTATAAAATTATATGTTAGCTGAGTTTTGAATGAGTGATATATTCATTTGATTCAAAATACAAAAGTACAAAAGAAGTGAAAAGTCTCCTGCCTACTTTTATCTTGTCACTTCTTACTAATATTTAGTTCTTATACATCTTTCCAGAAATTTTAATGTAATATATATTTGTAAAGGTATTTGTCCACCCCTTGTTTTTATATAAATGGTAGACTACTATATGTACTGCTTCGCAATTGGATGTTTTTTACTTAGCAATACATCTTGTAAATCTTGACGTTTCAGGTATGAAGTGTTTCCTTCTTTATTATTCTTTCCACAGTTTTTCATTTCATTTTATGTGCCTCACTGTACTTACTCAGTTCCTACTGATGAAATTTGAATACATTTTGCCAAATTAATCTCCACAGAAACTGTACTAATATATACTCCCACCAGTAATGTATGAAAAGTTCTACTTCCTTCCAGCCTTGCTAATTTAGTGTATTATCTAACACACCTAACATTTCAATTATTAATATTTCTACAAGTAAAACATGGCATTGCAGTGTGGTTTTATTTTGTATTTATATTATGAGTGAATTAAGCATTTTCATATATTTAGGAACTATTTACATTTCCTTTTCTATAAACTGTATTTTCATAGCCTTTATTAATTATTTGAGCCTTGAATTAGGTTTCTATAATGAAAACAAGGCCCTTGACTACAAGTTTGAATGAGGACAATGATAAGATGAGACTTAGAGAAAGGAAATTCATATATTGAACTGGTCCAAGCAGATTCCCTCAACTCAAAATTTGAACTGGGCTAAGACTAAGTCACTTAGATGTTCATAATCCCTTAAGATAAAATATACTATGGATTGAAAATGTCACTTTCTTCTGAGCTAGTACCAGGATAAGTCAAAGTGATCTGCTGGTTGAAGTTATGAATGAAAGAGAAACAGAGAAAGATCATGGGCAAGAAAATGAGAAAGATATTCCATGAGAGATAGAAAGAGAGATGATATAAATTTCTGGAAGATGTGAGGAACTTGCCAAAATGCAATGGGGATTTTCTTTTTATCAGTGCATTTGAGATGGCATGTTGTAGCCTTTCAAAAAGTTTTCTTTTTCTTAATTTGAATTAGTGTGTGATTTTCTTTTTCTTGATGAGAATACTTTTTCTACAAATGGTGACATTAGTTTTGTTCTTTATTGCTTGAAGGAATACAAGAACAGCCCACGGATAGAAGATATTAGGAATCAAGGAGTAGCTGAACCGTCTGATTTATAGAATGCTCTGCCTCAAGTATCCAAGTGTTTCGTTGTTCTGGAAACATTCCAGCATATTTTGGGCAACTCCTAGGCACATGTCAGATAAGGACACCAACATCAAATGAGCCATTGATTTACATGTTATTTAAGCTTTCTTTCATAAGAAAAAAATAGAAGATTCTATAAATATAACCTTATTACCTATTTAATATTTGCTTATTGTATAAAGACCCTAAATTTAAAAATATCTTTTTTTTTAAATAAAATGTCTTTACTATTGGAAGAAATAAATCTTCTAAAACATCTAGAAACAAACTTTCTAGTCAGTAAAAAAGAAGAAACTAGGAATCTGAATCAGGTAAATGGTTTGGCATGTTCAGGTTAGCTTTACTGTTGTTAAGAGGCTGTCCCTGTTTCCACAGCTAGGCCATGTATTTCCCTGCTGGACATAAAATATCTCCCATAATACCAATATCAGACAAGGTCACTATGAGATCCTGACAGTGTGAAACAAAACAGTGTCACTTTATTTTATTTATTTATTTTTTATGTTTTATTTATTTCTGAGAGAGAGAAAGAGAGAGAGAGAGAGAGAGAGAGAGACTGCATGAACAGGGGAGAATGAGAGAGAGAGGAAGATACAGAATCTGAAACAGTCTCCAGGCTCTGAGCTGGCTGTCAGCACAGAGCCTGATGCGGGGCTTGAACCCAGAACCTTGAGATCATGACCTGAGTCGAAGTCAGACGCTTAACCAACAGCCACCCAGGCACCCCAACAATGTCACTTTATAATTTGATCTAGCCATAGACAAAATCACAGCCACTGTGCCACCAATAAAATATCAAACATTCCTCTCCCTTCACTAATTTGAGTGATTGCTGCTTCTTTACCAACTATAGCTTTACTACTCTTTTGTCTGCCTTATCTACTTATTGAGAAAACCAATTATGGAATTGTCCCCATTTTCTGACAGTACCTTATGTAGAGCAAACCTCTCCCTCTTCAAATCACCCAGCCAAAGCCGAAATGCTATAATAGATTTTTCCAAACACCCTTGTATTATTCTGCTCAGGCTACCATAACAAAATACCATAGACTGGATAGATTAAACAACAGAAATTTATTTCCTTGTGGTTCCGGGGACTAGAAGTCAAAGAACAGGGTGTCAGCATGGTTAGTTTCTAGTGAGAACTCTGTTCCTGACTTGCAGATGGCCTACTCACTGTGTCCTAACATAGTGGAGAGAGAGAGAGAAAGACAGAGAGAGTGAGAGCAAGCTTTCTGATGTCTCTTCTTATAAGGGCACTAACCCTATCATGAGGATACTACTGTCATGATTTCATCTAACTCTGATTACTTCCTAAAAGCCTCATCTTCAAATTCCAACATGTTGGGGGTTAGGATTTCTACACATGAATTTGGTGGGGGGACACAAATGTTCAATCTAAAACAGCCTGCTTACTGAGGCACCCAGTGATTCCATGATGTGCATCTTTTCTTACTATATCAAGTAATAAAACAAACTTGTTCAGTGAAAGGCCTATTCCTGGTGGTCTTTAGTTGGATGGCATTTGCATCAGAAAATACTGCTTTGTACAAAAATTACTGCCCATTAGTTTAATTAAGTTTAGAGTATTAGGCAAGTAGAAAGATTTTCTTAGCAGAAAGTAGATATTCCTTGGAAGAAAATTAAACCACAGTATTAAAAAAATTGCTTAAATTGCACTATTAAGATCAATACCTTGGCATTTGCAGTACCGACTTTGCATCATATACACTATAGATGAGATGGAAATTTGGAGGGTGAAGTTCCTATTTAATTAATAAAACCAGCCATTTAATGTAAACACAATCGCATCAATAGATCTCAAGTTGTCTGCTACCTGGCTCACAGTAACATAATTTGGTCTGCTAATATTTGTCTAGAATATTTAAGTTAATGTACCCTCTATTGTCTTGCATTTAGTGACTGTAAGACCCTTTCAACATATCAACAGTTCTTCAAATGTCCTTAGACAATGATAATAAAACACTTAATTCTCAAGCCCATTTATTCATAATTTAAAGATTTTCCTTAAAATTTATCTTTTCTATCATGAGTTTAAAACAAAGAACTAGCAGAGTAACCTCAGGCAGACTGAATAAACATAGTCATACCACAAACATTCCTTTCAGCCAAAGAAGCCAGGATTTCAGAAGTATGCCTTCTCTCAAGATACAGCACTCTTTCTTGGGAGACAGGTGTCTCTAAAAACTGACATTGCCCATAAGATCCATTCAAAATTGCACAATGACTTTTATGCCTAGAACTTCCAGCAATACACTAAATGCAAGACCTGACAAATCTAAATTACTTTGCTTTGTATTGCTGAAGAATTTGGCTTACCTACATGTGGGTAATTGTCACTTCTATGGCTCAGTTTTAAAGGAAATAGAGGTCCTGGTGCATACATCTTTCTTTTTTATTCAATAATGCCTTAGATTACATATAAGCCCAGTGTTTTTGTTGGTTAAGAATTAAAGACTTAAAAAAAATTTTTAATGTTTATTTTTGAGAGGAAGAAGGAGAGAGACAGAGCATGAATGGGGAAGGAGCAGAGAGACAGGGGACATAGAATCCGAAGCAGGCTCCAGGCTCTGAGCTATCAGCACAGAGCTGGAAGCGGGGCTTGAACCCACAAATCGTGAGACCAAGACCTGAGCTGAAGTGGGACACTTACCCAACTGAGTCACCCAGGTGCCCCAGGCTTAAAGCCTTTTATCTAAATGCAAGTGCTGGGCTATTAGACTTTAAACTGAGTAGAATCACCTACCTAGCAAAATACCAAGAATGTAGAAAGCACTTGTAAATACTGTAGGGTGGGGGCACCTTAACTAGGACTACTCAAACCTAAATATGCATAAGAATCATATCATATTGGGACACTACTTAAGCATGCTTAAGTAGTATAAAGTACAATTTCGGTTATTGAACAATTGTATTTCCTAGACTACAACAGATATCAAAACCAAAACAAAACCAATATGGTTTGCATGATATACAAAATGAAATACTTTTCATTAATTTCCTCTGATCACCACTAAAATTAGAAGCAAGTCATCTGATCTTTAAAAGTTAGACACATTCTTACTGGGAATAAAAAAGCAATTTCACAAATACTGGATGACACAAAGATTACCAAAGATTGTGTTCAACCTAACTGTATTATTCATTTATACTACATGTACTATAACAATTATTATTGTTGTTGTTAATTTTCTTTATTATAAAGAAAAGTTATGATCACTTGTAATATACATTTAAAATTATCATTCCACAATACTTATCATTCTTAAGCTGGAACAATTAATTTGTACTCATTCTTCAATCCAATTTAGGTCTTAAAATCAATAATGAATCCTACTAATGAAGAAGACAACAAATTATCCATAGCTACATGGAATTTACATCCTAAATATATGAAACCATTAAACTGAAAAGTTTAAAATTTAATTATGGTTTACTCCTGAAATTGTCCAAATTAACTGAAGGCATAGTTACTGTCCTAGGTCCACTTCTCAAATATTTTTTTAATGCTTTATTTATTTTTGAGAAAGAGAGAGACAGTGTGAGCAGGAGAGGGACAGAAAGAGAGGGAGACACAGAATCTGAAGACAGGCTCCAGGCTCTGAGCCAGCTATCGGCACAGAGCCCCGACGTGGGTTTTGAACCCACAAACCGTGAGATCATGACCTGAGCTGAAGTCAGATGCTTAACTGACTGAACCACCCAGGCACCCCTCAAATATTTTCAACTAAACTTTAAAGTTTAGGGGCACCTGAGTGGCTGAGTCAGTTAAGTATCCGACTCTTGATTTTGGCTCAAGTCATGATCTCACAGCTCATGGGATCAAGCCCCATGTCAGGCTCCACACTGACAGTGCAGAGCCTGCTTGGGATTCTCTCTCTTTCTCTCTCTCTTTCTGTCTCTCTCGCTCTGTCTCTCTCTCTCTTTCTGTTCCTCCCCCTGCTCCTACATGTGCATACTCTCTCTCTACCTAAATACATAAACATTAAAAAAAAACTTTAAAGTTTAGTGCAGACTTTCCCAAAATGATCTTTTTGTCTCCTATTTTCCATTTCTAACGATAATGGCAGGGAAGACTATCTTCTAAATTATTGAACCACAGAAACCGATACCTTTCAACTTCAAATAATATTATTATTTGAACACTAGCTGTAAAAGTCTTAGGGTGCCTACATTTTGCTTTCAATTACATTACTGTTTTCTCAACAATTCAATTTTAAATAACTTACTTTTCTAACTAAAAGAAAATCACAGAACAAACATTTCTGTTGCAAATTCAATGTTTCCTCCAACTACTAGCAGACAATGAAGGAAAATGAAGTTATGGTTTATTGTAAACTATGGTCATTCTCATGGTGTTTATTAGGACTCTCTGTCACTACTACTACTCTAAGATGAAATAGCACTGAATACACAACACCCAGGTTTCAGTACTGATGTTGGGTACCACATCTTCATCTTTTATACCTTAAACATTTTTTTTAATGTTTATTTTTTGAAAGAGAGCGTGAGAGACAGAGCACAAGTGGGAGAGGGACAGAGAGAGAGGGACACACAGAATCTGATGTAGGTTCCAGCTCTGAGCTGTCAGCACAGGGCCCAACATGGGCTTGAACTTCTGTACCATGAGATCATGATCTGAGCTGAAGTTTGACACTTCAGGACTGAGCCACCCAGGTGCCCCTATACATTTAATTTTTTAAACTTTTATTTATTTATTTTAAAGTTTTAATTTTAATTCCAGTATAGTTAACATACAGTGCTATAGAGTTTCAGGTATATAATACAGTGGTTCAATAGTTCTATATACACTCTTTAATCCCCATTACCTATTTTTCCCACCACCCCTACCCACCTCTTTTCTGGCAACCATTGGTTTGTTCTCTATAATTAAAAATCTGTTTCAAATATCATGTGATTTCACTGAAATGGATAATTTAGGAAACAAAACAAATGAACAAAGATAAACAGAGATAAACACACATCTTTGTTCATTTGTTTTGTTTCCTAAATTATCCATTTCAGTGAAATCACATGATATTTGTCTTTGACGGACTTCCTTCGCTTAGCATTATACTCTCTTGCTCCATCCACATTGCAAATGGCAAGATTTCATTCTTTTCTGTGGCTGAATAATTCCATTGTGTATATATATGTGTGTATATATATACACATATACACCATTGTATATATATGCTACATCTTCTTTATCCATTCATCAATACATGGACACTTAGACTGCTTCCTTAGTTTGACTATTGTAAATAATGCTACAATAAACATAGGAATTCATATATCTTTTTGAATTAGTGTTTGTGTATTCTTTGGGTAAATACCCAGTAGTCTGATTAGTGGATCATGAGGTAGTTCTATTTTTAATTTTTTTGCATTCCTACCAATAGTGGACAAGAGTTCCTTTTTCTCCATATCCTCACCAACCATATTTTTGTGTGTTTTTGATTTACTTATAACAGATGTGAGGGGATATCTCATTGTGGTTTTGATTTGCATTTTTCTGATAATGAGAGATGTTGAGCATGTTTTCATGTGTGTGTTGGCCATTTGGATGTCTTTGGAGAAATGTCTATTCATGTCTTCTACCCATTTTTTAATTGCATTATTTGTTTTTGTGTGTGTGTTGTGTAAGTTCTTTATATATTTTGGATACTAATCCTTTCTCTGATATGTCATTTATAATTATCTTCTCTCGTTCAGTAGGTTCCCTTTTAATTTTGTTGATTGTTTCCTTTGCCTTTTTATTTTGATGTAGTCCTCATAGTTTATTTTTGCTTTTGTTTCCCTTGCCTCAAGAGATATACCTAGAAGAATGTTGCTACAGATGATGTCATAGAAATTACTGCCTTTATTCTCTTCTAGGATTTTTATGGTATCTGGTCTCACATTTAGGTCTGCAATTCATTTTGAGTTTACTATTGTGTATAATGTAAGAAAGTGGTCCCATGTCATTCTTTTGCATGTAGCTATTTAGTTTTCCCAACACTATTTTTTGAAGGGACTGTCTTTTTCCCATTGCATATTCTTGTCTCCTTTGTCAAAGATCAATTGACCATATAATTATGGGCTCATTTTGGGGCTCTCTTTTCTGTTCCATTGCTCTATATGTCTATTTTTGTGCCAGTATCATGCTGTTTTGATTACTACAGCTTTGTAGTATATCTTGAAAACTAGAATTCTGATACCTCTGGTTTGTTTCCTTTTCAAGATTGCTTTGTCTATTCAGGGTCTTTTGTGGTTCCATTCAAATTATAAAATTATTTGTTCTAGTTCTGTGAAAAGTGCTGTTGCTATTTTGATAAAGATTGTTTTAAATATGTAGGTTGCTTTGGAGGTATGGACATGTTAACAACATTTGTCCTTCCAATCCATAAGCATGGAATATCTTTCCATTTGTTTGTGTCATCTTCAATTTCTTTCAGCATCATATATTTTTCAGCCAAGCTTAAGTTCATTCCTAGGTATTTTATCAATTTTGGTGCAATTGTAAATGGAATTGTTTTCTTAACTTATTTTTTGTTCGCTTCAATATTAGTGTATAGAAATGCAGTGAATTTCTTATATTGATTTTGTGTCCTGTGACCTTACTAAATTCATTATCAGTTCTAGCAGTTTTCTGGTGGAGTCTTCAGGAGTCTTTTGGGATAATATCATGTCATCTGCAAATAGTGTCAGTTTTACTTCTTCCTTATTAATTTGGATACCTCTTATTTCTTTTTCTTGCCTGATTGCTGTAGTTGGGACTTCCAATACTAAGTTGAATAATAGTGGTGTGAATGCACAGAGTGCTTTTCTTAGAGGAAAAGCTCTGTTTTTCACCAGTGAGTACAATGTTAGCTGTGGGTTTTTTATATATGGCCTTTATTATGTTGAAGTATGTTCCCTCTAGACCTACTTTGTTGAAGATTTTTATCATGAATGGATGTTGTACTTTGTCAAATGCTTTTCTGCATCTATTGAAATGATCATCTAGTTCTTATGCTTTCTCTTCTTGATGTGATATATCGTGTTGATTGATATCCAAATATTGAACCACTCCTGTATCCTATGATACAGGGAATAAATCCCACTTGATGTTGGTGAATGATTTTTTTTTTTAACATATTGTTGGATTCAGTTTGCAAATATCTTGTTGAGGATTTTTATATCCATGTTCTTCAGGGATAATGGCCTATAGTTCTCTTTTTTAATGGTATCTTTATCTGGTTTTGGCATCATGAGTTGTCTAAGAGGGTATTGTGGACCTCATAGAATGGATTTGAAAGCTTTTCTTTCTCTTCTATGTTTTGGAATAGTTTGAGAAGAATAGGTATTAACCGTTCTTTCAATGTTTGGTAAAATTTACCAAGGAAGGAGACAGGAATCAAAAACCACTTGTGCTTGGCTCTCTCAGTGTGGTACCTGCAGCCAATGAAATGGTGGGCCCCAGTATTCTCCCCAGAACCATACCCAAAGTAGAGAACTCTGTTTCATGAGTGGGAGCTAAGTGGAAGAAGAGAGCCCTCCATTTCTTAGCTGCACTCAGCTAGAACTTAGCCTCAGCAACAAGTAGGTGGGGGAAGAAATACAAAATACTTAAATCCTGACTTTTCCAGGAAGGCAGACCCCTGGCTGGGAGTTTAGAGGAGAGAGAGCTTTGTGTTCTTGGTTGTATCAGTCTAGAATATAGTTTCTGTCTTACTGAGCTGGGAGAGTAAGCCCTTCTCCAGGCATGAGTCTTTATTCAAATAACACAAACTTTTGCAGTTCTTATCAAGTTTTAGTACATCTTTGTGAATAAATGTTTCTTCACTTGCAGTATGCCCTTAGGGCCATTGCCAGAAACACTTTAAATGGTTCTTCTAAAAAATAATTTTCACTCTGGTAACTTTGTTCATCTGTTGTGTTTCTTAAATTTCACATATCAGTGAAATCATATGGTATTTGTCTTTCTCTGACTAACTTATTTTACTTAGCATACCAGAGGGGAGAATGGTGGGGGATTGGATTAAATAGGTGATGAGGATTAAGGAGTGCACTTGTGATGAGCACCAGGTGTTGTATGGAAGAGTTGAATCACTATATTGTACACCTGAAACTAATATTATCTGTATATTAACTAACTGGAATTTAAATTAAAAAATACTTTTCACAAGTTTCATAGGGACTTAATGAACATGCCCTTGGAGAGTTTCACACTATTATGCTGAAAGTGGAAACTCTGCATTTATTTTTATATATGTATGTTTTAGGTAGTGACTCTTCCTAATGGAGAGTCAGTCGTACATTCTTTATTAAATATGTTATTCTCTTTCGACTGAACTAAAATATCACCTTTTATAAAATTAAATTTTATATATACTAGCTTATATACTTTTTAGTTAAATATTGCTTATGTTTTAATATTTTAAAAGATCATATATTTTCTTAATATTGATATTAATTAGATAATTTGTTAATTTTAATTATGTTAATTAATGTTTCTCTTGCATTTAACATCATAGCAAATTTTCTTCTCAATTCTAGTACAGTAGTTGCTTTGTTTTCTTTCTCTTCTTCTTTTAGCTAGATTCTAGATGTTAACTCAGGTCATCACCAAGACATTTTATCTGTTTTTATTATTAATCATATGAATTATTTTATTCCTTGTTTTTTGCATGTACTAGAAGCTTTAAATTACTTTTGAAAAATAATGTTGATAACAAGCATCCCTATATTACTGCTAATTCTAATAAAAAATTTTTTAGGTTTCACTAGAGAGGATCATGTTGGTTGTTGGTTTTGATAAACCTGTTGAAGGATACTTAGCTTCTCAAGAGGTAAAGAAAGCCTTCTCAGTCCCTATTGATATATTTCTATAATTCCTATTTAAATTTGATATAATTGTTTATGTTGATAAAATATCTAACACTGAACTCTATTTACAGTTCTAGAATAAACCCTATTTAATCATGCTGTTTTCTTTTGATAAGATCCTAAATTGTGTGTGTGTGTGTATACACAAAATCTCATATAACCATTATTTAAATTGTCTTTATTTGCCTTTTCTTAGGTACTATGATAGCATGGTTTTTTATTAGGTTGTGCTTTCTTTTTCTATGATTGGGAATAGTTTATATTACAGTGGAATTTCTAATCTTTAAAAGTTAAATAAGAATCAATTCTGAAAACAGTTTTTTTCATGGGTATTTTCCATTGGAAGATCTTTAAACAGTGTTTATATCTATCCTACCTAACTCATCTACTCAGGTTTTCTACTTCTTTGATTAAACTTCTTCAATACTAATTACTAGAAAATCATTCATTTATCTAGATTTTCAAGCTTGTTACCACAGAGGCACATATGTATTCTCTTATAATTCTTTTATTATCTGTAATCATGACTGTATTTTTCATTGCCAGCTTTGTATTTGTTTGCTAGGTCTTTTCTTCTTAATTAGAATCTTAATGAGTTTATCATCTATATTGAAGAACTGTTTTTGAAGACATTTAGCAATTCTTGCTATTAAATGTTGTATTTTATCAGCTTTTATATATATCAGTGCTCTCCAAATTGATTTTTGGTTTTATTTTTACATTCATAATTTCCTTTGATTATTATTAAGCCTCTGTATTTTACTCTTTTTTCCCTCGACTAATTAATGCATTTAAAGCTTTAAATTTTCCTCAGTCCAGCTTTACGTATCCCATGGCTTTAATTCTAAAGTAATCTCATTTTCATTCCATAATGTCATTTTCTTTTTTAAACAAAAGATACCTAGGAGTCTCATTCTATTTCTTAGTAGTTAACCTTTTAGATCACTATTTTATTATTCATTTATAATTTTACTGTGTTAGGACCAGAAAACGTGGCAATAAAATTCTCTGTTTTGATATATGATTAACTAAGGTTTTTATCTGTGGTCAAACACATGATCACTGATTGCCTGAGGTAATTTCTTGTTTTGGATATACCAACAAATCTATGCTTTTTGAGTAATTAAAGTTTTTAATTTATATGTGAATTTGAAGTTTTGATTATATAATTCCCCTATGTCCTTATTTATCATTTTCTCATTGCTAATTCTGAAGATATATGTGTATATATCACTATAATTGTATTTGTATGTACTTCATACATTCTGATAGTTTTGCTTTATATATTTAGCGGCTATGCTATATTGTTGTTTGGTATGCACAAGTATGCTCATTTTTAATTAGCACTAACAAGTAGTATATTTGATTTATTTCTTCTATTTTACTTTATGTTTACTATTTACTTTCTCCTTTTTAGTTCTTATTTCTGATGACTTGATCAAATATTCCCAATTTATTAGTGTATATTTTTCTTTTTTAACCCCATAAAAAATAGGTTTCTCTAATTTTATACAAAAACAAGCAAACACCTAATTCTCTTTACTGCTTCTTCTCCAACCCAATAAATTGAGATTTTAAAATGCTTTTGCTTCTTCATTGTAGTCTGATTCAGATGAGAACTTTGGAATGATACTGCTTAACATTCTTTCCACCCCCAACCAACTCTCCTAGTTTTGTTGAAATTATTTAGTGTTTAGTTTCAGATTATTGTTATATTTTCCTTTAAAATATTTTGCTTACCATTTTCGTTTCTTCTTTATTTACACCTTTCTTGATGTCTATTTTGTTTTATTGTTTGTTCTCAGTTATTTTCTCAAGTATTTTCTTAGCTGGAATACATTTATTCCAACATGTTCATGATATCTTAACCAAGGGACAGAATTCTTAAAGTATAGTTCTTTTCTCTGAGCAGCCTGTAGAAAGTATTGTCACTGTAGCTTCTCATATTGGAGATAAAAGCCCTGATTTTAATTGGATTCATTTCCTTTGTGAATTATTCAGACATCCTATCTGAAATCTTTTAAGATATTTTTCTTAAATTTTAGACTCTTGGAATTTTACAAGCATATGTCCCTATATATTACTTTTCTTATTATTCCCAGAATTCATTGAGCTCTTTTAGTTTGATAACTCAAGTCTTTCTTCAATTCAGTATCATTTTATTTTATTTATTTAAGAAATTAGAGTCTTTCTTCTATTGCTGTTTTTTTTCTCTCCTTCAACTTCCACTTTTTACATATCAAGTGTCATGAACACATCCTCTAATATTCTTATCTTTTTCCTTATAATTTGCTTCTTTTTATATGTTTCACTATAGTTGTGAGATGTTTCACCCTTTAGACCAGTATTAAGGCTGCTATGTTCTCAATAGTCACCTCCTTTCCAACTCAATTACTCAAAAATTAAAATAAAAGAAAATTTTGCATCTTAGTTTTCTTGTTTTTAACATGTGTTGTTTATTGTATTGATCCAGGTTCTCCAGGGAAACAGAAACCATAAGATGTACAAAGATACAAAACACAGACACAGACACACAGATACAAAACCAGGAGACATGATGGTATAGTTTCAAGTGTGAAGGCTGGCAGGCTTGAGACTCAGGAAGAGCCAATGTTTCAGTTCTAGTCTAAAAGCATAAAAAAAAAGTCCACATCCCAGTTTGAAAGTATTTAGTCAGGAGGAATTCTCTTTTAATCAGGGGAGAACTAATCTTTTGTGCTATTTAGGCCTTCAAATGATTGGATGAGGTCCACGCACATGAGGGAGGGCAATCTGCTTCACCCCGTTTACAGATCTAAGTATTTATCTCATCCAAAACAACCTCACAGGTGTACCCAGAATAGCGTTTAGCCAAATATCTGGGCACCTCATGGCCCAGTCAAGATGACACATAAAATTAACCATCAGAGCTATTACTCAAAAAGAGCTATCTCCTCTTATAATCCTGCTAAAAAGAAGTTGCCTTTTCTGGGTTTTCTTCTTTTTTCTTTCTGGCTGCTATGTCCCTTAGTTATGGTACTGGTTTTCTCTGCGTACTTCCCCCAAAGCTCTACAAACCTTAAGACTCAGGTCCAGCTATTAATGTATGTTTAAGTGGCACAGATACAGCAAAATATTGTAACATGGCCAAGTTTTCAGTCCCCTGTCTGGGCTCCCAGAAGACAGGCTTGTTCCCAAGCCTCTTGGCCATAAAGACCAGTGTGCCCTATCAGTTTTGGGGAGAAGAGAAGGCTCATTCCACCTTTAGAGAACTCCTAATTTCTTGGGTTCTGGAAGATAAGAAACACCTTTCTCTCTAGAACATTTTCATAAGCTAGAACTGTCTCTCCATGATGCAAGATATGCTGTTCTTGCCCTTGGGCTCTCTTACTGTATTACTCATAAAAATTGTTGAGAAACAAAGACACTAACACTTTGTCTTCTAAATAAACAGTTGGCGAGTTTATTTTTGGTCAGAGAAACTTTCTAAGAAGTCATATGGCACATGCGGTTAGGAATGGTGGTTACAGGTTTTACTATTTTTCTATCCCCAGGTTTTACTACCCACTGAGCCAGGTAAAGAGAAAATTAAAGATTCTGTTCTAATAGCATGAGTAATAATGAATTTTAAGTCCCGATCCAATGCCTACACAATTTAAACCCAGAAAGAGATCTCTGGCCAAGTATGTAGAAACCTGGGTTCAGGCAAAAAGCTCTTTATTTATTTTTTTTAATATTTATTTATTTTTGAGACAAAGAGAGACTGAGCATGAGCAGCAGAGGGGCAGAGGGAGAGAGAGATACAAAATCTGAAGCAGGCTTCAGGCTCTGAGCTCTCAGCACAGAGCTTAAGGCAGGGCTGGAACCCACAAACTGTTGAGATCATGACCTGAGCCGGTCAGACACTTAACTGACTGAGCCAACCAGGCGCCCCCAAAAAGCTCTTTTATAACTGAATTGTGTGCTTTGATGACTTAAATGTGTGATATAGAACTCATTTAATCTTTTAATCTGTTTCTCTCTATATACATATATATACAAACACATAGATGTGTGTCAGTCTTCTATAAAATGGGGGAAATTATTGTTTATATAGTCTACCCTTCAACTTTATTTCTTGTAAATATTTTGTATAAAATAATGCAATAGATAAAAGAAATTTAGTTTAAATTTAGTTTAGATTCTGATGCTACCTTTTGACTCTTATGCCAAAAGCAATGAATTCTGAGCCCTTCCTATCAAGTGAATATTAGTAATTTGAGGGTATAAATTTTTAATTATTGTCATGTCTTTGCTCAAAAGCCTCTAAGAATTTCTGGATAGTCTGTGTATCATACTCCTTAGTTAGGCATTCTAATGTTCCAATATCTGGTCTTTATTTTTTCCTAACTTTTTAATGTGCTATTCCCAATTACTAATGCTGCCACTTGGTTATAAATGTCTACTCAGGTGTCTTCAAATTATGTAATTTCCACACTGTCCGCTCTGTGGTTTGGGGCCATCTGGGTGGCTCAGTTGGTGAAGTATCTGATTTTGGCTCAGGTCATGATCTCAGGGTTCACGGTTTGAACTCTATGTCAGACTCTGTGCTGACAGCCTGGAGCTTGGAGCCTACAGCAAATTCTGTGTCTCCCTCTCTCTCTAACCCTCCCCTGATTGCACTCTGTCTGTCTGTTTGTCTCTCCCTCTCTCAAAAATAAACAAACATTAAAAAGTTTTTTTAATTAAAAAAACTTTCTGTGGTTTCAACTACTGCTTCTCCTTCTAGGTTCAGTGCAAGACACACATTGATCATTAGGTTTTCTTCGACTTCTCCCGTTGCCAAAAATCTCACATCTATGCTTACACTAGTCAAAAACTATACACATTTATTTAGGGCAGCAATAATATTTATATTATTTTTGTGGTGGTCATGTTAAATTTTCCTTTAACTCTTCTAACATTATTTGACTTTTCAGATATATATGCACATTCTTGTCTCTTTTGTTATATTTAAATTATTTGTGGTTAGAAATAGTAATTGTTTTCTACCACATCTTTCTCCCTCTTCTCCAGGCCTAACATATTGCAGATATTCAGAACTTGACCATAAATGAGTAGAAATGCAAAATACCAGATGTACTGTATTGTTCTTAATTAATAACAAAATGTGGCTGATTCTTAAATTTCAAATAATCCCAAGAATCATAACATCATCCAGATTCCAAAAAACAATCTAGTTTAATTTAATGTACATCAATTTTCACAATAACTTTGACTCTTCTACTTCATAGTTTCACTTACTCTTCCTCAGAAGCATACCTATTCTTGGGTTGACATTCACCCCTACAAACCAAAATGGCCAAACCAGTTGTTAAAATATTTGAACACTTGGGGCCCCTGGGTGGTACAGTCAGTTAGGCCTCAGACTCTTGATCTCGGCCAGGTCATGATCTATTGTTTTGTGAATTTGAGTCCTCACATGGAGCTCTGCACTGCTGGTGCAGTGACTGCTTGGGATTCCGTCTCTCCTCTCTGCCCCTCCCCCACTTCTGTGAAAAGGTTTGCACATTCTCTCTCTCTCTCTCCTCTCTCTCCGTACCTCAAAATAAATAAATAAACATCAATATAAAAAAAATTGGACACTTTTGTGTAAGTTAGCAAATATCTGCTATCTGAAACCTGTCACCAACACCCTAGTTCCTCATGCCTATGCTCCCCCATTCCCCGGATTCCAGCAATCCCTACTACCCAACCAAAAAAAGGCATATTGCTTGTAACACAAGATCTCCAGGATTCTGCTTAAGTGCTATGGCTGTGTCCATTCTGATTGGCCAATGTCCATGCTCTACAGATTGGTAAATATTTCTGACTATATTATATAGGATCATAATGTGTAATTTATAAGTGGAAAACTGAAATATAATCCTATAAATCTTTCTCCAATCCCATTAGTGATAGGCAAAACTGACTTTGTAAGCACAAGGTAGAAGTCATGAATAAATACTTACTGAGGACCTATTAATTTTCAAGCAACTGTACTGTTTTTCTGTCTACTCTTTCTGGGCCCACCACTAATCCAGTAATATTCTCTTCTTTGGGCAACAACAATTGTTCTTTCTGTGAAATGGGGACAAGGATACAAACTTCATAAACTTTAGAAACATTTGCACTGTATGCCAGTTATTTGTTTACTTGTTTGTTTTGCCTACTACTAAACTGTGAGTCCTTGAAGTCAGGGGCGATGTTTCAATTATCTGTGTATAACCAGATTCTAATATAGTGATAGGCACACAGTTGATTTTTTAAAAATATAACATTTTAATCACATTCCTCTTACCAAAATGCTATTATTTTCTTTCATATAATTAATTTTTTTTATTTGAGTATAGTTGACCCACAATGTTTCAAGTGTACAACATAGTGATTTAACATTTCTATACATTATGTTATCCCTCACTGCAAGTGTAGCTACCACATGTATTTTTAGATGAATTGGTTGAGTATCAATTATTCAATGGATTGATTTCATCTCTTCCAGAAATAATATTCTTCCAATAATTTTTTTAGTGCCTGATCTTACTATCTCTCCTGTGATCCTCTGTGTCTTAAGGGAGACCTCCTAGAGGTACAAAGGCTCAACCTGAAGAAGACTCAATTACAAACAGTAAGATAGGCTAGTAATAGAAAAAAGAACCTTTGCATACAAAATTAATCATCTTTTCCATAAAAAGAATTGCTGCTGATTGAGTCTAATTCCCAAACTTTATACTTTCTAACAGTTTACATCTTTTTTCCAGTTCTGATGTCATAGGAAAACACTTTCTATTACTATCCAAGACAAAGTAAGTATGGCCTGGAAATGTTCCAGTGAGACTTTCTCAGTATCAACCACAGTTCCAAAGACTGACGATCATCAATTTGGTCATAAACCTTCAAATAAAAGAACAAAATAGGATGCTTCCTTCCTTGAAGCAAGACAATCAATCCTAGTAGATAATATGTGCCCAGTTGGGAAGTCAATCTTACCTAGACAGCAAACATTAAAAAAGGTGAGGGGAAGAAAAAAGCTAGTCACAAATTCAGAGGAATCATCTGATATTTTTCTTGTAAACAAATATTTTTTAAATGATATGCCTGTCTACTTGTGCCTTCACCATTATTCCAACTCTACCCTATGATCCAAGCAAAAATAATGGGAAAGAGAAATAAAAGATAAATCAGAACAGATGAACAAAGAAAATTCCTGAATCCCAAGAAGTAAGTAAGAGTATAGTATAATCCAAAAGCTTCTCTTGATATGAAAATAAATTTTTAATCCTGCTTCCTTGAACTAATGACTGAGAAAATCAGGTATATCCTGATGTATGACAGGATGTAGCGCTGGGGACAATACCTACCATGGGTTTTCATTTACGGTTCCTTAACAACAGGGTACTGGAAACTATTTATAGCCAGTATTTAATTAATCATGTCAGAGAGATTGAAGTAAATTTGATAAAAAGCATTTCGCTAGTTTAAAACATTTTTAAAACTCTTTTTAAAAACTATGTTAGACATTTGATATTTCTGTCACTTCTCTCTTCCAGGGGATGCATGTGTAATCCAGACATGCCTTTTGGAGGCATTACAGCAAATATGATGAAAATCAAGTATTCTGGAATCCCCCAACGAGGTAATCAGGCATTACATAACATTTTCCCTAGAGTTGTTTCTCTAAATCTGTTCTCAAATTGTTTTCCCTTTAAAAAAATTTTAAAATATAAATCTACATAATAAACAAAACCATGTATTGCCTTAGTGATGCACTTATTATGTGGAATCCTCTCAAGATATTTCATGTTGACCTTTATTTTTAACTGAGATAAGAACTATCAATCTAATTCTAATTTCCCCTCAGATATTGAATCTATGTTCATATTAATATATGATAAATAGTATATTTCATTTGGACATTTTCAACAAATTTGGAGAGTATGGCTAATCGTTAGGTGGTGCTCACCATTACACATATTGTTCTCTTATTCCAGGACACACAACTAAATGCATTTTCCATTCTCCAGTGCAGTGAGGTGTAATGATGTGACTGACTTCAGATCACTAGAAAGTGAATGAAAGAGATGTACACACTTATAGGCAAAATCCTACCTCATGTGACTGTATTCTCCCACGCATGGTCTGAATGAACAGGATTCCAAGGAATGAGAGAGAAATACAGCCGCAAGATGGAAGGAACCTGGCTTCCATAAGGCATGGCACAAACAGAGGGCAAACCCTAAGAATTTTTATAAGCAAGAAATAAGATTTTATTGTGATAAGTCGGTGAGATTTTGGAGACTGTTAGACCAATTCAAATTAATAAAAGTGACTAACCAAGTTTGGCTACTTTTTTCTTTCAGAAAGAGCAGAGTGGCACATCATTTTAAGGATGCTAATGGTACACTCATGAAATTTTATAATTTGGATTCTGGTTTAATTTTATAAATCTGAATCCCAATTATTCATTAGTCCCTCACAGAGTGAATGCCGTCCAAGGATACACAGGTCTTAGCTTCATATGAGTAAGAACTAAACATTAAAGGAAGAGAGGAATGAAAAGAGTCTAAAAATCTCTCAAAAGAAAATAATTATTTGAAACTCAGTCTCTTTTAGGAGTCAGCTATAGTGCTATCCTTTTGAAGAGCACTTGGGGGCCCACTGAGAGAGGTATACTCTCTTAAAGGCAAACAAGATTAAGAGCTAATGTGAAAAATATTTGAGTAACCAAAAAAATACAGTAATTTTTAAAAACATCTATAAGCAGGTATAGTGTGCTATCACTACCTTTGCAGAGGCAGTTGAACCTAAAGTCTAGCTCACAGTGCATTTGACTGGCAATGTAAAGACACATGCCATTAAGAATTAAAATGTTATGGATGAAGCAAGACATGATTTGAAAATAATGCCTTCAAATTAGGTACGCTGATGAAATTCAAAATCTGTTGAACATCTGGAAGTTTCTTTTGTCAATACCTAAAATAGAACAGTGAGGCTAAGATTATATGGAATCCCATAATTAAATCATGTAAGAACCATTGAATTTTTTTTATTAATGAGACAAAATCCAGAAGTTAGAGATTTAAAAATAACATAAAACCCTATAATTAGATTCTTCAATGGAGTACAAGAAAGGAAAACTCTTACTTATTCCTGAATGTCTCTGAATCCCTAGAACTCCCGCCCACTTTCATAGGTCACTAGTTCCCTGTAAGGATATGTGATATGACTCTCAATTAGTCATAAGCTGAACCCTAAAATGCAGGTTGTTTTGCAAATAAGCTTCTTCTTGCATGGGCATTTCTTTACATTTATATGGCAGGGTCTTACTCACAGGAGTTCCAGAGAGTATGATAACAAATGTGGCATGCAGGTAAGCCACAATTTTTAAATTATTGCAATTATAGGGGTGCCTGGAGTGCTCAGTTAGTTAAGCATCCAACTTTGGGTCAGGTCATGATCTCACTGTTCACAATTTTGAGCCCCGCACTGGGTGAGCTTGAGCCCACTTTAGGTAAGCTCAAGCCCTTAATGAGCTTGAACTCCGCTTTGGATGAGCTTGGGCCCTGTTTCAGGCTCTGCCCTCTGTCTCCCTTTCTTTCTCCTTCTCTGTCTCTGTCCCTCACTCACTCATGCTCTCTCTCTCAATAAATAAATAAATAAAGTACTAACTACTAAAAAAAACAAATAATGGCAATTATAATCAAATTTAGTAGTATTAATATCATACTTCATTGATTCTAAAACACACCTTTTCCCATATTTTAACATTTTGGAAATCAGGATCTGTTCTAACAGGTGGTTTCTTATAAACTCTGCCAGATAGGGGATGATTGTTGTCTAAATACCTTTTACTGAAATCTCCAAGACAAGAATGTGCCAACTTCAAAACTGGCATATTGAGTGTCCACAATTAGGAAGAAAATACTGGAGATGATACTGGAACACTGTTTTAAGAAAAGCTATAATACCAATATTATTGATGACACAAAAAATGATATGTGTGACAATTCTGAATTTTAAGAGTGATTCAGAGGAACTGACCTCTGAATGCAAAGATATCTGAAGAGTATAATAAATGTATTTTGTTTATATTTTCTTTTTACACGAGTGTTCAAGAGTAATTTTAAGTATATTTATTTTGAGAGAGAGAGAGAGCATGTGTGAGCAGAGGAGCAGAGAGAGAGAGAGAGGGAGAGAGAGAAACCCAAGCAGGCTCTGCACTGTCAGTGTAGAGCCCAACATGGGGCTCAAACCCATGAACTGTAAGATCATAACCAAAGGCGAAACCAAGAGTCAGATGCTTAAGTGACAGTGACCCAGGTGCCCCCAAGGGTAATTTTTTAAAAATAGTTTATTGCCAACTTGGTTTCCATATAACACCCAGCACTCATCCCCACAAGTGCCCCCCTCCATGCCCATCACCCCCCTTCCCCTTCCCCCTACTCCCTTCAGCCCTCAGTTTTTTCTGGTATTCAAGAGTCTCTCATGGTTTGCCTCCCTCCCTCTCCCCCACTATTTTTCCTCTTCTTCTCCCCCATGGTCCTCAATTAAGTTCCTCCTAATTCACCTATACGGGCAAACATATGGTATCTGTACTTCTCTGTTTGGCTTATTTCACCCCCAAGAGTAATTTTTAAAACATGTGTGAATTAATCTAAAATAGGTCTTTTATTAAACACAAAATTAAAATTCCAAGCAATGAGAAAGCATTATATCAGTTTAGTTAGGATATTTTTCTCTTGGTCTCATATAAGGTACATCTTCCACTAGAAAGAATCTTAGCTTCTTAGTGAAACCTGAAAATAAAGCTACACCTTCAGTACAGTGGAATAGCTTAGTTTATTAGTGAGTATGTTTTTGAATAAATTTTTCTAGGAAGGCTTAAGTTCACATTGAATTCATATATACATGATATAACTAGAGTACAATGAGATTGAACAGCACTAAAACTGTTTAAAGTACCTCACAGTCTTAATAAATTTCTATCCATATTGATTCATTTTATTTAATTTTATGAAAAAAGTCAATTAATGTAATTTTTGTGCTTGTGTTTATGTCATGAATGTTTAGTCATAAAGCAATCAAATTTCAACACTATTCTGCTTGACCAGTGTGCCTCAAAATATCAACAGTTCTAACTTTACAAATTCATTTGCAAAATAACACTCATTTTCCTAGCTACAGTTAAAGTAGCAAAATTTAACATTCACCCAAATCCCTGAGTGAGCAAACAGAACTCAACCCAGAATGATTCTTTCCATGAATGTCTATAACATATCATTAATGAGCTATATAATTACCATGTGCAATAAACAGTTGAGAAAGCACTTCTAGAAAAAAATATAAAAAATAATATTTGATTTTTTGTGGCAAGAATTTGTGGCATGGTTTTTCACAATAGAAATAGTATATGAAATAAGCTCATGCAAAAACATTTTAATACGTTTAGAATATTCATAAAATAATTCCATGAATGGGGTGCATGTATTAGAGTCACTATTGGGCAAATTAAAGATTGGTTGGCTACTCTACAAAATCAACTAGAATAAGGTGGGGAGTTATGTTTATGATCAGGGTGAGGAGTTATCTAAAATTAAAAAAACTCATGTTCAACTTGGAAAAATGTCAAGCTGCCTTTAAACACTAACTAAAATGAAATATTTTGTCTACATGCTACTTTTCTATGGTCTGTGTAGAAATAAACAGAGCAATTCTGAGAGACAACTGCATCATTATTTCATAGTTTTTGATCCATACTAAGAATGTAATAAAATCAGGCTTCAAAATGTATTTACTGTCAGTGATACATTTCCCCAAATGGAATCTCTGTTAAATGCTTTGTGTTACTCCTCCTTTCAGTTCAAGATGCTATCATCATTTCTCAGAAAGGAATCCTCAGACTGAGGAAATCTCTTTAGTTAGCTCATACTTTGCTGGTGGTAATGTGAATGGTGCAGTCTCTTTGGAAAACAGTTTGACATAAACATGGTTATGATATGACTCAGCAATTCTATTCTTAGGCTAAACCCTAGAAAAATAAGAACTGTCACACAAAAACTTGTTCATGAATGTTCAGACAGCATTAGTCATTACAGCTATGAAGTGGAAACAATTCAAATCTCTATCAACAGATACATGGATAAATAAACTATGGTATGACCAAACAATGAATTTTATTTAGCAATAAAAAGAAATGAAGTACTGATACATGCTACAATATGGATAAATGTTGAAAACATCATGCTAAAGGAAACAATCAATAAAACTAATAGGCAACTGATGGAATGGGAAAAGATACTTGCAAATGACATATCAGATAAAGGGCTAGTATCCAAAATCTATAAGGAACTCACCAAACTCCACACCTGAAAATCAAATAATCCAGTAAAGAAATGGGCAGAAGACATGAACAGACACTTCTCCAAAGAGGACATCCAGATGGCCAACAGACACATGAAACGATGCTCAGCATCCCTCCTCATCAGGGAAATACAAATCAAAACCACACTGAGATATCATCTCATGCCGGTCAGAGTGGTTAAAATGAACAAATCAGGAGACTCTAGATGTTGATGAGGATGTGGAGAAACGGGCACCCTCCTACCCTGTTGGTGGGAATGTAAACTGGTGCAGCCCCTCTGGAAAACAGTGTGGGTTTCCTCACAGAGGTTCCTCAAAAAATTAACAATAGAACTCCCCTATGACCCAGCAATAGCACTGCTAGGAATTTACCCAAGGGATACTGGAATGCTGATGCATAGGGGCACATGTACCCCAATATTCATAGCAGCACTCTCAACAATAGCCAAATCATGGAAAGAGCCTAAGTGTCCATCAATGGACGAATGGATCAAGAAGATGTAGTTTATCTATACAATGGAATACTCCATGGCAATGAGAAAGAATGAAATCTGGCCATTTGTAGTAACGTAGATGGAACTAGTGGGTGTTATGCTGAGTGAAATAGGTCAGGCAGAGAAGGACAGATACCATATGTTTTCACTTATAAGTGGAACAGGAGAAACTTAACAGAGGACCATGGGGGAGGAGAAGGGGAGAAAATAGTGGGGGAGAGGGAGGGAGGCAAACCATGAGAGACTCCTGAATACTGAGAACAAACTGAGGGCTGATGGTGGTGGGGGAGAGGGGAAGGGGATGATGGGCATGGAGGAGGGCACTTGTTGGGATGAGCACTGGGTGTTATATGGAAACCAACTTGACAATAAACTATTTAAAAATAAAAAATAAAAAAATAAAACATCATGCTAAATGAAAAAAAAAAACAGTCAAAAAAGATATCCCATAAGACACTTCACTTCTGTGTAAGTCCAGTACAGGCAACTCTATACAGACAGAAAGTAGATTACTGGTCTCAAAAGACTGAGAGAATTGAAGACAAATGAGAAATCACTATTACTGGACATGGAGCATCTTTTTAGGATAATGAAAATGTTCCAAAATTGATTGTGGTATTGGTTGCAAACCTCTGTGAGTATGCTAAAAACTACTGAATCATATACTTAAAATGATGAATTTTATGGTATGTAAATTATGTCTCAAGTTTTTAAATCCAAAACTTAATCATATTGGCAAAGTTATTTATTTGCTCTGTAAGAAAACATTTTTGCAGGGCCAAGGATTAGGAAGTAATCAAATTCTAGGGGCCAGTATTCTGCCTAGCACATTTGATTGTATGAAAGTAGCTGACTGAGACAATCAGACCTGAAGAGATGCTGCTGTCCTCGGTGAGTAGCCACACAGCCCTGAAGAGTGTCGGGCTACTAAGTGAGGAAAACAAGTTACAGAGTAATGTACATAGCATGCACGCATTTTAATAAAAACAAACACTAACTATGTATGTATAAATTTGGATTTGTATTTGGATTTATATGTATGTTTGGGCATGCTTCATTTGTAGTCTCTATGGAGATTCATTTCTTCCTTCCTAATTTCTTTACCCTGGCTGTTATTTCATTCTTTTCAGATGTTGTGAAGTCCCGTGATGTACTGATCAGAGTCAGTATAGCCTGTGTTTGTACAATTGGTGGTTATTTCTTTCCAGCTGTAGCAATGTTTATATTGTCCTTTATGATGTCCTTTGCAAAAGGCCTCCTCTACCCATGTCTAAAATCCTGCTGAGCTTTAAAATATGATCTCTCATACATTTCTTTTTTGAGTGCTCTCTCACTTCCAGCCAACAAAAATCTTAATTTTTACAGATTACAAGAAATTCCTCTTCAGCACTCTTGCTGTACTTGTAGCCAAATCACTTGGATGCTTTTTAAAAGATATCATGGGCCTAAAGTTTTCACTTTAACACAAATTAATGGCAAAGAGACCACAGACCATGTCAGATAGAGAAATAGCTTTGAAAATTTAAAAAGGAAAAGAATTGGCTATCTGGCCATCATGTAAGCCAGAGAAAGCATGAAAAAGAACGCTGCTACTTACGGGCCTAAAACTAGAGAACAATATGGCCCAGTCACTATTATTGGCTATAATCCTTTGATTGTGCTCTTTGAATTACCTGCATGACCCACCATAAGTAAGTAAGCAAGTCAACAAATAAATAGTTCTTTTTTGTTACTACAGTGGATCTGGCTAGCTACTAAAACACTTTGGTAAATGATCAACATCATAAACTATTAAGGGTAGTAAGACTGGGAATGTATTGGTCTGGAAATTGCAAACTTCTCAATGATTAACTCATATTACCCCATCAGTAAACCATTTAACTATTTGGCAAATGGCCCTTATAATACATACATAAGAAATTAACCATCTTGTGGTAGTCACACATGTAATCCCCAGCCTATGTGTACATATGCTAAGACTGCACATGCTGATTACTTTTCCCTGCCACCAAAACCGTAAACTCTTCACACGTTAAACAGTACCAATAAAAAAAAAAAAACTATTTATAGCTTATTGCTAATTCAGTAATGCCTATCCCCATTATTGAATATTTCATAGGAATTTAGTTATATTTATAAAAAATATTCTATCATTCAGTCATCTTTCCTCACAATAATATTGTGAGGTGGTTGTCTACAAGAAATAAGAAAAAGGAAATAAATCAGTGTCTTAAAGAAATATCTGTACCCTCCATGTTCATGGTAGCATTATTTATAATAGCAAAGTTACAGGAACAGTCTAAGTGTCTATCCAAGGATGAATGGATAAACAAAATGTGGCATATATACACAATGGAATACTGTCCACCTGTAAAAAATATTCTGTAACTTGTGACAACAAGATGAACCTATAGGACATTATGCTCAGTAAAATAATCCAGACAAACAGGAAGCAAATACTGAATAATCTCATACAGTGGAATGGATCTTACATTGTGGAATTTATAAATGTGAACTCTATATTATTTCTTACAACTGGGTAACTGTAATTTGATTAAACTGTAATTTTTTAATGTAAAAAAAAGAAATGAGAAAAAGATAAATTCAATTAAATTTGTCCATTGCCGCCCCCCTCCACAATTTTGGGTTAGAACTTAGCATCTTGGATACAAATTAGTTACAAATATCACCAAATCTCCCATTTTATAACATATCATATTAAAATAGCACAAACCAAATTTATAAGGAAGATGGTTTCACCTGCTTAGCATTCACTAAATGTTGCTTACTTGTCATCAACAAATCTAGATTTGTTAGTGCAGAAGTCAACAGAATTGCTTGCTCTGATTCAATTCCAAAATTTGCTGAATATGTATTAGATGATTGGAAACACAAAAGTAAAGACAGTGTCTCTACTGTCAGGTTTATTTGGGACACAGGCATGCATTCACTGAGAACTGGATCTGAGGGGTGAACAGGGTGATATGGAACCAAAAGGTAAGAGGTGGTTTATTCTATCTAGGACAGAGATAAGGAGGTGGGGGGCAGAGTTACAGAAGATTATCAGAATAGATAGCATTTAAGAAGACCTTGCCTTTCAAGAGAAGTAAGAATTTGAAGGAGAATGAAGGAAAGGACAAGACAGTAAGGGAAAAAAATAGAAATTAATATACATACTTATAATAAATCTAAAATTACACGGTATATTCCAGAATCTTAAGTGGAGAGCCAGTACATACTTATTAAAATGTTGTACTGGGAAAGATGGCAGAGCTCTTCTCTTATTCTTGAAGTATTCGATTCATCATTAGAATCACTAATGTGTTCTTATGGAATGTATCTCTGACCTGTCCTTATGCACCAATGGAACTGGCAGAGGGCAGAAATGAAATAGACAGCAAAAGCAAAATGGGTGACAACCTATGGATACACTGAGTATACTAACCCAAGAGAACCCAGTGAGTGACTCTAGTAGGAGGTCTGTAGAAGGAGAAGAGGAGAAGAAAAAATCATAAAAAGGAGACAGCAAAATGGATCTCAGGGGTTCATGAAGGTAATGCAAGCAGTACTTTGGCCACTTGCCCTGCTAAAAATAGAAGCATCACCAGATACATTTGGAAGGACGTCAATGACCTTGAGCTCAGAGTTCAGGGAAGAATTCGTCAGTTAGAAATGTTTGGAGTCAAGGGTGAATGCCTTGCTTTTAACGAGAGCTAATGTGATGTAGTGTTTAAGAGTTTAGGTTCAGGCCACTACTTTTTGTTGAACTTTGAACAAACAACTTATGTCTTAGTACCTTAATTTCTAAAACAGGCAAAATAATAGTGTCTACTTCATAGAACTGATATATAGATTAGAGAGTTGATATATGTAAAAGTACTGTGAATAATCAGGATGTAGGCATAGAAATCAAACTCTGGGACTCTATTTTCAAATACGTTGGAAGTGCTAAAAGGTTAAAGAGGGGACCATGAAACAATCCAGAGATTAACAAGAACAGGAAGCCTTTATCACTTCATAGGATTGAAAGGCAAAGAGAGGAAGAAGTTTTAACAAAGCCTAGGAGCTGGAGCTTTCTGGGAGAAACTGGAACCATGAGACAGCCATAGACTTTTCTGGAAATCCTACTGCAAACATATAAGATAAGAGATACATCCTGGTTCCAACCAGGTCAGTAGCTCTCAGCCTAAGATTCTTTCTCCTTAAAAGGGGGATAATATCACCTCTCTCCAAGGATTTCTGTGTGCCATTTGAATAAGCTAATGTACATGAAAGCATTTGTATTATAAAATGCTACACATATATAAGATACTATTAACAACAATATATATAAAACTGTTCATTTTTAAACACACACATTTTTTGACCATTTGTCCTCACAGTAGAATAGAACTACAAGCAACTAGTACAAGATTCCATTTCTCCTCAATGAATAATGTGAACTGAGTATTAAGCCAAAAGAGATGAGAACCAAGGAAACGTAAATGTAATGTTATGCACAAAATAAATATGATCTGCTGTGATTTCCTGACTTTCCAGTTAACCTCAGAGTAAGACACATCATGTTTAGAAAACTTAAGAAATGCAGAACCCTTAACTTGGAGTGTATTCTGTATTCATTTAACCCCATTATGGTACAGTATTTTATATACTTATGATTCAGTTACCTCATTTGAGATTTTGAGGGTGTATGTGTAAGTGCATGTACATTACCTTCAGCTTGTTTAAAGTGTTTTAAGAAACATATTCTGAAAAGGGATAGGTGTGGTTTTTGTTTATACTTATGTATTGTCTTTAATAATAATAAGTATTAAGTTAACATACACAGTTCAACTTCTTATCTTTCTCTTCTCTGGCTGAGCTGAGATTTGCTTTTACAGGTTCTGTGTCTCTGTATTATCCATTTCATTTGGAGAACCATAAATCTTTGGTCCCATTGATTTCCGGGGCAATTAATCCTTGGTCCTCCTGTATAACCACAACGCTAGTGCTGCCGTCTTCAAGACTTTCATCTTTTGACCCATTATAACTCACAAACTGTTTCACATTTTAACCTAACTTATAGTTTGGCCTTGGTGATTCTGCAATTAGATGAATTAATAATCAGGTGACCACATATCCAAGGTTCTTGGAACCCTCCCAGTTTATGCCTGTTGTTCCTACATAATTATTTATAGCTTCCCCTTTCATTCCCATAAGTGTCCTGGTTTGGATAATAAATTATATGGTCACACATTAGTAAGTGTCTCAAAAGCAGAAACAGTATGCACTCTGTGATAATAGTGTGCCCAGAATTTTATAAACAAAGCTCCATACAAATGTAAGCTATTGTTATCATTTTCTATGCAATATCCTGGTATTAATTTTATCTGCAGAAAAACAGAACAGATTGAAGGAGTTCCCTATCTCACTTGTAGCAGGAAGGCTGAGATCTGCTCAAGAAATATAATATTCTAAGGTCTCAGTTTCTCCATATGCAAAATGAAGGGGCTGAATTACATTATCCTTATGGTCCATTCCAATCAAACATAGCCTGCCTTCCACATCTTCCTGTTTCCTACACAGCACACCTGAAATTGCATACTCTCTCCAGAGATACCTGGGACCCTCCATATTGTCTGATTCTTCACCCTAACCCTGACATTTATCTAAAGGGCTCCCTATACACAGAGGAATCTTGACCACAAAACCATATTTAAAGAATTGTAAGTTTCAAACTTTATAAATTTTGCTCTTTTTTCCCTTAAAACTCTAGACTTTTGTTACTTTTGGCATACCATACATCCCTGAGAACAATCAGATCCAGCTTAGGGATGCTCAGCCTTATTTGTGCCTTGACAATTTCTTCTCTTGCTATCATCCAGCTAAGGGTAGACCTACTTATAGAATGGTATTTTTTTCAAGGTTAGAAAAAATTTTAACAGGCTATTTACTCTATCAATTCTGATTTCCTTTTTCTTTGATCCCCTCTTCCTTCTCGTCACTATTTCTTCTTCCCACATGACCTTCCTGTTATTGGATAAAACAATTTGATGAATTAAATCTCACTAATGTATAAAAATACTTAATATTCTATTTTCCTAGAAATGTTTATATTTTTAGAGAAAGTAAAAATAGCAAAATGCTTAGTATAGAGAAATTTGCTGATAGCACAAAGATTAAATTACATTAGCTGCCAGAGTTCTTTGCATACTGTAGGCTCTCAGTAAACACTAGTTGGTATGTATGTGAGGTGACAAAAAAATAAAAGAAAATCTTCTGAAGCAGAGGAAGGTGAATATTTCTTAGGCAGAAATTCTTCCAGATATGTCCAAATATCTCAAAATAACAAAAGAACATATGTTCACTAGTACTAATAAGTTATATGTAGCTTTAATTTTAAGATGTGGTGAAAGGGAGAAATGGCATTGGAAAAATCTGTAGAGGTCAAATGGGATCCAGAGTTGGAAGTAACTTTCATACCATGCCATCATGTATCAGATTAAGACATTTAACAGTTCTAGGAATGTAGGCTAGATGTAGAGTTCTGATATGGTAAAATCACTATGCCATCAGTATGTAGAATATACTAAAGGCAGAAGACTCTGTACCCAGGAATTCTATTTAGAAGCCTACAGCATTTATCTAGGATACCCAGGGAGACTGGGACTTATAATAAACACCCATATGGGGACAGTGAATAGGGCTGGATTGAGAAATCTTCCAAGTATAAATTCTATAGGATTTTATAAACAATAGATATTGGGAACAGGTAATGGTAATGAGAAGAATTGGATATATACTGAATTTAATGTTTTAAATATGGGAAACTACATGGGAAAAACTCATTTCATAAGAAATATAGGAAGATATTGGGGCGCCTGGGTGGCTTAGTCGGTTGGGCGTCCGACTTTTGCTTAGGTCATGATCTCGCGGTTCGTGGGTTCGAGCCCCGCGTCGGGCTCTGTGCTGACTGCCAGCTCAGAGCCTGGAGCCAATTTCAGAGTCTGTATTTCCCTCTCTCTCTGACCCTCCCCTGCTCACGCTGTCTCTCTCTCTCTCCTGGAAATAAATAAAAAAGAAAAAAAAAAGAAATATAGGAAGATATTGGGAAGAGAATTTGGACAATGAATTCAATTTTAAAGATACTGAATTTGATTTGAAGATGTCTCTTATAGCTATAAATAGAATCTGACACTTGGAATAGAAATCAAAGCCAGAAGAATTAGACAGTTGCTGATATTATAAAACCACCCTGGAGTATGTAGAGAAAGTAAAGAAGACCTGAAGATGGAGCATTAGAGAACACTGGCACTTAAAGAGAGTATCCTAAAGCCATATATGACAAACCTATAATTTATATCTCTCTCAATGATGAAAAGCTGAAAGCATTTCCTCTATGATCAGGAACAAGAAAAGGATTCCCACTTCTGTCACTTTTATTCTACATACTACTGAAGTCCTAGCCAGAATGATTATGCAAGAAAAAGAAATAAAGATATCTAAATCATAAAGGAAGAAGTAAAATTGTCTGTATTTGCAGATGACATGATACTATACAAGGAAACCTTAAAGACTCCACCAAAGAACTATTAGGATTAATAAATAGACTCAGTAAAGTTGCAAGATATAAAATCAATATAGAACAAACAGTTGTATTTCCAAACACTAACAATGAACAATCAGAAAGAGAAATTAAAACAATTTCTTTTACAACAGCATCATAAAGATAAAATACTTGGAATAAATTTAACCAAGGAGGTGAAAGACTTTTACACAGAAAACTATAAAACAGTGATGAAAGAAATAAAAGAAGACACTAGTAAACAAAGATATTTTGTGCTCATGGACTAGAAGAATTAATATCATTAAAATGCCCATACTACCCATATTAATATAAATTAAAAAATGAATACATAAGTAAATGGGGGAGGGAGAGAATAGACAAATCTCCTGTACAGATTTCCAAATAATTTATGTAGATAATCAGTCCTCAAAGATGTAGAGTTTAATCCCCTATTCCTTAAGCATAAACTATACATAGTAACTTTCTTTAAAAGAATACAAAATGGGGGGCACCTGGTGGCTCAGTCAGCTAAGCATCTGACTTGGGTTCAGGTCATGATCTCGTGGTTTGTGGGTTTGAGCCCCACATTGGGCTCTGTGCTGACATCTCAGAGCCTGGAGCCTGCTTCAGATTCTGTCTCTCTGTCTCTCTGTCTCTCTGTCTCTCTTTCTCTCTCTGCCCCTCGTCTGCTCATGCTCTGTCTCTCTCTCTCAAAAATAAACATTAAGAATTAAAAAAAAAAAAAAAAGAATACAGAATGGAATAAGGGGAAGGGGAATGAGTAACAAGATGGAGAAACCTGGCAAACACTACCAGGAAATCAAAGTAACATCAACAGTGTAAGTCATGCTTGATATATGTACTACGTACTCTTGATATATGATGAGAATGACACTTTACTTCTGTGGTCATCTTCCCAAAACCCGTAACCCCAGTCTAATCATGAGAAAATGTCAGGCAAACACAAACAGAAAAACATTCTAGAAAATACCTGATCAGTACTCCTCAAAACTGTCAAGTTAATCAAAAGCAGGAAAGGTCTGAGACACAGCCAGAGTTGAGAAGAGGGCTATGGAGACATGATGGTGGTGATATGTAAGGCAGTATCCTGGGTGGGATCCTGGAACAAAAAAAAGGACATTAGGTTAAAAAAAGGGAAAACTTGAGTAAAATATGGACTTTATTCAACAACAATTGTGTCAATACAGTGTTCGTTAATTGTGACAAATGCACTGTATTAATGAAATTTGTCAATAATAAGGATATATGGGTGGTGGTGGGGGGGGAGGTATATGAGAGCTCCATACATTCTTTGCAACTTTTCTATGAATTCAAGACTGTTCTAAAATAAAAAGTTTAATTAAAAGAAATTCTAGAATTCTGTCCAACATATAGTAGGTTCAAAATTATTGGAAACTGTATTATCATTAATGGTGCTATTAGTTATGGGAAAGAAAGTAAAGGAAAATAAGTACCTTCACTGCTCTGCTCACCAAATCCATTCACTATACTGACACCCTTACTTAGTAACTAGTAATGTCAGCTGCAGTAGTTACATTTACTCATCATAATGATTCCCATTTATTGAGCCTTTATTAGAGGCTGAGTATATGAATTATCTTAATACTCAAAAACCCTCATGAGATTTGTACTGTTATTATCCCAACTTTACAGATGGAGAATAACAAACTCAGAGAGCCTAAGAGAAGCTTAAAGAAGCTAAGTAATTTGCCTAAGGCCTATGGCTAAGAAGTGAAAATTTTTGAGCTCAAGAAGTTTGTTGTTAGCACCTATACTCTAACTGGTCTGTTAAACAGACCTATACATGTGGATATGCCTGCCTCCACCATACACACGCATACTGCATTATTCATGCACTTCCCTCTTTATACTACTATTAGGATCAGCATTCTCTCCAACCACTTCTTTTCTGTTTGCAAATACACAGATGAACTCAGGACACAATGTATCAGATCATTCCTAAACACTGGGTCTTGCCCAAGCCCTCAGTGCTGTGACTCAAGTCCATTTCCTTATTACTAATTCTACTACAAGGTAATATTTAAACTTGATTGAGTTCACAATTATTTTCCCTTTGAGGAATACACTGAAAGCAACAGCCTTCCCTGTAGACAGAAGATAATTCAGTGACAGCACCACTGTGTCCATCCTCTTTTTCATACCCTCATTGCCCACTCATTGCTTTAATTCATTGAAGCAAGAGGCTAAAGAAAGAAAGCATTATTTCCCTTAGAAAGGCAAGTCTATAGTGAAGCTCACTTTCTGTCTTCATGTTAAAATGAGAACACACGTTACTGGAAGCAAGGATTTTTCTGTTCATGTGCAGCAATACAACCTTCCAGTTTTCATAAATCTAAAGCAATCTTTTTTATTTTCTATAATTAGGCCATAAGTGAGTCCATGCCAGCCTGACTCACTCAGCTACCTATGTGCTGTGGCTGGAGTGTCACTGTTCCATAACTGGGGTACTGAGTGCTTTTGTTAGGGCCTGATGCATAAATAGAACAAAGAAAAAGATCTTTCTCAGAGAAAACCTTGAAAGCCAGGGAATGATAACCTTTCTCACACTGAGGCCTGGGGGAGTGGTAAACTGGCAAACAAATCCAAGTCCTTCCTAGGGCTTTCCTGGCTTCAAAGGGACTCGGGACCACATGAATTCCTTACTAGGAACTGCTGGACAATGTCAAAAGTACCCAAACAGCTCCTTATACCATTATATAGCTGCATAGGTTCTTAGTTTACTTCCACAGTAGACAGCAAATAACCTAGCCTACGACCTCTTCTATAATCAACTACAAGAAACCTTGGAAGAGGTTAGAGAACTTAAGGAGCCATTTGCATATCCTCTAGGGTTATTCCTCATTTGACAAGGGGGAGGCTTGAAGAAAGATGCTTCTGTCTGACTGACAGGAAGTAGAGCACACAGGAAACAGTAATTCTCCCCTGTTTGGAATGGGTGCCACATTATCTCCTTCCCCTCCCCTTCCCTCTGAAGCCTTCCCTAACCTAAAACGTTCTTAACACTTCTCTATTGGCATCCCTTCGCTAATAAGTCTCATAATCACATAGTCACCTCTATTAGTTTGTGCCTCGTTCTCCAGTTTCCAGTTTCATTTTCCTGTGGTAACACTTAATACCCTCTGCCTTGTGGTACAGCCCAGGGTGACCATACAGTCTGCATGTGTGACTAGACCGTAAATCCTCTAATATAAGGGATTCAGTACCCTGCTCCCCACAGGGTCTCGCATATTGCTCAAAAATCCTCGTTGAACCAAAAAGTTGCAAGTGCTTTTTATAAGCCCTTTTCATCAAATATGTCAATAAATTCTTGAAGAACCAGACACAGCTGTTTCTTTGGAAATAGCTCTTCCCAGTACACTATTTCCTTCTTCCCATTTAGCAACAAATTCATAAATAAACACACACATGCATGCGTGCACGCGCACGCGCGCGCACACACACACACATTCATACCTTGAGGTTTAAGCAAAATTATCAACCAATCAATTAATAAATATTTCATGAGTTATACTCAGTAAGACCCCAGACTTGTTGCTCATTGATACATGTTATCTTTCTGATACAGATACATTTAAAGAATGAAAAAAGCAAGAACAACAACAAGAAAACTGTAAGTGGCCAAGAAAGCAAAACCTATTCTCTTAGACCTGGAATTCCAGGAAGTAATCCTAACATTGTCTTCCTATAAGGATTCATGATTACAAATAAATACTCTAACCAGGCTCTCAGTTAAATCCATCTTACATAGGTATTCTTTACAAAATATTTACTGAATTCTTACTATGAACCACATAGTATTCTAGGAGTTGGACATAAAAATCTTTCCATAATACATGGAAACATACAATAAACAAATCATGTATACACCTAAGAGGTCAGGTAGAAAGTAAAATATAGCAGATCAGGGGACAGAAGGAGCATATCTAACAACCAGGGAAGGTTTGTAGAGGTTTTTAGTTGTTGTTGTTGTTATAGTTAAAGAGGAACTTGCTATTAAATTTACATTTCTTTAAAAACATACTTTCTCCAACCGTTACCACTCTAGGAAGGAACAGAAAACCCTCTCCATTTGGTGGATTCCATGTAAAAGCCTGAGGTGGTGAGGATAAAGTATAAAAATACTATGTACAAAGGTAAAGAAAGTATCTGCTGTTACCTTAATGTTCAGATACCCCCGCCTCAGGCCCCTTTTGCTCCTTTTGAAAAAAGCTCCTGGGAATCCATTCGAGTAGAGAACAAGTTCTTCCTCTGGAGGGACACTCAAACCCCAACATGACATTAAGTAACTAAAGAAGAAAGAAAATGGATAGTACTTCATATTCTAGCAATGGGAGGGGATTTGCCCTTTTATTGTCAGCTTGTATGAAGTGAAAGCTGAGCCATGTAAATATATGATGGAAGGGCATTTGAAGTAGAAGAAATAGCAAATGTAGAGTCCCTTATATGTTTAGGACATTTAAGCAAGAGCAATGGAATCAGTATGCAGGAGAGGAGAAAAAATAAGAGAGAAACAGAGAGCAGATGGTCTAGGGCCCTGCATAGTGAATGATCCTTTAGAAACTTGCATTAATATTATCCCTCCACAAAAAGGAAAGGCTTGAAATAAATTAAAACCAAAGGAGGAAGGGAGGCAAAAAGAAAGAGAAAGGGAAAAAATCCTAAAACTACAGGCAGCTTTGCTTCTTTGTTGTTAATGGATATGCTAATTTCATTTCAGGTAGAAACTTGTTAAAATCTCTCATATCACCTCTCTTATATCCCCCTTTCTTTCTAACTGTAATGTCACTGTCTTCTGATTTTCTTCATCTATGGCCAGAATTATTTACAATCCCTCCAGATTGGCTTCCCTCTTCATTTTAGCTCCCTTTAACACAACCACATTGCTGTCACAACAATCTTTCTAAAATCCACATCTTACCATGCTTCTCTCACCCTTTCAGAGGCTTCCTTCTAATTTTCTTTTTCTAATCCAAGTACCCCACCCTCTATACCAAACTGTAATCCCCACTCTAGATTTAGTGGTTATTCCCTGAACACACTAGGCATTTCCACACTTTTATCCATATGTCACCTGGAATGCTTTCCCAATATCTCTTATTCATTCTATACATGCAACTCAACTCTCCTAACCTCCATAAATTTTAACTACATCCCCATGTATCTTCTATCCCCATGGAACAATTAACCTTTCTCTCATATGCTTACATGACACTTTATGTCACTACATTAGCCTTTATCAACCAATGTTGTGCTTATTATGTGGCTTTCTTCCTACCTACTGTATGAATTCTTTATCAAAAACATTGTACTCTTCATTTTTATATACCAAGTTATTAGCAGAATAACATAGATAAAAAGATACTTAATATTTACTGAATTAAAAAACAAAATAGGAAATGAGATGAAAATGGGGAAAGTCACAAAGCATAATCAGAAAACAAGAGAAATCAAGATGGTAAAGAGATTTACAAAGTCAGCAGAGAGAAAAAAAATTATAAAATATTAAAGCCAGGACAAATTTTTGTAATATTTTTTAATCGCCAATTTTAGCAAATGATACAATTGGGATTCAGAGTACTCAAGCAGCAAATGATTAGAAGAGCCTGAAAGTTTCAATGTTTGATCCACAAGCATTAGAGAATAACACAAACTACAGATAAAAAAAAGCACCTATAGATCATCCTGCACAACTGTACACTGTGACTCTCTGAGATGGAAAAAGATTGGAGAAATTTCAATTTACCATTAAGTTCATTTCAACGGTAATATTTTTCCTCTTACTTGAATTTTTTTATGTGAGAACTTAACCCTCCTTCATGTACCTTATTACATGTATATTGATTTACCATTTCACAGTCTATGAAACATTAAAATATCATTTCGCCAGATTCTCATAGCAGTCTTTTAAATCTTTGGTTTCAATTAGATATCTTTTCCTTCACTAGTCTATGACCTCCTATAAATATGAAAGATCATTTAAAATATCAGTCAAATAGGCAGCTGAAAAGACTGTCTGTGTTTGTGTGATTTAACACAGATGCACTGAAGAGTGTACTTCAGAAGCATAGGGTTTTGGTGCTAGCTCTGCCAACCTCAAGCTCAGTGTCACTTCACCTAGGTTTATGTGCATCTGGAAGTCAAGGAGGCTTCACCAGATCAGTGGTTTCCAAACCTGGCTAGGCATCACAATTACCTAGAGTCTTTAATAAATCTAATAGCCTAGATCCTTCTCCCAGAACATATCACAGGGTGAGGACCAGATATCTGTATTTAAAAGCTTTCCATGAGGAAGAGTTAAGATGGTGGAAGAGTAGGGGAACCCTAGTCATCTCTTATCCCTCAAACACAGCTAGATAAATATCAAATTTTTCTCAACACCCAAGATATCAATCTTATGACTGAAAGAACAAAACTTCAAGTCTACGAGTAGAATCGTGGCAGGTAGGAATTGTGGAGCATTGATCTGGGAGAGATAAGAACTGGGTACTGCAGATGCTGCAGAGGGGAGGGATCCCTGCTTACAGAGACTATTGCAAGGTATTATAAGCAGAAGAGAGCAAACTCTGAAGTTTTATTTTTTTTTATTTTTTATTTTTTTACAAATAGTTTATTGTCAAATTAGTTTCCACATAACACACAGTGCTCATCCCCACAAGTGTCCTCCTCCATGCCCATCCCCCCTCCCCCCCACATCCATCAGTCCTCAGTTTTTGTCAGCATTCAAGAGTCTCTCATGGTTGCCTCTCTCCCTTCCCCCCACCATTTCCGCCCTTCTTCTCCCCCTTGTGCCTCCGTCAAGTTCCTCCTAATCCTCCTATACGTGCAAACATATGATATTTGTCCTTCTCTGCCTGACTTATTTCGCTCAGCATAACACCCTCAAAGTCCATCCATGTTGCTACACATGGCCAGATTTCATTGTTTCTCATTGCCATGGAGTATTCCATGGTATAGATAAACCACATCTTCTTGATCCATTCATCTGTTGATGGACACTTAGGCTCTTTCCATGTTTTAGCTATTGTGGAGAGTGCTGCTATGAACATTGGGGTACATGTGCTCCTATGCCTCAGCATTTCTGTATCCCTTGGGTAAAGTCCTAGCAGTGCTATTGCTGGGTCATAGAGGAGTTCTATTGTTAGTTTCCTGAGGAACCTCCACACTGTTTTCCAGAGGGGCTGTAACAGTTTACATTCCCACCAACAGTGTAGGAGGGTGCCCCTTTCTCCACATCCTCGCCAGCATCTAGAGTTCTCTGATTTGCTCATTTTAGCCACTCTGACTGGCGTGAGGTGGTATCTCAGTGTGGTTTTGATTTGTATTTCCCTGATGAGGAGGGATGCTGAGCATCGTTTCATGTGTCTGTTGGCCATCTGGATGTCCTCTTTGGAGAAGTGTCTGTTCATGTCTTCTGCCCATTTCTTCACTGGGTTGTTTGTTTTTCGGGCGTGTAGTTTGGTGAGTTCCTTATAGATTCTGGATATTAACCCTTTATCTGATATGTCATTTGCAACTATCTTTTCCCATTCCGTTGGTTGCCTATTAATTTTCTGGGTTGTTTCCTTGGCTGTGCAGAAGCTTTTAATCTTGATGAGGTCCCAACAGTTGATTTTTGCTCTTGATTCCCTTGCTTTTGGGGATGTGTCAAGTAAGAAGTTGCTGCGGTGGAGGTCAAGGAGGTTGTTTCCTGCTTTCTCCTCTAGGGTGTTGATAGTTTCCTGTCTCACGTTCAGGTCCTTTATCCATTTGGAGTTTATTTTTGTGCATGGTGTGAGAAAATGATCTAGTTTCATTCTTCTGCATGTTGCTGTCCAATTCTCCCAACACCATCTGTTAAAAAGGCTGTCTTTTTTCCATTGGATATTCTTTCCTGCTTTGTCAAAGATCAGTTGGCTGTATACTTTTGGGTCCACTTCTGAGTTCTCAATTCTGTTCCATTGGTCTATGTGTCTGTTTTTGTGCCATGAAGTTTTAGAAGTCTGCCACTTTTGGTATTGTGCCTGACTTAGAGGTGCTCCTGTGGGAAGGAGAGCGGAGACCTGGAGCAGGCAGTGTGGTCACGCAGGGAGGAATGGTTCTCCTGCTCCGAGTACATTTGGGAGTGGCAGCAAGGCTTCGTTGGGGACAGAAAAATGAGTGGCACAAACATGCTGCACTGTTCCCAGGCACAGGAGCAGGTCACAGACTGTGGGCAGCGATTCTTGATACTAGCTTCCTGCTCCACTTTGCCATAAACTCCAAACCACTGCAGGGTCATGTCATCACTTTCCTGGGACTGGTTGGGAAAAGCTCACCAAGACCCACCTCCAAAGGATCAGCACAGGAGGTGCACTGAGACCTTAAAATTTGGAGTTTAGAAACCCATCCCCGCACCTGAGAAAGAATACCTCAGACACAGGCAAAGTGAAGGCAGGGGTCTGACAGAAGCTGGGGACACAAGAGGGGTGATTGCTTGCTCCTCTATGAGGGTTTCCTGAAGAGTAGTGGGTAGGAACTCTCCACTCCACAGAGGAGAGAGCAGGGTGAAACCATTAACCCCCAGCTCTACCCACCATCAACACTGTCCTATCTCAGTGAGTTAAACAGCACCACCAAGTGGAGACTGGAGCTGCATATAACAAGCCCCACCCTGCTGGCACACTGCAGGTGCATCTCTACCAGGGCAAGTGGGCCTGAGAAGCAGTGCAACAGGTCCTTCGCTCGGAAGACGAGCACTAACATCTCACACACACCAAGTCTACTGATCATAGTGCTGCAAAGCTTCAGTTATATAGGAAATAGGATCTAAGTTGCTTTTTATGTTTATAATTTAAAAAATTTAATATATATATTTTGCTGTTATTTTTTTGGATCTTTCTATTAACAGGCAGATCAAAACACACCTAGGATTTAGCTCTTTTTTTTCTGGGAAAAATGATTATAAAACAGAGGAATTCACCCTAAACAAAAGAACAAGAGGTAGAAGTAATAGCTAGGGATTTAATCAGTACAGATATAAGTAAGACGTCTAAATTAGAATTTAAAACAACAATTACAAAAATACAGGTGGGGCTTGATAAAAGCATAGAAGACACTAGAGAACCCCTTCCTGCAGAGATAAAAGAACTAAAATCTAGTCAGGCTGAAATTACAAATACTATACTGAGATGCAAACTTGAGTGGATGCCATAACAATGAGGATGAACTAAACAGAGGAAAGAATCAGTGATAGAAGATGAGGAAAGAATCCTGAAAGCAGCAATGGAACTAACCTACAAGTAAGACAGATCAGGTTCACAGCAGATCTGTCCACAGAAACTTGGCAGGCCAGAAGGGAATGGCATGATGTATTCAACGTGCTGCATGGGAAAAATACACAGCCAAGAATACTTTATCCAGCAAGGCTATTATTCAGAATGGAAGGAGAGATAAGAGAGTTTCCAAAACAGAAACTAAAAAGAGTTCATGATCACTAAACCAGTCCTGCAAGAAATACTAAAGGGGACTCTTTGAGTGGGGCAAGAAGGACCAAAAGCAACAAAGACTAGAAAGGAACAGAGAACACTGTCAGAAACGCCAACTGTACAGGTAACACAAGATACTAAATTCATATCTTTCAATAGTCACTCTAAATATAAACATACTTAATGCTCCAATCAAAAGACATAGAGTATCAGAATGGATAAAAAAAACAAGACCATCCTGCCTATAAGAGACTCAATTTAGGCCTAAAGAAACCTGCAGATTGAAAGCGAAGGGATGAGGAACCATCTATGATGTTAATGGATGTCAAAAGAAACCTGAAGTAGCCATACTTACATCAGACAAACTGGATTTTAAAACAAAGACTGTAACAAGAGATGAAGAAGGGCATTATATCACAAATAAGGGATCTATCCATTAAGAAGATCTAACAATTGTAAATATTTATGCTCCCAACTTGAAAGAACCCAAATGAATAAATCAATTAAAAAATATAAAGGAACTCATTGATAATAATACACAATAGTAGGGGACTTTAACACCCCACTTATAGCAATGGACAGATAATCTAAGCAGAAAATCAACAAGGAAACGATGGCTTTGAATGACACACTGGACCAAATGGACTTAACAAGATATATTCAGAATACTATATCCTAAAGCAGCAGAATACACATTTTTCTTAAGTGCACATGGAATATTCTCCAAAACAGATCAGACATTGGGTCACAAATCAGCCCTTAACAAGTGAAAAAAGATCGAGATCATTCCATGCATATTTTCAGAACAAATGCAATGAAACTTGACATTAACCACGAGAAAAAAATTTGGAAAGCCCTCAAATACATGGAAGTTAAAGAACATCCTCCTAAAGAATGAATGAGTTGACAAGGAAATTAAAGAATAAATTAAATAGTACATAGAAGCAAATGAAAATGAAAACATGACAGTCCAAACCCGTTGGGAAGCTTTCCTGGTAGTCCTAAGAGGGAAGTATATTGCAATACAGTCTACATGAAGAAGCAAGAAAAGCCTCAAACACACAATCTACTTTACATCTAAAGGAGCTAGAAAAAATAACAGTAAATAAAGCCTAAAGCCAACAGAAGAAGGGAAATAATAAAGATTAAAGCAGAAATAAATGATATAGAAACAAAACAAAACAAAAAGTCAGCAGAACAGATCAACAAAATTAAAAGCTGGTTCTTGAAAGAATTAATAAAACTGATAAACCTCTAGTCAGACATATCAAAAAGAAAAGAGAAAGGACACAAATAGATGAAATCACAAATTAAAAAGGAGAGATCATAACCAAAACCACAGAAATATAAACAATTATTAGAGAATACTCTGAAAAATTATATGCCAACAAACAGGGCAATCAGGAAAAAAATGGACAAATTCCTAGAAACGTACAAACTACCAAAACTAAAATAGGAAGAAATAGAAAATTTGAACAGACCTATAATCAGCAAATAAACTGAATCAACAATCAAAAATTTCCCAACAGACAAAAGTCCAGGGCCAGATGGCTTCCCAGGAGAATTCTACCAGACATTTAAAGATAGGTGAATACATATTCTTCTCAAATTATTCCAAAAACTAGAAATGGAAGGAAAATTTCCAGACTCATTCTATGATGCCAGACTTACCTCAATTCCAAAACCAGTCAAAAACCCCACTAGAAAGGAGAATTACAAGCCAATATCCCCCATGATCCATGGATGCCAAAATTCTCAACAAAATACTAGCAAATCAAATCCAACAGTGCATTAAAAGAATTATTCACCATGATCAAGTGGGATTTATTCCTCAGGTGCATGGGTAGTTTAATATTCACAAATCTATCAACATTATACACCACAATTAAAAGAAAGGCTAATGACCATATGATCCTCTCAATAGAGACTGGAAAAATCAGTTGACAAAATATAATAAGCATTCTTGATAAAAATCCCTCAACAAAGTAGATGAAACATACCGCAACATCATAAAGGCCACATACAAAAGACCCAGCTAATATCATCCTCAATAAGGAAAACCTAAGAGCTTTTCTTCTACAGTCAGAAGCAAGAGAGGGATGTCCACTCTCATGATTACTATTTAACATAGTAATGGAATTCTTAGCTTCAGGAAGCAGACAACAAAAAGAAATAAAAGGCATCCAAATTGGCAAGGAGGAAGTCAAACTTTCACTATTGGCATACAGCATGATATTCTATGCAGAAAACCCAAAACATTCCACCTAAAAGTTGCTAGAACCGATGTATGAATTCAGCAAAGCTGCAGGATATAAAATCAACATACAGAAATCTGCTGCATTTCTATACACCAATAATGAAGCAGAAGAAAGGGAAATCAAGGAATCAATACTATTTATAATTGCACCAAAACCCATAAGGTACCTAGGAATAAACCTAACCAAAGAGGTAAAAGATCTGTACTCTGAAAACTATAGAAAACTTATGAAGGAAATTGAAGATGACACAAAGAAATAGAAAAACATTTCATACTTATGGATTGGAAGAACATTGTTAAATGTCTATACTACCTAAAGCAATCTACAAATTGAGTGCAATGCCTATCAAATTACCAGCAGCATTTTTCACAGAGCTAGAACAAGCAATCCTAACATTTGTATGGGACCACAAAAGACCCTGAATAGCCAAAGCAATTATGAAAAAGAAAAGCAAAGCTAGAGTCATGATTCTGTACCTCAAGCTATACCAAAGCTGTAGTCATCAAGATAGTATGTTACTGGCAAAAAAAACAGACTCATAGGTCAATGGAAAAGAATCAAAAATCCAGAAATAGACCCACAACTATGTGGTCAACTAACATTTGATAAAAAAGAGAAGACTATTCAATGGAAAAAAGAAAGTCTCTTCCACAAATGGCATTGGGAAAACTGGACAGCAACATACAGAAGAAGAATGAAATTGAAACACTTTCTTAAAACATACACAAAATATAAATTAAAATGGATGAAAAATCTAAACGTGAGATAGGAAACATCAAAATTCTAGAGGAGAACACAGGAAGCAACCTGTTTGATCTTGGTTGGAGCAACTTCTTACTAGAAACGTCACCCAAAACAAGACAAACAAAAGCAAACATGAATTACTGGGACTTCATCAATATAAAAATACTTCTGTACAGTGACAGAAACAATCAACAAAACTAAAATAGAGCTTATAGGAGTGGGAGAAGATATTTGCAAGTGGCATATCTGATAGAAGGTTGGTATCCAAAATCTATAAAGAACTTATGAAACTCAACACCCAAAACACAAATAATCCAGTGAAGATATGGGCAGAAGATATGAATAGATATTTTTCCAAAGAAGACATCTAGGTGGCTAACAGACACATGAAAAGATGCTCAACATCACTCACCATCAGGGAAATACAAATCAAAGCCATGATGAGATACAAAGCCATCACATCTGTCAGAATGGCTAAAATTAACAACACAAGAAACAACAGGTATTGGCAAAGATACAAAGAAGGGAAACCCGCTTACACTTTTGGTAGGAATGCAAACTGGTGTAGCCACTATGGAAAACTGTATGGAGGTTCTTCAAAAGCTAAAAATTGATCTACCCTATAATCCAGCAATTGCACCAATAAGCATTTACTCAAAGGATATGAAAATGCAGATTCAAAGGTGTACATGTGCCCCAATGTTTATAGCAGCATTATCAACAATAGCCAAATTATGGAAAGAGCTCAAATGTTCATCGACTGATTAATGGATAAAGAAAATGTGGTGTGTGTGTGTGTATACACACACACAGATACATATATACCACACACAGTATTACTCAGCCATCAAAAAGAATGAAATCTTGCCATTTGCAACGATCTGAATTGAGCTGCAGTGTATTATGCTAAGCAACATAAGTCAGACAGAAGAAAAATACCATATGATTTCATTCAGATGTGGAATTTAAGAAATAAAACAGATGGAAAGGGGAAAAAAGAAAAAGAGAGAAGGAAACAAACCATTAGAGACTCTTAAAGACAGAGAACAAACTGAGGATTGATGGAATGAGGAGTTTGGGAGGTGGGCTAGATGGGCAATGGGTATTAGGAGGGCACTTGTTATGATGAGTAATGGGTGTTGTATGTAAGTGATGAAGCACTGAATTCTACTCCTGAAACCAATATTGCACTGTACATTAACTAACTATAATATAAATAAGAATTTGACAAGTAAAACAAAATAAAACAAAAGCTCTCCACGTGATTTTGATGAGCTGTCAGGTCTGGAAATCTCAAACCAGATGATGTTTTGACTCTTTGTTAGCTCTAAAACTATGAATAAACCATGTTTATCTTTTGTTTCCATTGCTATCTGTGCCAGTTAGTCTTAGACTCAGACATTGGGTTCCTTGCTGTAGCCTGGAGAAAACAGACTTGAGATGGCAAGACTAGTTAGACTTCAGAATTAATGGCTTTGTTTATATTCTAATCAATATTTTATCTAGGAGTATCCTTAAGTGAAAGAACTCATTGATTTTCCAGAAGAATCTATATGTTCTCAGTAATGTATAGGTTTATTACTATTTTGTGATCTGCTAACATTGCCAGTTGGACTCCAAAAGCCATTTAGAATACTGAAGAAACCCAGTATCTGTGTCTCATTTAACAAAATACACTTAAAAAAAAACAGATAAAATCAAGGATGTGGTTTTCAACAAGTTACTGATCTCAGATGGTGTTAAAGAAGAAGATAACAACACTTATCTGGCAAGGGAGATACCATGATCAAGACGAAAACAACAAAGATCAGGAGAGATACTTCACTATTACAAATTAAGAACCTTTAGTTTTTGTTTGTTTAGTTTTAGCTTTCATTTCAGTTGAAATAGTGATTTTAAGCTTCTGGAAAACTGAACTAATAACCTAAGTCAAAAAGAGTAATGTATTAGGGGTGCATGGGTGATGGTTAGGTCAAGATTCTTAATCTACTCTACAAAACAGCCTTGTCCTAAGTCCATACCACAGGGCTAATCTTTTACCATTTCTGCCATTGCCAGTAATTACAAAATAGTCTCCTCCTTCCAGTACCCCAGGCCGATGCCTTTTTGAATTTGGATCATTCTGCACTTACTCTGCAGCTATCTCTTTGTTATTAATTCCTGGCCCTTTATGAACAGGACACTTCCCTAAGCAACCCTACAGTGCCTTTCCCTGGGAACCAAAACATTCTGAAGTGATTTTGTTTTCTCCTGCTTCCCTGAAATTAATTCTATCTGAATTCTAGATGCAGAAATAAGACCCCACCTTTATTTTGCCCTAGCCAATTACCTTTTGCACATTCTGATTCTTTTGTTTGACTAGCCAGTCTTCTTAGTTAGTTCCTATGGCTGATCAATTATACTTTTAGATATGTTAAAATTGCTCACCTATTTTTTTCTGGGCTAGTTTCTTAAATAGCCAAATACTCAGGATTATACTGTTTACCTCATTCTGTGTCTACTTTTTCCTTCTCTCACATGACACCTTTTCCCAATGCCCTTCAAAGAATAATGAGGTCCCTCCCAAGGAACTTACTTACTCCCTTTTGTGGACTGAATGTTTATATTGTCCCCCAGTTCATATAGTAAAGCCCTAACCCCCAATGTGATGGTGTTTGGAGGTAGGGCCTTTGAGAGGTAATTAGCTTTAAATGAGGTTATGGTGCAATAGCCAAAACATGGAAAGAGCCTAAGTGTCCATCAACGGAGGAATGGATCAAGATGTGGTTTATCTATACCATGGAATACTCCATGGCAATGAGAAACAATGAAATCTGGCCATGTGTAGCAACATGGATGGACCTTGAGGGTGTTATGCTGAGTGAAATAAGTCAGGCAGAGAAGGACAAATACCATATGTTTGCACGTATAGGAGGATTAGGAGGAACTTAACTGAGGATCGCGGGGGAGAAGAAGGGGGGAAATAGTGGGGGAGAGGGAGAGAGGCAAACCATGAGGGACTCTTGAATGCTGAGAACAAACTGAGGGCTGAGGGTGGGGGGGAGGGGGGGGGGGGGGAGATGGGCATGGAGGAGGGTACTTGTGGGGATGAGCACTGGGTGTTATATGGAAACCAACTTGACAACTATTTGTAAAAAAAAAAAAAAAAAGAAAAATCTGGAAGGATTCACAAGAAACTAGTAAAAATCTTTACTTACAGATGATAAAGGAAGTAAAATGATGGGGGAAGCGGTGGAGACATTTTCCAATATTTATTTTGTTATGCTATTTTAAGTTCTGAACCACACAAACGCATTTTCTATTTAAAATACAAATGTAAATGAGAATAAATTAAATGCATATCCCTCAGTTCCACCAATCATACCACCAGGAACTTATCCTACATGTACGTTCTTATGTATGTTCAAAAATACCACCAAGAATGTTCGCTGCAGCTTTATACCAATGGCAAAAGACTGGAAATGACCTTATTGTTTATTAAAAGTAGACTGGTTAAGTGAATTAGGTTATGTTCATACAGTGAAACACTATGCAGATGTTACCAAAAGGTGTGAAATGTTTTGATAAAAGATACTTAGTAAAAAATAATGCAGGAAAAAATATAAATGAGGTTATGGTGATAAGGCCTCTGATATCATTAGTGTCCTTATAAGAAAAAGAAGACACCTAAGCTCACTTTCCTTCTGAAGCTGCATGAAAAAGAGGTCATATGACTACAAAAGGTGATGCAGCAGCCTACAGGCCAGTAAAAGGGGCCTCAGAATGAAACATACTTTGCTGACACTTTGATCTTGGACTTCCCAACCTCCAGAACTGTGGGAAATAAATTTTTGCTTAAGGCACCCATCTGTGGTATTGTGATGGCTTCCCAAGCCGACTAAGACACTCCCATCACCCTCTCCATTAAGAAAACTTTGAATGATTGCTTCCTATGCCATCGTCACCATTGACCATCTTGAGGGGCGAGTCTCCGTGCTCTGGGGTCTGTGTTTATCAGGAAGGGAACAAAGGAGAGAAGTCTTCCCAGCATCACCTCATCACCTCTAGCATTTTTTGCTAGACATTCTATTTAAACAGTTTTCTTTAAGGTATAAATCTTCCCCTGGGAAAATGTGGCCTTTCATCATCCCCATCATTCTGCTTTCTACAATCCAACCCTTTGGAGGCCAGTTTCAGGCTCATCTTCTCCAAGGAATGTTCCTTGGATTTTAATTACTTCACTTTCTAAACTTCTCTGGCATTATTGTCTGCATGAAATAATTTAAAATTTAAAAATTTAACATGCTCATACATGTTTTCTCTCCCTTCCCAGCAGTCCCATGTTCCCTTCTGCAAATGTGTTCCCAATATTTATTTTATTTTTCACTTTTCCACTAAAGTGTTACTGTTGGGCAGGTGCTAATCTACCATGATAATCTCTCTTATGTTCTTCTATCTTTGTGCAATGCATACCCACACATATTCCTACAATCTTTTGCATCTGGCCACTTCTTTACACCAAAGATATTTTAGGGTCTAGGTATTTCTTTACTTTCCCCAGCACCCTGGTGACCTCAGCAAGTTAAGGGATTTTTATACCATCTCTTTAACCAGGCTGTTAATTTTGTTTTTATATGGCTTCTCTGTGAGAGAAATTAGTATGATCAGTCTGGACTTCCCAAGGGCCTTTAATAGGTCTCTGATTACCTAAGTTATTTTTCTTTTTATTTTTGAAAGAATGAGAATGTGGGAACAAAAAGTAGCAAGGGTTCTCTGGAGTGCATTGTGTGTATTCATAAGTAAGAAAACAAAGAAAGGAAGGATCAGTGAGCCAAATACCTCTGGTACCATTGTCCATATGCCCTTTCTAGAGCTGGTTCAATGGATAAACCATCAGTCACTATTCCCAGGCCTTTTATTTTAAAACTTTAAATGCTTCTCTTGAACACATGGGTTTGGATTTACCTGAGAAGAGCATAACATATGAGTGTGTTAAATTTCAGGAGTAGCATGACTTTTTTTTATTGACTTTATGAAGGCTTTACAAGACTTTATGGCTTATGAGAAACCATTAGCTGTTTTCATTATCAACCTTTATTTTGTTTTGTATGATCATATTACTATGCTCCAACCTAGTAAGAAGGGGACAAGGAGGAGGAGTTTCTCCTCTTGACTTTTAAAGTCCCGTATATGCCAAATCACAATAAGATACACACATAAAACACAAAAGATATCCACAAAATCTTCATTTGTTAAATACTTTCCATCCATCCAAGGAGACAGGCATAGTAATCAGAAAGTTCACATTCGTCATATAAAAGCAGTAAATGCCTGCCATCAGGCTTTGGAAGTCTCAATCAACCAGTGTGTACTGAACACTCAGCCATTTATTTCCCAACTGTCTACTTTATCAAATATATGCATAACAGCATGTGAGTTACTATGAGTCATAAAAAATATATGAGGTACGATCCTTATCCTCAGGAACATTATAAAGAAGCTTTACAGTCTCACAGAGGGGCAAGACATATACAAGATGCGCTATGAGGAAACAATGTCTGACAAAGTCATTTTCAAGGGTAAAGAATGTTGGGCAGGAACAGCATCCTTCCTAGTTCTGAATTACATACTGCTGAGGAGGGAACAGAAACATGGTAAACCTAAGTATGGATTCTATTTAGCTTTGGAAAGCTTCTGTTTTTCTTTGGTCAACCCAAGATTGCATTCCCAAAGCATGTATCAGTTTACCATGGGGAGAGGTTATAGAAAATATCAAGTACCTAAGGAAAACTGATTGGAGATTCAACGTTAGCATATGATTTGATAGTCACAGACTGAATTTTTATGACACTTTACAAATTCACATGCATTACTGGCCCTGTTGGCAACACTTCAAGGTAGGCAATATAGGTATCACATAATTTTATAGAAGAAGAAAATAAAAGGTCAAGACACTATCTGACTTGTCCAAGAACCTGAATGTATCTGTTCGAGTCCTGAAAGGAAACAGATGGCATATCTAGAGGGTCTGACTGAAAATGATTTATTGAAGGGCAGAGGTAAGGGGCTGAAGGAGTAGTAAAGCACACAGGGGCTAAAAAGCAGGAAGCTACAACTAACCAAAGCTTGAAAAAGAGAGAACAATCTTGCCAAAGCCTGGTGGGAGGTGCCACTTTGAAAGAGGGGCTGTCTCACAGGATAATGAACTTACTTGCAGAACTATGGCAAAAAAAGGTAAAGTCAAAGAAGAAATACCTTGATCTTTCTCTCTTCTCACCCTCCCATCCCCTGCCATGCCTTCCAATGACCAAAATAAATCAGAAGCTAGAGCAAATATCTCAGATCCCAGATGATGTAACCAAAAGCTTCCCAGGAGTAGATTAGCAGAGGGGGTGCAATTGATCTGGAGGAAATAGACAGGAGCAGCATACTAGGTAAAAATAAGTAGTTTCAGATCCACAAATTCAAAGTTCTTCTTCCTTTAATTACTAGTCAGATACACCCCAGATGGTAAATGAAGAGTTAACTGTAACCATTTTTAAAAATTAGAAAACAGTCAGGGTGGCTGTTGGGTGACTCAGTTGGTTAAGCGTCCAACTCTTGATTTCAGCTCAGGTCATGATTTATGAATTTGAGCTGCACATCCAGCTCTGCATAGACAGTGAGAAGCCTGCTTGGGATTCTCTCTCTCTCTCTCTCTGCATTCCCCTGCTTGCATTCTCTCTCTGTCTCTCTCTAAAAAATTAATAAACAAACATTTAAACAATTAGAAAAGATCCCTACTTGAGATGCATTTCTTCGTCAGGTTAGACTGAAGCTTCTATATTTCCTGATGTCTTATAGCTGTTCTGGAATACTTTTCACTCGGATAGAAGCCATACTTTGTAATCTGCACTTTTAACTACATAAGTATATCTTCACCTCTTCAAAAAAGATGCAACCTCGAGAGATCATATTTTTGCATTTCAGTATAATGCTAAGTTTGATAGAGTCCTATTTAAATAACAAAAACGAAATTTGGGAAAAATGATGGAGACTGGTAGGTGCTGTGTTTGACAAACACTAGGGCATGCAATCATAGAGTGGTATAAATTTCCTCTGTAAAGGATGCAAAATTAAAGGAGACAAATTGGGGGTAGTAATTTAGCCTAATTTCTACTACTTAAGAGAAATAATATATTTTTTTCACACTACAGAAACAGATTTGGAACTCAATACTTTGGAAGTCTTTGGAAAGAAAGTGGCAAAAAGCAACTGTAGAATTGAGGAAAAGGCTGCATTAGGAGGCTGTGGGAGGTGAGGGTAGAGTTGTGGAAGTCAAATTTTCTTGCTTATTTGTTCAGGGCATGCCCTGTGCTGAGCCACTCATTACCCTGGTAGGATCCCTTCTGAGTACTCTCACCTAGCAAGCTACCATACCACTGTACTGAAAGCTAAGCAAACTGTCACTAAGTGTCACCTTCCCCACAGAGCATTTTGCTTTTATTTCTTAAGGGAACCAATCCAATTTCGTTAAGAATGATTTCCTCTATGCGTAAACTAACTATATTTCCTTCCACTACTTAAACCAAGGCTCAGGCTTATCCACCCCATTTCCGAATATTTGTTTCCATTTTCCACAGAACAATGAGGATAACAGTGATTTGTGGTTAAAGGGCCCGAACACCTGATTGACAAATGTAATCTTTCATTAAAAAGAAAATTTAACTTCAGCTCAGGTCATGATCTCACACTTCTTGCCTTTGAGCCCGGCGTCGGGCTCTGTGCTGACAGGTAGCTCAGAGCCTGGAGCCTGCTTCAGATTCTGTATTTCCCTTTCTCTCTAACCCTCCCCTGCTCATGCTATCTCTCTCTCTCTCTCTCTCTCTCAGAAATTAAACAAAAAACATTAAAAAAAAGAAAATTTAAAGAAGAAAAATATGGAAAGTATCCAATGAAGATACTTAAACAATTAAAACTGTTCAATTTTATAAGAACTCAGAAACAATATGACTGGCCTTCTGTGACCAGTTTGCCAATTAGGGCAAGGTTATGGCTCCTGAAATAGAAGAGGGGCGTAGTCAGTATCCTTGCAACTAATTTGTTTTTATGTAGACCAGAGTATCAAGCAGGGTACTTAACCGTAGGCCGCAGGCAGAGTTCTCAGAGAAAGAGGGTTTTTTTTCCCCTCAGTTTTTCTGCTGTTTGAGTTAGATTTTAACTGATGTGCATAATAAAATATTGTCTATCTTAATGATAGAGAACAAACTACGGGTTGATGGAGGGAGGTGGATAGAAGATGGAAGACGGCACTTGTGATGAGCACCGGGTGTTGTATGTAAGTGATGAATCACTGAATTCTATTCCTGAAACCAATATTGCACTGTATGTTAGCTAACTAGAATCAAAATTAAAACAAAACAAAACAAAACAAAACACTATCCATTACTATCCATTATCCATGTAGATACCATTCTGACTAAGCTCCTGAACCAAATATTTTAACCCAGAGAACACCTTTGTGAAATGATTTTTATTTGTATATATTATATATAAATGTACATAATTATGCTTTATCTATTATATATTCAATTTGAATATAGCATATATATATAATTGAATTAACATACATAAGTATTATAATTTAACTTAATAATATTTAGTAATATTTAATTAATATGTGGTCGGCATATAATGTTCTATTAGTTTGAGGTATACAACATAGTGATCCAACAATTATATACATCACAGAATGCTCAGCATTCTAAGTGTGGTTGCATTTGTAACCATACAAAGTTATTACAATATTATTGACTATATTCCCTATGCTGTACTTTTCATCCCCATGATTTGTTTATAACTGGAAGCTTGTACCTCTTAACCCCCTTCATCTATCTTTCCCATATTTTGACTGAAGTTTACCTAGTTTGGTACAGCCCAATTTATTCTATCAGGAGGTTCTTCAATTATCCAATATTTCCTCTACGTAAATTCCTTTCTATCTAAAAGGATATGGCTGTCTCAAGGCCCCAAATGGTGATGTTAAGACTTTTCTTAAACAATGTTTTTCTATTTTAAAAAGTAATAAAGTCACATTACTGAAAATCCCATGCTTACTCATCAATATAAGTATCTAAAATGCTTTATGCCTACATTTATTCATTCAATGGACATGCTATAAAATCTTCTTGTTTGTTTTTTAAATTTCACTACAGTTTCATTAATTATCTCCTAAATTCATCACAACAATCCTAAGTAGGTGATATCACCTTCAAGAAGTCTTGCCACGTTATGGGTGGCAGGAGTTGGGGCAGCATTATTAAGATGCAGGCCCCGTTCCACAAAAATACAACTGAATTTAATTAGATTTTTTTAAAATCCAATTTTAGCATCATTAAAAAATGTCTCTGCAACTTTCTTAAGCAGCTGGTCATAGCTTCACCTTTGTACCACTTTTAACTCTATTTCTGAAAGCCCACAGTATCATTCTATGGTAACTGAATCCATTAATTACACAGCACACTTACTCCTGATGAAAATCTTATTAAGTGCTGCATGCTCTTGGTCCCAAAGAAAACTAAAATGCATTAGATGATTTGGCCCAAATTCATCATCTGTATGAAAGCAACTCAATGTACACAGCCCACTGATCCCAAGATTCTTATGTCACTTTACATTATAAAGAACCTTTTCACTTTAATGTGTCTGTGATCCATTAACCTCAGTAAGTAGACAATGTATCAGTATTTTGCCATTGTTTACAAAACAAGTAAAAAGGCTATAAATGAGCTAAAAACACTTAGAATGACTGAAGGTTAATGGGAGAGGGATTCTCAGGTGTTTTTTGTAAGCAAAAATAGTGAATGACAAATATGAAATTACAGAGATATATAATACTAATGTATTCATGATCATAGGTGAAATTAATTTGCAGAGGCTAAAACTCATTGCAGTGGTACCATTATATCCTCAAGATTTTATGATCTTCCTCCAACCCTCATTCTACAAGGATCAGATCAAATCAGCCACATCATGACTCAACACTATTGCTGAGTAATTTGGGTTATTCACTTGGTTACCTTCTGATATCTAGACTGCTATCATTACCTGAATATCAGTCATCTTTTACTTAAATTAGAGGAAGTTCTGTTTGGGTATTCTAAAAGTTTAAGAAAATTCATCCAGGTTAAGTTCTCATACTTAAAAGAATATTGCCTCATTTTCATTTTACTATTTTCCCCCCAAAAGAGACTCTGTAGACAATGAAGGTTTCTGTCTACTCCTTTATATCTTTGTAGATCAAGCATGTCTCCATGAATCCTTTTAAATGAAGTGTAACTTTAAGACATTTTAGTTCATACATGGGGCAAAATATACTCTATTCACTCATAAAAGAACAAATTAAACTTTAGCCCAAGATGCTTATGGATATAATGCCTACAGATTTGGCAATGCCAGCTGGATATATTCTTCAGTGTCTCTTTAAATCATTCTTAATGTATAAATGACATTTAAAAGCCCCCTTTTCATTGCAGTTGGCAGAGTACCTAAGACCATAACAAGTTACTTCCCCAGTAAATGTCATTTTCCCTTAACCACAGGGCTATAATTCAAAACTGTAGATTTTTTTTTAAAGAGAAGTGTTAAAAAAAAAAAAAAAAAGGCCCTCTGGGAATGAAGCCTAGGATTTCCCATCTATGTAAAAAGGGAGTTGTTACAGAGTGGGGAACTGGCTAGAGGCCAGGGGCCTAGAGTTACTACTTTCAAAATGACTTTCCAACTAACTGCACCAGAGGGAAGTGTCCTATATCTAGTCTAGCCATGGCAACTAGCAGGGAGAGGGAAACAAAGAGAAGGCAGGTGGTGGAGCTTAATGCAACACGGTGGCTAAATACACATACTTTGGAATCAGAAATCCAGGTTCAAATCTAAGTTCTACCACTTATTGACTGTAACCTTAGGCAATTTGATCTACCTCGTACCTCAGTTCCCTTATTGCAAAATGGAAGTAATAATGCACAGATGTATTAATTTTCTACTGTTGCAGAACAAAGTGTCATAAACAGCAGTTTCTGTGGATACAAATATAGAGACTTAAAACAACAGAAATCTATTATCTCATAGTTTCTGTAGGTCAGAAGTCAGGAACATTTTAGTGCCTATGTATATACCATGCTCAGAGTCTTACAAGGCTGAAATCATGGTGTTGACCGGATATACCCTTATCTGGGGTCCTAACTAGAAAAAGATCTGCTTCTAACTTCTCTGAGTTATTTCCATGTGAATATATGATGAAGGTTTCCACTTTGTTTTGACTGTAAATCAAAGGGCCATTCTTGGCTTTTGGAGGCTGCCTGCTCTTCCTGTCATGCGGTCTTCTCTCCAACATAGGAGTTTGCTACATCAAGACCAGGAGAAGAGTCTCTTTTACACTTTACAGTTCTTCTCCCAGCATGGACCCAGTCCCTTTGAGGGGCTCACCTGATTCAGACCCTTCTAGAATAATCTCTCTTTTGATTAACTCAAGGCCAACCGATTAGGGACCTCAGTAACATCTAAAAAATTATTTCACCTTATAAATAAAATAATCATGAAGTATAACTTTCATATTTATAAGTCTCATTCATACTGAAGTGAGTGTGGAGTGGGGATCAGATCATACAGGGTATACGGGTATATACAAGGGGGAAGGAATCCTGGGAAGCATTTTAGAATTCTAAGACAACAGGCTTTAAGAACCCTATGAAAGGACTGAGTTACAATAAATGTAAAAAATTTAGTCTCTGACTAGAAATAAGCACTATGTAAATTTTTACCATTATTGTTCTTCACAGGCTAAATTTCTTAGGAGGAAACACTGGTTCTAAATGACCTGTCCAATCATTGTGTTCTTGTGCTAGAGCTGGGATTAAATCCAGACCTCTCCTGATCTGTTCAAGGTTTTCTTCTTCATGCTACCTCCTCAATGACATTTGACCTAGGATAACCTTCTTGGAAAATGTTTCCTCCTGCAGCTGTTTCCTCTTTCTTTAAAAAAAAATTATTCAATTTAAACTAAAAAACAAAATAAAAAACTCACCAGTTCCTCTGCTTCTAAAGCAGCTATTTAAAAAAAAAAATAGTACCTCCTCCTGATTACCTTGAATGAACAGGTAACAAACCCGTCTTCATGGGGCCACTATGGTGTGCGGACTCTGCCATTTAATTCTCAAGAACTGCATGGGACTGGAGGAGCAGAGCACACCAAGATGTCCAAGCTGCAGATTCTGTCTACATAAATCACTGCAGATGTACAGTGTTGCCTCAGAAGGGGCTGGCCAACTAGGACCAGGGTCATATCATATATAGAAGATGTTTGAGTTTCTAAAGCTGCTCTTCCTTCCCACCAAAGTATAAATCACAGCTTGAGTTTGTAGATTGACTGGGCCTGTCAACTTACCCAGTTAACTCAAATAAATACACAAAACTCCCACAGTCAGTTTGGGGAAGGAAGTTCTTTACTTTGACCCCATATCTAATTAGATTCAGGAGGATTTTTTGCATCCTGGAGGCTGGGACTTGCCTGTAGTGACATACCAGATCTATCTTTTGTGCATATCTCAGTAGGATGCCTCTAAACAGAAACTTAAAAAAAAATTACAAATTCCTTCTCACAAAGCTGCTTTCTTCCTCAGGGAATCACTGATATGCTGGACAGACATTGCATTGACATGTAATGCTGATCCATGGAAGGTCTGAGATAAGGAGGGAAAAGTTTTCAGGTATTGACTTCCAAGGTCAGTGATGTCAAAGTAAGTATGTGGAGAACATGGGGGGCAGTGGATGGAATGACAGCAGCCTCATGCCTCTATGATAAAAATTTTTGAAATCATGTCCTAGTGAGCCTCCCTTACCATGTGTATTAGGTTTGCTAGGGCTGCCATAATGAAGTAACACAGTCTAGGTGGCTTACACAGACATTTATTTTCTCTTACTTCTGCAGATATAGAACTAAGATCAAGGTATGTATAGGGTTGGTTTACTCTGAGGCTTCTTTCCTTGGTCTGTAGATGGCTACTTCTGTTTTCACCTGGTCTCTCTCCGTATGTATCTGTGTCCTAACACCTATATAACCTCATTTTATATTAATTGCCTCTTTAAAGGTCCCGTCTCTAAATACAATCCCATTCTGATGTATTGGGACATAAAGACTTCATGAAGCACATGAATTGAGGAATGGCACAATTCTGTCCATAAAGCAATGTATTTATGAAGTGTATCATATTTCTATTTAGTGTTAAAGTGGAGAGATGTGAATGTTGCTAGCATATTGAGTGCTGATGCTCTGTCTCTGAATCCGTGATCAGATTAGACATGCTTCCCACTTATTCCAGTTACTGTGAAGAACAGAGTTGACAACATATTGTTGTAGAGGGCAAGTAGAGCTTGAGACTCTGATGAAGCAAACTCATTTTAGAATTTAGATAATAAAAAAAATGAAATGCAGATTCAAGGCACCACTCACTTTGTCTCTGTTGTTCATAGATATATTATTATAGCTTAAATAGTATCTGAAGTTAGTGGACTTTATAAATATTTGTCAAACAAATAAGAGAGTTGCTAAAAGCAGGAAGAGAAGTAACTAAAGGAGGAATGAAGTGATGTCAAAGCCAAACTGCCATTTTTACAAGGGCTCCCCCTTTAGAACACACTGCTAATAAAAACATTTCTCTTATATCTTTCCCCCGTAAAAATATGCATGCCTTTTTATTTATTTATTTATTTATTTATATTTTTTTAAAGAGAATTTTTTATTTTAATTTCTGAGAGAGAGAGACAGCATGAACAGGGGAGGGTCAGAGAGAGAGGGAGACACAGAATCTGAAACAGGCTCCTGGCTCTGAGCTGGCTGTCAGCACAGAGCCTGACGCGGGGCTCAAGCCCACAAACCGTGAGATCATTACCTGAGGTGAAATCGGATGGTTAACCATCTGAGCCACCCAGGTGCCCCTATGCATGCATTTTTAAAACTCACATACTATTTAATTTCAGCACATATTTTGTATATAGTAGGAGTTCATTGAAATGAATTGGAAGTCCTCTGATGTAGAGTTGTTTAATTACTATTCCAATGGGTGCTTTCTAATGGCTTGAACAAAAAATAGTTGCTGCTGGAATCTAAGCTCTGTTCTTTCTTTTTACTTCTCTGCAAACACAAGAGACATGTGACAGTATCCTGCATACATAATAATGCTTTACATCTCCTTCCTTGTTGCCATTGTCTTCTTTTCTTGAAAAACAGTCATAATTCTTTAATACTCCTGAACAGTCATCTAATTTTGTGACTTACCTAATGATTATTTTATTAAATCATATGACAACAACGTCTAACCTCATATCATTACAGGAATATTCTCTACAGTATTCCTGAGACATGTGCAAATGTACGTCTGCTTGAACAATCCCAGTGATGGGCAAGACTGCCCTGAAAGCCAAACTATTCCACTCCATTACTGAACCAGTGTAAATATTTGAAAAGTTTTCCATTCCTTGAGCTTGGATCTAACTTCTATAATGTCTATCTAACTGTCCTGATTTTTTCCCTTTGTATCGATATAGAAGTTAAATCTATCTTTTAATTTTACATATTTTGAATATTTCATGTTTTCTTTTCTCTAGAGAACCTATCTACCTTTTTCTCCAGTTTTATATTACACAGTCAGCTTATTGTTTTTACAAGTCATGCTGCCAAACAGTCTAGAATAATGAGAAAACTGATGTTTTTTGAAGCTAGAAGGAACCAAAATCATCTCATCTAATCAGCATATTTATCATGTGAAAAAGGAGTCCTAGAGAACCAACATATACACACAAAGTAAGAGTCTTATATACCACTCTATATGCTAAAGAGAAAAGAAATCTCAAATTCATCTGGTTGAACCCCAGCTCCTCCAGCTGCTTTGTATTTGCAACGATCCCAGCTAGCCCAATTAAGTCCAAATAAAATGAGGCAGAGATCATAAAGCATTTAAAGGGAAGAAATTAACTCAGCCCCATTTTATTTTGTCATCCAGAAAAAGAAAAACCCACATCCAGGTGCTTGCTTATGGCCAAAAAAATAAATTATATACACCAAACCCCACAAACTCTAAAATAAAGCTTTATGAGGTGTCAGATTGTGAAATGAATTTCCCTAGCTATAATCCCTACCAAATGGTTTTATGTGGCTTGTAACTCAAATGTTTAGTCTGAAGGAGTCAAGGAAGAACTGAATTCTTACCAGCATTGAACCAAAGCCTAAAGAGCTGAATCACCTGGCTGCAGGGTTGTGGCACAGACTGACCCATAGCCCACAAAGAGGAAGTCAGGACCTAGAAGGGGTTCTTTTGAAGGTGACTATAATGCAAGGAAAAGTAATGCAAGGCTATTTGTGCTTTCAAAACCTTGTGTTCCCCCTCGAGGGCATTGTTTTATTTCTGTAATGTAGGCAATCTTCCTAACTGAAAGTACTGGAGATAACTCAATTCCAAAATCCTTTATCTACAAAAGCTTAGTTGGACAAAACACCCCTGAAGAGCCCTCAGCTCAGGGGGAGGGAGAATGTTTACTTCTGAAGCGCCAACCTGAAGATTATGATTGAAGACTACAAAGGAACATTAGAGAGATATTTAGTCCAACAGTGTATTTTTCAAACTTCTTCTTGTGAAAAAATCATCTAGAGGTGGAGCCTGCTACAAATGCTGATTTCAGGGCCATACCACAAAATTCTGACGTAATAGGGGCCAGAGGGCCCAGGAATCTGCATTTGTACAGCCAATTTGAGCCTGAAATGCAGGTAGTAAAAAGACAATGATTAGAAACACCGACCTCATTCAGCTTTGTCACTGTATAAATGAGTAAGCCAAAGTACAGAGAAGTTACACAAGGAACTGGGGAAATAGACCCTAAAAGAGAACTCACATCTGATTTTGTTGTTCAATGGTGCTTCCTCAGCCTCACCATGCAATACATAATATGATAAATAACATCACATCTCAAAATACTGTATGATTACCCACAAGGCCTGCTGGCAGAGTTTGATCTGAACACCTTGCTCTTAGAGCCGGTGAGCTGTTTGTGGACCCAGGGAAGAAGCTGCCTCTTGTGAATAGAGTCTAATGTAGAGCAGAGATTTGTGTGTGTACTGCTGAACTCAGGCAGCTGCCCTCTGTCTACAGATGATGATCTGCGATAGCACGGACACCAGAGGTAAGGAGGTCATGTTACTGAGGCTATCACCTCAAGAAATCCTACTTGTCAGCTTGGACTTTTTTCTTTTCTGGGCTCCCAGCCTATGTTCCAAGATCTTCATTTATGATGTACTCCAATGAATATTTGCAAGGTTTTACTCGGTTGGTATCTCAACTCTCACCTTTTTTGCTTATCACTGTGTTAATTCATATACATGAATTAATGCGCTTTTTCCACATTTCACTGGAGACACCACAGGTGCCTGCTCAGAGCTACCGCTGTTTCCCTGCAAGTATATACCTGTCAGACTTAGAAAAAGGTCTAAGACAATAGTAGAATTTTACATTCCAACAGAAATTCTGGTGACCAACACTGGGATGTCACATTTTTCTATTTTTTTGTAAAGACATAGACCATATGACTACCAACTGTCACAAACATTTCATAAAAGAAGGTGCATTTAACACCCACAAATGGAAAGTAATGACATAAGTTTTAAATAATGAGTCTTTTGAATGACTCATTATTGTGTCCCTCTTTACTACAAACAGTGTGAACTTAAGAACAAAACAGCTACAGTCTTTGGACTAACATTTGTTGACTCAACATGACATATGGCCATAGGGAATAAATGACTTAATAAAAGTCATTTTATTCTTGCTTGTTACCAGAATCTTTGTATAACTTCCCTAATTTGTTCATTGTACGGTCTAATTTGTTTATTTAATCTGGTGTGCCGATCGCCTTATCCGATGACTCCTCAGAATTTGAGATGATTTCCCAGAAACCAGAGCTGCTGTTTTGAGTTGTAGGAAGGTCACATTTTTTTTTTTAAAGAAACTAATCTCATCTGTGTTCTGTTCTCTTTATTCCTCTTTTATTGGTCAAGGTATAGACGGGAAAATAAATATGACAAATGATTCCAGCTGCTGGACAACATGAACTTTTAAGCATTCTCACTACTGGGCAGATTGAGTATTCTTTTTATTTTGACTTTGAAAAGTATTTTTTTGGATCTATACCTTCTCAAAACAGAAAGAAGATGCTTCCTATTCCTCATTATATCAGTTTTATTGCAAGTAGCATGGAGATAATAAAAGATGTTTAATATTGGTTGCTTTTCAAATGTAGAAATTGCTGTTGTCCACTGAGAAGTAAGTGTGGTGAGAAAAGCTGTTTTCAGCTCATAAAGTTGTGGTTCTTATTTCATATTTTTATAGAGCCCTAAATGCACAGGGTGCTGACAATATTTGAAGTGGGGCCAAGCAAATCAAATTTCTGGACCAAAGCAGGCAGAGTCCATATACAGATCCAATGCAATAATAACCAATGATTCAAAATAAACATGTTATAGCTCAGGACAACTATAAAGGGAGGGCTATAGAAGGGGAAGTAGCTTTAGCATGTAGAAAAGAAGGGATCCCCTTATAGTAGAAAATAATAGAAACTCTTAGAATAAATCCTAGAGCTCAAAATCAGTTGTCCAAACCAGCATTTTCTTTAATAAGTCCTTCATGTTCCAGTTTCCCAGCAGAAAAAAAAAAAATCTACTCCAAGCCAATAAATCAGATGTCAAGTGTGTGCACATATAATACATTTTGATGCACACACGTTGATCCCTAGACACAGAGCCATTCAATCTTTGCCAGTTATTAAACTGAAAGCCTGGAAATGTCCTTATTTAGAGGTGCAAATAAAGCCTTTCTCCTGAAGCAAAAGGAAAAAAAAAAAACCCTCTAAATGGTGGAGGTTCTTTGAACTCTGTTAATAAATCAATCCAAGAATAGAGCACTGTGTTCACAACATGATCAATCAAAAGCCACATACAAAATGGAAAAAAAAAATCTTCCAGAGCAGTGCCAGAGGCTTATCACAATTGCTTCCTGACAGAAAGAGTGGATAAACAAGCTCAGGACAAGGCCAACCAAAGACTGGTCCAGGGACCTTGTTCCTTATTGCTTTAGGTATCAAATAGGAAGTAAACAGCTTAGAAACAGTTCTGAGAATTGCCTGAAGGAAGTGCTGCTTCCTCTCCCTGCACTTGCTAAGTTTGCTTATCTTTCATCCTCTCAGCACAGCCTTTTGCAAGCTGGCTGAGACCCTTTAGCAAAGACCATCTTTTCCCATCTGCCTCTGACCTAATGCCATCCAGCTGACCCAATAAATCCCCTCTCCTCCCTGGCCAACAAAATGTGATAAGGAAATGGAGGCACAAACAAAGTCCACCAATTTCCATGCAATGAGTCGCCTGAAGAAATACAGACATCTGGCTCATGGAAATATCCACCATAGTGTGGGAGAAAATGGGCACTGAGGGTGGGTAGGTTTCCAGCACCAACCAAACAGCATCTTAGCATGACTTAACTACTTCATCAGGCTTCCCGGGAGTAACCAATAAACAACTCTGGAGCTCATTAGCTGCCCAGCCTAGTGTTGGTTCCTACCAAAAAAAAAATGTAACCTTATTTTATGAGGAGCCTAGATTTGTGTTACCACCTATTGGACAAATTTTAATATACCATCATCACCAGCCTGGCACCTGATACTCACCTAAGGCTTTTCATGCATGTATGCCCATGGAGCATTAATGCAGCTGGCTGTCCAAGTTCTGTGAGCTAAAGAAAGCTCCTGTATTCACTCAGTCACTTACTCTTGGCTTTGCACATCATAATTCTAATTCATGTTAAGGTGTTCATAAAGTGAGTCCTAGGTCATCTGAGTTCCATTCAACCTGAGATTTTTGATATGAAACATAAATGCTTTAAATCAGAGCCAATTAATAACTCAAGATTGTCTCAAAGAAATGGGCTATCTTGCTGGGATAAATACAATACCCATCTTGGTTTCTATCTTGGCCTTCAGTTCTCCAAATTCTACAAAATCTTTGGTACTGGATTGTCTCTCAAATGACTGAATGCTTTAATCCTCTCTGTGCTTTAAAACCACAGACAAAATATATATCTTAAAGACGTGCAATTATGCTGGGGTGTTATAAGCATAAAGAAGACAAATTGTTGGATGTCATACTTATTTTATACTTTCTTTATGATACGACTCAGTAAGTAATTCTTTAACAAAATTTACCAAGGGATCAACTTTTATGATAAAGAAGCTGAGACCATCATGTTTTTTTTCAGATCTCTTTAAAGGCAGAGATGTAAAGAGCATTTACATTGCTTTCTATAGAGCACTTATATGACCAGGCAGTATTTGGAGCATTACCTTTATAGTGTTGATCATATAAATATTATTTTTCTGTGGTTTTTCAGTGAGCTAATCACATCTAACATCATATTAAGGAAGTCATTTTAGTAGGAGCTTTATTTATGGAGAAAATTTCAGCCAAAGTGTATGCAGAAAAATTATTGATATTATGATTTGGTTTGAGAATCAAAAGCCATGCTAAATGAAGTCTGAATTTCATAAATGCTTCTCTATGGAGGAACAAGAAAATTCATTTGGACTGAATATTTAATTTCCCACACTGAACTGTTAAGAATTCTTTCTTTCTTCTCCATGTATTGCATTTACAGAGAAAATATAGGAGTCCTCTATGATTAAACTCCATATCCCCTTGGAGGAAAACTGAACTGATTGGAAGTCAAGTGACTGAGCAGAGGTAGGGTCTCTAATGAAAATCACCACTGAAGACTTGACAAATTGAAGTGTCCACCTCAGGTCCTTCAAACTACAGTGACTAGGGAATTAACAAGAGGAAGAAAGTGACAACTCACAGGCCAGTCCTAAACATAAACATTATCAATCTGTAAGCTATATCTCTGTTTCTCTTCTTAAACTATTTCCCACTTTTTCTTTCCATCAACAAAACAGAGCCAGGGCACCTGGGTGGCTCAGTCAGTTGGGTGTCAGACATCAGCTCAGGTCATGATCTTGAGGTTTCTGAGTTTGTGCTCCACATTGGGCTTATTGCTGTCAGTCTGTCAGCATAGACTCCACTAGAATCCTCTGTCCCCCTCTCTCTGCCCCTCTCCCACCTGAGCTCTCCCTAAAATAACTAAATATTTAAAAAAAAGTAAAACAAACCTATTCCCATCAGTCAGGGCCCAACCAAGGAAACAGGGATGTGTTAATGTAACAGAGAATTTTATTACACAGGTTGAAAGAAGGGCTGAGAAGCAAAAGTGGGGACTATAACTGGGGGGGGGGGGGGGGGGGGGGGGGGGGGGGGGGGGTAGCAAAAGCAAGCTTAAGCCACCGTAAGCTAGAAAGTCAAATATACATCTACAGCTAAATAACTAGGTTGATTCTTATTCTCAATTCCATAATGGAATCCATGTAGCCATATTTGTTCATTCTATACATCACTCCTACACACCCTTCTCTCTCTGGTGAATATTTCACCATTTGAAGAGGAAGAGGAGTTTGGATAGTGAATGATTCATGAAATGATAATACTTTGTCCTTAATGAACTTAAAAACTCTAATTCATGAAAGCAGAATTCCCCAAGAAGGATGCTGTGGCTACTATCTGTGGTCTCTTTCTGAAGGCTTAATAAGACAAGCTGATGAAATATGAAAAGTAACAAGCATTTTCATTTATTTCCACTCAGTCAAAATATAAAGCAATGGTTTACAGATATTCAATTTTTCTGACCAGTGCTTCAGAATTTAGACTATCACCACAAGACTCTTTCACCTTGGGAAGAAATAATTTCAATCTCTAAATTAACTATGTTGGTCCTTCTTCGAGGCTGGAGCCTGTTGCCAGTTTGCTATAACTCCATACCAAGAGCAATTACCTTGTCTCATTAATAGCACAATAGGGCCTATTAACCTTACAAATGTTATCAGTCAACACTCAATAAGTATCAACACTCAGGTCTGCTGAAGGAGAAGCTGGATAGTCAAGACATTTTGGCATTCAATTTTATTGTATAAATTAGAATTGTAATGGATTACTCCATTACAATGCAATTGAATAGAATGATGTTTACAACTGGATTCTAGTGAACCCAGCTGGGGTTTCTGCATGGTCTCCACCCTGGAAAACCAGCTTGAATTCCTGTACTCAGGCCAGATTCCAAGAGACATCATAATTAGGTCCCAGAAGAATACATTGCAGCTGAAGAGGATATCCCCTGCAGAATTGTATGGGGGAAAGGCTGGCTAAAGCAATGTTCACATTCATGCAATTATTCATTTAATTGCATAAGGTGAATGGAGTCAGTATAATTATGGCTAAGTTCATGCTGGGATTAGTCTCGTCCTGAAAAAAATAGTGTGTTTTGAGAAAGAAGACATAATACTGGGGCTGACTCTCCATCAACAGAACATGTTTTATTTCCTTTTGCAACACTTCAGTGAAAGTTCACTGAAACAAAGGTTTTAGCAGACCTCAAAGCAAAATGGGAAAAGTGCCAAGTAATGGCTTTGACATGTTTTGCCCTACTCCATTATACCTCCTGTTGGCCCTCATGTAAAAGACCATTCATCGACATTCAATTATAATTACTTGCAGTTTGGTCCAAGAACCAGGACCTCTGTTGTCATATTTACCAACAATCCTGAAGTTTTAAATAAAGAAACTCAACAGGTTTTAAATAAAGAAACCCAAATTATGAAGCACAGAGCACATGTGACGGGACAGGGGTGTTAAACAAGAAAGTCACCTTTATTGTGTTTTTTCTTCATTGAGATTTGTGCCAGGTGTTGTTGGTGGTGATGTGTGTATATTCTCATCTGTTACTTTATTAACTTAAATTTTTAGCTCAACTAACAAAAACATTTGCTGAATGCCTATTTAGTGCCAGAGTCTGTGACACAGCAAACATTTAACTTAATAGAAATTATCAGCCAAAACTAAAAAGAGTAATAAATTTTAAATACTAGAAAGAAGCAAGTCCGTATTCTTGTGTACTTATTCACTCTTTCAACATCTTTTACAATAAACAATATTTTAGCTACTAGGGTGAAAGGAAAATTGTCTATTGATACAATAATTTGAAATTCTTTACTTCATATGGACATTGTAATCTTAATACTTAAATTTGGTTTTTTCTTTACATAATTAAAAAATGTTGTCGTATTTCATGCAACTATAGTTACTTCATAGAAGTATATAATAATTCCTAATAAGGTCTTTAGTTTTTAAGAAAAAAAATTGTATCATTTTATACACAAGACATGATGCTTGGGGTATACAAGAAAGTAAAACACAAAGATCTTCCCTCCAGGAGATTACAATCATGAAGATAAAAAGCTTAAGCTACTGTATTTAACCTTAAAATTAAATTCAGCAAAATTTAATCATACTCTGATGATATAGAAAGCATTTCAACATTTTATAGTGTCCCAAAGTATTAGAAATAACTATTTTAAATGCAAAACAGAGAAGTATCCATCAATAGAAATTATTGGCGGATAAAAAGTCGGAAAACTAAGAGGGTATCATTTGTTTTGGTGAATATCCTAACAGGGAAGTCAAGTCAAAGGAATTTTAATAGACTAGATCCCTTAGGCTTTGTAAAACTTTTTTTTTTTTTCTGGTGGTGGTGGGGTGGGGAGAGTATGAAAGCTATCTCTAAAAAACTGTTTAATAAAAATGCAAAATATATGAGGTTGCAAACTCTTTCCACATAAGTAGCATGTTACTTAGTGTTTCCATATCTCCCCACAAAATTCAGCACACACATGGAAAAATAATAACTACACAATAGATAGACAACAAAGACAGGGTGCCTGGGTGGCTCAGTCAGTTAAGCATTAGACTCTTAATTTCAGCTCAGGTCATGATCTCACCGTTCAGGGGGTCGAGCCTCATATTGGGCTCTATGCAGACTGAATGGAACCTGCTTGGGATTCTCTTTCTCCCTTTCTTGCTGCCCCTCCCCCACTGTGCTCACTCACATGTGCTCTCTTCTTCTACTTCTCTCTAAAATAAACAAACTTAAAAAAAAAATATAAGTGACCAAAAAGCAGCAGCTGAAAAAGATGATTAAAAACCAAAGTGCTAAACTTACTTTAATCAGAATTTATTGATTACATGTCCAACAAATGCATTCTTATTTTTAGGGAAAAATAAATTTTCCACAGTATGGATGAATCACTTTCTACATTTCTTCCAGAAACAGATGCTTTTGAAAAATATTACTAAGAAATATCTATCATTTGTCAATATTACATCTCTGCCTCTATAATCCTAACAAACTTGGTGGGGACTGAAGATATAAATCATCTGGTTGTTGTAAATTATTATCAGCAATTAGGCAAAACATTTAATAATAGCACCATCTTAGATTTATATAATGTTTTAATTTTTTAAAGAGTACAGGCTTTACTTCACACTTTTTCTTTCTTCCTTTCTTTCTAATTAATTTTTAAAATTTACATCCAAGTTAGTTAGCATATAGTGCAACAATGATTTCAGGAGTAGATTCCTTAATGCCCCTTACCCATTTAGCCCATAACCTCCTCCCACAACCCCTCCAGTAACCCTCTGTTTGCTCTCCATATTTAGGAGTCTCTTATGTTTTTGTCCCCCTCCCTGTTTTTATATTATTTTTGCTTCCCTTCCCTTACATTCATATGTTTTGTATCTTAAAGTCCTCATATAAGTGAAGTCATATGATATATGTCTTTCTCTGACTAATTTTGCTTACATGATGTCCTCTAGTTCCATCCAGATAGTCTCAAAATGAAAGATTTCATTCTTTTTGATTTCTGAGTAATACTCCATTGCGTGTGTGTGTGTGTGTGTGTGTGTGTGTATAAAACACATCTTTATTGATTCATCCATCGGTGGACATTTGGGCTCTTTCCCAAATACTTTGGCTATTATCGATAGCACCCCTATGAACGTTGGGTGCATGTGTCCCTTTGAAACCGCATACCTGTATCCCTTGGATAAACACCTAATAGTCTGATTGGTAGGTCATAAGGTAGCTCTATTTCTACTTTCTTGAGGAATCTCCATACTGTTTTCCAGAGTGGCTGTACCAGTTTGCATTCCCACCAGCAGTGCAGAAGAGATTCTCTTTCTCCACATCCTTGCCAGCATCTGTTGTTGTCTGACTTGTTAATGTTAGCCATTCTGACAGGTGTGAGGTGGTATCTCATTGTGGTTTCGATTTGTATTTCCCTGACGATGAGTAATGTTGAGCATTGTTTCATGTGTCTGTTGGCCATCTGGATGTATTCTTTGGAGAAGTGTCTGTTCATGTCTTTAGACCATTTCTTCACTGGATTATTTGTTTTTTGGGTGTTGAGTTTGATAAGTTCTTTATAGATTTTGGATACCAACCCTTTAACTGATATGTCATTTGCAAATGTCTTCTCCCATTCTGATGGTTGCCTTTTAGTTTTGCTGAATGTTTCCTTCACTGCGCAGAAGCTTTCTATTTTGATGAGGTCCCAATAGTTCATTTTTGCTTTTGTTTCCCTTGTCTCCAGAGATATGTTGAGTAAGAAGTTGCTTCGGCCAAGGTCAAAGAGGTTCTTGCCTGCTTTCTCCTCAAGGATTTTGATAGCTTCCTGTCTTACATTTAGGTCTTTCATCCATTTTGAGTTTATTTTTGTGTATGGGGTAAGAAAATGGTCCAGCTTCATTTTTCTGCATGTCGCTGTCCAGTTTTCCCAGTACCACTTGCTGAAGAGCCAGACTTTATTCCATTGAATATTCTTTCCTGCTTTGTTAAAGATAAGTTGGCCAAATATCTGTGGGTCCATTTCTGGGTTCTTTATTCTGTTCCATTGATCTGAGGGTCTGTTCTTGTGCCAGTACCATACCGTCTTGATGATTACAGCTTTGTGATACAGCTTGAAGTCTGGGATTGTGATACCTCCTTTGGTTTTCTTTTTCAAGATTGCTTCGGCTATTCAGGACATTTTCTGGTTCCATACAAATTTTAGGATTGTTTGTTATAGCTCTGCGAAGAATGCTGGTGTTATTTTGATAGGGATTGCATTGAATATGTAGATTGCTTTGGGTAGTATTGACATTTTAACAATATTTGTTCTTCCAATACAGGAGCATGGAATATTTTTCCTTTTTTGTGTGTGTGTGTCTTCTTCAATTTCTTTCATAAGCTTTCTATAGTTTTCAGTGTATAGATGTTTCACCTCTTTGGTTAGATTAATTCTTAGGTATTTTGTGGGTTTTGGTGCAATTATAAATGGAATTGATTCCTTGATTTCTTTCTGTTGCCTCATTGCTGGTGTATAGGAATGCAACTGATTTCTGTGCATTGATTTTATATCCTGTGGCTTTGCTGGATTCATGGATCAATTCTGGCAGTTTTTTGGTGGAATCTTTTGGGTTTTCCATATAGAGTATTATGTCATCTGTGAAGAGTGAAAGTTTGACCTCCTCCTGGCTGACTTGGATTCCTTTTATTTCTTTGTGTTGTTCCATTGCTGAGGCTAAGACTTCCCATACACTGTTGAATAACAGAGGTGAGTAGACATCCCTGTCTTGTTCCTGACCTTAGGGGGAAAGTTCTCAGTTTTTTCCCACTGTTTCACTCTTATTTTCAATACTTCCTTATAAAAGAGGGAAGATATCATTATTCCCATTGTATTCCCATTGTGACTAGAGCACACAGATTAAATAAAATCTCAAGGTATCAAGGTAATTTGAAAAATCCTGAATTTCAGTCTTAGATCTACTTCTGATTCTTCAAAGTCAGAACTCATTCTAGTGCCACAAAAACAACAAAATTAATGCCTCCATCTCCCAGGAGTATAGCTGTGCTGTGCTCAATGAATTATATATACTCAACATAAGTATAGGTAAGGTACAGGATTGGATTGCCTTATCTATAACTGATGTGACTATCAAATAAAAAAGGGTAACATTTAGTGGGTGCCTGGAAGCTCTTATTTTATAGCAATATCAAAAATAGGTACATGAGTTACAACAAAGAGAAAACAGTATTTTCTTTAACTTATCCAATCTTTGAATACTGAGTGCTATCATAACACTATAACAAACAGGCTAATTCCAGAATTGATGGTTGATGGGTAGCAAAGGATTTCTTATTCTCACCACCCAGAAATAAATATCTTAAAAGACTACAATTACTTCTGAGCATATAATACAACAAAGAGGTCAGAACAGTTCATATCTGGCTCTAGATATTTCTCTTTTTTAAAGTTTATTTATTTAAATAATCTCTGTACCCCACATGGGGCTCAAACTTATGATCCCAAGATCAAGAGTTGCACACTCTTCTAACTAAGCAGCCAGGCACCCAATGGCTCTAAATATTTCTTAATGAAAAAAATTAACAAGTTATTATAAGAATTTTCATCCTATTAGGGTTTATGTAGCAGTGGGATATTTTTAAGCAACTTTAATATCCTTCCCCATATTCATGAATATTTTTACAACTACTCAGATTTAAATCGTCCCTTCCACTTCTTCTTTAACTGTATTTTTAAAAATTCGAATTTAAAAATTCACATAATCTCCCAATGTAAACGTATTAAAGTTTATCCATGAAATACACTACTAATCCTCTTTTAATTTTTGAAAAAGTAAAAAATGGCACCCAAACAGGTGTTTCTTCACTCAGTACATTTATTAAAATAGTAAACTAAAGTTGAAAACTGTTGTTAGGGCCTTTTATACGAGTATAACTTGATATTCTAAATTGGTAAATTGTTCAGAAGTCTAATGACCAAAATTAAATAGTTGAGGTTAATCTGTGAATTACAGCAGATCTAAGAGCAGATGAGTGAGTAAGTAGCATATTTTGTAGTGTTTATTTGTTTCATTCATCAATATCACTGTTATAACTGAGCTCCAACTATGTGCCAGGTACCATGCTAGCTGCTGGAGATATAATGTACACTAAATAGTCCATGATAGATTTTATAAGTCTACTTTTGAAGCTAAGTTTCTCTTGGAAAACACAGCCAAGAGTGAATGCAACTCTTAACCAATAATCTCTCCCCATTGAAAACCACTCCATATGGAATCATGGACTCTCAGAACTAGAGGTTAAAGATTATGTAGTACAATGATTAATACTAGGATATTTAAGACCTGAAGTTGAAAATCAAGAAGAACTGATTTATTTTTCTTATCGGGTTTATTTTTAAAATAAACCTTAATGAGAAAAATCATAATAATCGCCAGTTTGGGTAACACTGAAAAGCTAAAAAAGAACATCATCCTAGTAGCAAAGAGTTTAAAATCTGAGACAATAAAATAAATATTTGGGAAAGATACAGAAAACAGTGGAAACTTAAAGCAAGTATTAAATCACTTCTCCAATTGATCTCATTTTATTATTTCATTGTCCAGTAACAAGTTGATTTTAAAATCCCTCTTCCTCAGGAAGTTAAATATACCTTGCCATAATAGCATTTAAATTGTCCTCTAGAGGGAGAGTGCCCAAGAGCTCATTCCAAAGGCAAAAAGGGAAATGGACAAATGGTCTTAAAAATAAAGGAGTGTTAAAAAGTCAGCTATTTATATTCATTTCTAAGTGAAGCATATAGTCAAGTGCAGAAATTTAAGAATCCAGAATGATAAGTTTTTACACATGTATATATTAATGAAAACACCCTCCATCAGATATAGAATTTTAGCAAGCCCTTATGCCCCCTCTCAAATATCTCCCTCTGAATATTATCAGCATTTCAAAGTTCAACTACTCTTCCTAAAAATTTGGGAAGTTCTAGAGTAAATGTAAGAAACATTGGGTCTCAATTAAAGGTTTATAACTAACTAAAGTATGATAAATTCCAACTGATCATCCCCAAGTATGAAATAAATGATAAATTTTATTATTCATTATACAATGCTAACTACTTATTACATATAGTAAATATAGTGGCAATTAAATCAGACTGGTAGTCAGGAGAAGAATTTTCAGAAGAGGTGATATTAAAACTGATGTTTAAAGGACAAATAAGAATTACTTGGAGAAGATGATGTACAGAAGAGAAATATGAATGAAAGAAGATAACTGCATATGTAAAACTAAGGAAGCATGGAACAGCCTAACACATTCAGTATTTGTGTGATGAGAGCAAAGGATCCAGATGGGTAAATAGTGAGAAATAAACTACAAAATAGGAAAGACACAGATCATGAGGGCCATGGGTATTAATTTTTTTTTTTTTTAAACTGCATTCTGGACATTTTAAGGAACCATAACCTGAACTGGCAGTCAGGAAGGAAGGTGGCATCAGATATCTGTTTTAACAAAGATCATAGTGTGCAAAATAGTTTAATTATTGCATAAGCTGGAGGACTACAGACAAAGGAAAGAGATAACTGCAGAAGCTTGGGCCTATAGGGAAGGGATGTTATGTATCTAAACAGGCTAGAGTAGGAGCCATGGTAATGAAAGGATTAACTAGAAAAATGTTAAAGAGATTAAACCTACAGGATATATTGACCATTAGGAGATAGGAATGGAGTGACAGCTGTGTTCTGGAATGGACATTGGTGCCTTGCACTTAGGCAAGGCATGCTTTTCATTCTTTGGAAGAATGATGATGAATTCGATTTTAGACACAGCGAGTTCCTTGTTTTAAATTTTTACTTAAATTCTAGTAAGTTAACATATAATATATACAGTAGAATCCAGTGATTGATCACTTACATATAACACCCAGTGCTCATCATAACAAATGCCCTCCTTAATACCCATCACCCATTTAGCCCACCCCGCATCCATCTCCTTCCATCTACTCTCAAGTTTGTTCTCTATCATTAAGAGTCTCTTGCAGTTTGTTTCCCCCTCTCTCTTTTCCCTCTTCCTGTATGTTCATGTTTTGTTTCTTAAATTCCGCATATGAGTGAATTAAATGGTATTTGTCTTCCTCTGACTGACTTATTTCACTTAGCTTAATACACTCTAACTTCATCCATGTCATTGCAAATAGAAAGATTTCATTCTCTTTGATGGCTGAATAATATTCCATTGGATATATATATTACATCTTTTTTATCCATTCATCAGTCAATTGACATTTGGGCTCTTTCTATAGTTTGGCTATAATTTTCTTAATGTTTATTTATTTTTGAGAGAGCACAAGTAGGGGAGGGGCAAAAAGAGGGGGACAGAGGATCCAAAGTGGGCTCTGTGCTGACAAGTTGACAGCAGCAAGCATCATGTGGGGCTCGAACTCACAAACTGTGACATCATAACCTGAGCCAAAGTCAGACACTCAACTGACTGAGCCACCTGGCCCCATATAGCTTGGCTATTAATGATAATGCTGCTATAAACATTAGGGTTCATGTATCCATTTGAATTTGTATTTTTGTATCCTTTGGGTAATTACCTAGTAGTGGAATTGTCAGATTGTAAGGTAGTTCTATTTTTAACTTTTTGAGGAATCCACATACTATTTTCCAGAGTGGCTGCACCTATTTGCATTCCCACCAACAGTGCAAGAGTACTCCCCTTTCTCCACATCCTCACCAATACCTGTTGTTTCTTGTGTTGTTAATTTTAGCCATTCTGACAAGTGTGAGGTGGTATCCCATCAAAGCTTTGATTTATAGTTCTCTGATGATGAGTGATGTTGAGCATCTTTTCATGTGTCTGTTAGCCATCTGGATGTCTTCTTTGGAGAAATATCTATTCATATCTTCTGTCAATTTATTCACTGGATTATTTGGGGTTTTTTTTAGGGGGGGGGTGTTGAGTTTGATAAGTTCTTTATAGATTTTGGATACTAACCCTTTATCAGACATGTCATTTGTAAATATCTTCTCCCATTCCGTAGGCTGCCTTTTAATTTTGTTGATTGTTTCCTTCACTATACAGAAGCTTTTTATCTTGATGAAGTCCTAATAGTTCATGCTTGCTTTTGTTTCTCTTCTTTTCCTTGCCTTCCCTTCCCTTCCTTTGGGTGATGTGTCTAGTAAGAAGTTGCTCCAGCTGAGGTCAAAGACACTGCTGCCTGTGTTCTCCTCTAGATTTTAATGGTTTCCTGTCTGACATTTAGGTATTTCATCCATTTTTAATTTATTTTTGTGTATAGTGAAGAAAGTGGTCCAATTTCATTCTTTTGCTTGTTGCTGTCCAGTTTTTCCAGCATAATTTGTTGAAGAAACTGTCTTTTTTCCATTGGATATTCTTTCCTTCTTTGTCAAAGATTAGTTGGCCATATAGTTGTGGGTCCATTTCTGGGTTTTCTAGTCTGTTCCATTGATCTGTGTAAACATGGCAAGTTCTAACTGCCTACTGAAAAAATTGAGATGTCTGGAAAGCATTTAGATAATAATAGTTAAAACTTATTGAGTAGCTACTGTATGCCTGCAGTTCCTTCTAAAGTATCACATTATGTAAAACCAGCAGGGATTTGAATTTAGTAAATTTGTGTTGGGACCCACAAAGAGGAATTTTTAATGACTCTGTGGGGATTTTGATACAGAGAGAACACACTTTGAGAAAGACTACCATACCTGAATATCTTAAGAATAAGAATAGGGACATGGAGGTTTTTCCCAGTTTTACAAAGCCTCTTTGAAAAATAAAGGTCTGGGGGCGCCTGGGTGGCTCAGTCGGTTAAGCGTCCGACTTTCACTTAGGTCATGATCTCGCGGTTCGTGGGTTCGAGCCCCGAGTCGGGCTCTGTGCTGACTGCCAGCTCAGAGCCTGAAGCCTGTTTCAGTCTGTGACTCCCTCTCTCTCTGACCCTCCCCTGCTCGCGCTGTCTCTCTCTCTCTCTCCTAGAAAAAAATAAAACGTTAAAAAAAAATTTAAAAATAAAAAAAAGAAAAATAAAGGTCTGGATTTCATTTACATTTGGCAAAATGTAACTTTCTATTTCTAAGAACCTAATGCTAGTAGGAAAGGTCTTTTTGGAGACTTAGTAGTTCTTAGACTCCAGCTAAATGAGATGTCTAAATGAATAGGAAACACATGGAGTAAAATATGTGGGCATTTTAAGTAAGGAAAAGAGCACTTTGCAAAACTGGATGGGAAGTTTTAATGCAATTCAGAGCACTACAAGAAGTTTGACAAACCAAACCATGAAAGTCTTCCCTGTTTTCTAAAGGGCATGTTTTCCCTCAAACCGCATGAGTGTTACACTAAGAGAAGCAACCATAAGTCAAGAACCTTAATTTGATAGGTCAGGATTGGCCTCTCAAATTTGTTTGGATAGGCATCTTTTTGCTTAATGTATGTAGTATTCTTTTTAAGGTTCTAAACAACAGTTATGAAACTCAAAGAAGTAAAAGGTGTATACGCCAGTCAGATGGGAAAGTCTAACTAATCTGTTGAGTTGTTTCTAGATGGTTCAGTGCTAAATAAATTACATATGTGACCACCTACCACTACTTTGCCTCAGTGGCCTCTACAAGCTTTATGTCTTAAAGTTTAAGAATATTCTAGTTGCCCTTACCCAAAAAGTCCCCTAATGAATACAACATTCTGTCTGCAACAGTAGATTCTCTGTAAAAATTAGAAACTGACTTCTAAATGAGGGTGACAGGTAGGCAATATTAACAGATGAGAAGCCCTCTGTTTTGCCATTCACTATTTTTCAATTCTATCAAGAACAAAAAGAACAAATATGAATAACTGAGGGAAAAAAGGAGGCAACAGATACACTGTTGGTGTGAAGACTGTTTTATCATTAGATTGTAGTCATAATCCCAAAAATAGAGATTATGACTTTTTATATTCCATAAACATCCTTAACAGTGTTTTAAACATACTTAATTTTATGTAACTTATTTTTCCTAATGAACTCAGTATAAAAATTTATTTTTCAAAATGCACAAGAGGAAGTCCCTACTTAAGAGGAAGTTTTCTTTGCTTTCTAAAGGGGAAGAACAAAACACCAAAAAGGACTATCAATACTCCTCTAATTTATCTGATTTGCAAATTTGCCTTAATATAGATCAGATTTCCTTAAAGTAGGACATCCCATTATTGTTAATTAATGGACATTAAACACCAAACATTTATTAATGTTAATAAATTTAAATTTTGAGACAGAAGTCAATTTCATTATCTTTACGGGCTATAAATTATAAGTTAGCATCCCTCCCTTATAAAATCATAAACCATAATTTTAGTCACACTCAAGAATCAGAAAAATCAAGGTTCTTGAATCAAATGGAATTTATTGCTCCCAAGAGGATTCTGACTAGGTTACCATGGAGCTTAAACTATTATCAGCGGTTTCCTCTCAACCACATATTAAGTGCAAGCTACTTTATATGAAATACTCCCTACTCTGCATCCCCATCTCCCCTAACTTCCCTATTTAACTTTAGCTCCCACACCGTTTCTTGATCTTGTGCCATTGCAACCTTGTCCTGCCTATAATGTACACACTTTCCCCTTCTATGACCATGACTCATCCTTGCCTGGATAGTTCCAATCCACTTATCACCTCATTTGGGGTGCATTTCCTAATCCTAAACCCTATCTAGCCCTACCAGCATGCACCAATGTTTTCGGTACTGATATACTTACCAACTTATTTCACAATTAGTTTCCATCTTTTTAAAAAGTGTCTGCCCTACTGGACTAGGCTCCTTGAGAACAAGGGTTAGTTATTATTTAAGACTTGAATGCTAAGTACTGAGCACAGTGTCTGGCAATGGGTTCTCACTAAACCTGTGGAGAAAGGAAGAAAGGAAAGAACAAAGGGATGAAAGGGAAGGAAAGAAGGTGGAAGGAGAGAATAAAGGAGTGGAGAAAAAAGACAGAGGAGGCAGAAAGGAAGGAAGGCAGAAAGAGGGGATGAGGAGAAAGGGAAGAGTGAGGAGAAAGAATTAGGAAAGAAAAGAGAGAAAGAGAGAGAGATACAATTGGATCCTAATGATGAGTCTGTCTATATTGTGTTTAAGGTGAAGTACATTGACAAAGTTGATCAAGGCATTCAGATAATTCATATAAAATCAATAATTAATCAATTCACACCAGTTCACCTAAATGGTCCCATAAGCAACAGGTTCAGAATACAGACACTGCTTATAAAAAGCCAATCAGCAGAACTCAAACAACCAAGCCAAACTAATATCCACCTGATTTGTCAATCTGAAAGTGAACAGCCTTGGTTGGCTTATGGTCATAATTTAGATGCCCATCTAATCTGACCTCTTTATGCTGTAGATCAGGTAAATGAAGTCCAAAGAAATGGCAGGATATCATCTAAATGGCAATAAATTCATAGAACAATAATAATATAAAGCTTTAAAATTAGTTAAACCAAAAGATCTAATTATGAATCAGGAAATAAGGAGCCATCTAACCTTTCATAAGGAAACAACAGTTCTTAGTATTCTTTTCAGTTGAACATTGAAAACAAAGTGGGAAGACATGACCATCATCAAACCTAAAACCAGGGTTATTTCAGATACATTTCAGTCCAGTGAGATAAAGATATGAGACAACAAAGAAGTACTGTTTATTTAAAAATTTTAAATTATTGTTTATTTTCAAAACTAGTTCAAGGGCACCTGCGTTAAGCGTCTGACTTTGATTCAGGTCATGATCTCGCGGTTCATGATTTTGAGCCCCATGTCTAGCTCTGTGCTGACAGTTGGGAGCCTGGAGCCTGATTTGGATTCTGTGTCTCCCTCTCTCTCTCACTGACCTTCTGAACCCACTCCCACTCCTCTCTCATTCTCTCAAAAATAAATAAACATTAAAAAATTAAAAAAAAACTAGTTCATAATAAACAAGTATCTCAAGGAAGTTTTCACAATTAAAGAGATAAATTGATCTGTGCCTGCCATATTCTTTTGACTTTTAACAAAGACAAAGATATCTGCTTCTCTTGAAGCAGTTCTTCAAGAAAGTATTGACAGTATGTATCTACCATAACAAAATTTTACTAACTGGAAGATCCAGCACCTTTATCTTAAATTTACATGATATATTCTTAGCTTCTCTGTTTTTCCACAAATATGGAATGATTTACCTTTAACAGAGAAACTTGTGTACTGATGATCAACAAAATGGAAAAAAAGAACAGTTTCATATTTTGAATCCCAGTTTGGTGTCACAATTCCTCAAGCCAACTTAATTGAATAATATGATTCTCTAAAGTTTTGAAAACTCATGTGGAAAAAGAAAAAAAAAGCACAGGGGAAGTATGCTGTGGTTCTGTAGAATCAAGAGTTCAAGCAAATGTGTCATAAGTTATCTGATCATGTCACAGAATCCCATCACTTTAGAGCTGAAATGAATTCTGAAGATGACTTTGTCTTATAGTCCCCTGGTTTGGTGGTATATTGGAATTACTGGGGAATTTCATTTTTTAAGCTTTTGGGTTCTTTATTAAATAAAAAAAATTCAAACCTACAGATAAATTGAAAACAGCATACCCTCACCTGGTTTCACCAGTTATTTGGTATTTTGCCAATTTTAACTTTCCCTTTCCTGCTTTCCACATTCCTCTTCTTAAATTAATTTACTGAAATTCAAGTTAGTTAACATACAGTATAGTATTGGTTTCAGGAGTAGAACCCAGTGATTCATCAGTTACATACAACACCCAGTGCTCATCACACAACAAGTGCTCTTGGTAATGCCCATCACCCATTTAGCCCATTCCTCCATCCACCTCTCCTCCTGTTTGTTCTCTGTATTTAAGAGTCTTTGATGGTTTGTTTTCCTCACTATTTTTATCTTATTTTTCCTTCCCTTCCCTCATGTTCATCTACTGTGTTTCTTAAATTCCACATGAGTGAAATCATATATTTGTCTTTCTCTGACTGACTTATTTTGCTTAGCATAATACACTCTATTCTTGTTTTTATTTATATTCTTAAAGCATATGTATTTGCAGAGTCATTTTAGATATTTAAATATCAAGACCAGAGTGGACACTGTGATCTGACACCTACAAGAGTTTGGCAATGAATAGCTTGCAACTGAGTACCTTGCTGAAACTGTCCTTGGCTAAAGAGACCCACCTTGACAAAGGTCATACCCTCTTCCCTGGTGCATCTTATAGCCAATGACTGGCTGATGCAATAGTATAAAGGTCTTTCCTGCTTGCCTTAAACTCAGGAGAGCCCAATAAGGCCATCTCAGCTTCAGAGCAACTTGTCTCATCAGCTGAGTTCTCTGTTATGACAGCACTGCAGAGCCAGTCTCAACCTAATTCTACTTACTGTACACAAGTGGTGGCCTCTCATAAACTTTCTGGAGCTCAATCTGTGACAACTCTCTTAAATAATTCAGTATAATTAGATTAATTACAATATTCAATAGTATTATATAAATCTAGTAAGTATAAAGTAAGAAAAGTTGGCAAATTTAACAATGATACCATATTATTATCAAAAAGTCCACACCATGGGGCACCTGGGTGGCTCAGTCAGTTATGTGTCCTACTCTTGATTTCAGTTCAGGTAATGATCTCACAGTTTGTGAGTTCAAGCCCTGCAACAGGCTCTACACTGACAGTGAGGAGCCTGCTTAGGAATCTCTCCCTCTCCCTCTCTTTCTGTCTCTCTGCCCTCCTCCTCTCTCTCTTTCTCTTTCTCTCTCTCTCTTAAAATAAATAAATAAACATTAAAAAAAAAAGCCCATATCAAACTTTACCATTTATCCCAGTGTTATCCTTTATAGTAATTTTATTTTATTTTTTCTAATTCAGGATTAAATCCAGAATCATACATTCTATTGAGTTCTCCTGTCAGTTTAGCCTCCTTTAATACTTTCTCAGCTTTCTTTGCTTTACCTGACACTGATATATTTTAAGAGCAGTTCTTTTTGTAGAATTTCCCTCAATTTGGGTTGACTGTTTCCATATGATTAGCTTTAGTGTTTGTTCTTAATTCTTCATGAATTGGTAATATAAACTCTTCCTAATTCTGAAAATTATACAACTGATTTCAAAAAATCTGAAAACCTCTATTGTCTTTAATCGAATTATGTGGCATATGATAGGTGATCTTCTACTCCATAATAACTATTGATGTCAAAGCTATGTCAAATCATCATAACATAATCCTTTTGAAGACATTTGAAGCAATAATTAGATATCTGAATTTAAGTTTATGCTATTAGTACAAAGCAACAAACTGGATGAGGAGTTATATTCTCTGCAGGTCTAAGCCCACACACACAGATATAAGGACTATGTTACATCCAACTTCTCTGTCTGAAAGATGGAAAATTTTATTTGACACTAATTATAAGGTATATCCTAAATTCAGAAATGTTAAAGTATAAATATAATAATATGTATTTTATGATTGAATCACATATGTTGAACATTATGCCAAATACTGCATGAATCTTATTTAACATTGCATCTTATTTAATCTTCACAGTAGTTTTATAAACTAGCTATTAATAATAGCCCTACTTTACTGATGAGAAATGTGGCTCACAGATAAGTGGCTCAGGATAAGTAACTTTTCTAAAATCACAAAATGCGCAAACAGCAGAGTCAGGATTCGAAACAAATATTCTGTTCATTTTCCATCACATTATACAATTTCTTTCCCCAGTTTAGCCTTTCCTACTACAAGTTTCATAATACAGATTCCACAGCTCTCATTTAAAAATTTGGGGTAACTGCACTACAACGTGCCCGTAAACAAATTACTCAGTTATCAACTGGGGATCTGAAACTATGTTAAATATTTTGAAGAACAGGGGGGGAAAACTCCAGAATCATATCAGTTTTCAAGGTATACAAAATCTTGAAAAAACATTTACAAATGTGCAATGTAGAAAAAAAAGGCCCATGATTTAAAAAAAAGCTCATGATTAAAGTGCTAAAGTATGGCTCTCCTGCAGAAAATCAGAGAAGAAAACATGACTGTAAGCTAAAATAATCAGTGAAGACTATAAGCAAATTATCCCAAACAAATTTTCAGTAATGTGCAGCCAGATATTTAATGACCTTGTTAATGAGGAAAAGTGATGATAAGCAAGAAACCATAAGTTCCTGTGAAAGGAGACAGGTCTCTTAAACTAAACTTGTCACCTTTGGGAAATGGAAGATATGGAGAGAAAAGGAAAAATATTTAGACTTTGCTATGAGCTGAATTGTATCCTCCACTTCCCAAATTTTATATGCTGAAATTCTAAGCCCAAACCTCAGAATGTGATCGTATTTGGAGCCAGGGTCTTTAACAGAGGTAATCAAGTTACTTAATATAAGATCATTCGAAGGAGCCCTAATCCAATATGACAGTGTCTTTGCAAGAAGAAGAAATTCAAACACACACAGGAAAGACCTATGAAGACATAGTAAGAAGATGGTCATCTGCAAGTCAAGAGGACAGGCCAGGCAGATCTTTTCCTCACTGTCCTCAGAAGGAACAAACCTCTCCTACACTTTGATCTTGGACATCTAGCTTCCAGACTGTGAAACAAAAAAATCTGTTGTTTTAGCCACCCAGTCTGTGGCACTTTGTTACGAAACCCCTAGGAAAACTAATACAGATTCCTCATCAAGCTGAGTTTTTGCTAACTAAATTTTGTATGTGAGGGTAGTATAAGCAGTGTTGATATATTTAAGAATTTCCCCAGGCAGATTCAAACTAGAAAACAATGTCTAATACACTGGTGAATCAGAAAAATCTCTTGAATGAAATCAGAGCCTCTAATGCTCAAAAGGGATCAAGTGAGTCATCACTATTGCCCATGAATGAAAAATAATTTCTCTCAGAAAACACATGTAAAAAATGACACCATGTGGGTTAAAAGAGAAAAACAAGTGTAAATAGATAAACTGGGTGTTTCCCTGCACAAATTACAATAATTCCATAATTATAAGATTATAAATCTTTATTCTTACCTTTCTCTTGATTTTAGTATCTTAGCTAGAATTTTTATTATCAAATATTATTTACCTTTTTCTTATGACCTCATAAACGATCCAATTCTACCATTAAAAATAGTCTTGTAACCCCGCCCCCCCACACAATTTGCCCGAAAAAAAGGGTTTAGCCCAACTGATGGTCTGTTATTTCAAGTAATATTTGATCAGATATTCTGTTAAAGCAGCTCATCCAATCTCATGCCCCCTTGTCCATTTTCCATTGAGCTGTTTTTCTAGAATACAAATCTGATAGTTCCCTTTTGAGGTCTAAAAACCGACCATCAGTTTCCCATCACCTACTGGCTGAAGCTCAAAAGTCCTTAATATGGCAAAATCTTCAAAGCCTAGACTCAGTCTATATTTTCGGCCTACCTATACTCATCTGCCACCCAGCCACCATACACTTCACTTGCTAAAAATATTCGGTTGTGCTCCATTCCCCAAGCATTGTTTCCATAGCACTGCATGCATGTCATCATCTTCATACATTAAGTATATGATATGTAATACCTCTGACTCTGCCTCAGATTATAACCACATTATGGTGAAAATCTAGGTCGTTCACATTTTCTTTCAGTATTCCCAGTGGCAGTGGCACAAGGACAGTAACAATGACCCATGTTTCAACCTTCTCGGAGAGGCCTTAACTGAATTCTCTAGCTAAGATAGCAGTTTTCGTCCCACCCAACACTCTACCCCCTTGCCCTGCTTTAGATTTCTTCTCAGTACTTATCAACACCAGACATATTACATATTTAATTGTTTGTTTGTTTGTTATTATCTATCTCTTCCCACTTGAAAGTAAATTCCAAAAACCAGGACATTGGTCCATTCACTGCTTTATCACCAGTGCCTAGATATTTGGCACACTACTGACCCTCAATAAACACTTCATAATAAGTGAACTCATTTGGCAAATGTTTATAGATAGCTTACTAAGTGTCATGAAATATTCTAGAAGCTAGGAATCCAACAGTTGAAAATGAAAAGTTCTGCTCACATGGAACTCAATACTCTCCAGAAGGAGGTGATAAAAAAGAAAATAAAGATCTTGTTTTATATAATTTCAGACAGTGATAGGTATTCAATTGCTATCCTGCAACTGAACCAAACTTACACTGATTTCAAGATTCATAAATATCATGTAAGAATCTTAAATTTGTGCTATATAGCTATACTTTACCAAAATATAATATATTAATTAACTTTGTAAATACTAAAGTCAATAAAAAAGAATGAACCATGTAAAACAGTCATAATGTAGTACCCCTATAGTAATGAAATATTATGTTTTTAAAGACAAAATTTTCAAATATATTAGATAAAACAAGAGAAGCAAAATAATGTTTACTGAAAGCATAACACACATAAGAGGTGTTTTCTAAAGCATATTACATCATAAACATTTGCTAGAAAGCAGTTTTAACATACTTTTAGCAGGACATTTATATAAAGGGACAAAAAGAAAAAGACTTTTCATCTTATGTACTCATTACTTAATAAGAATGACAATTGGTTTATGCCAACTTGGCAACCCATTAATATTGGTTGTAATATTAAGCAAGTAATATTAAGGATTTGCATACTTCTTCCTATCTTAGAAAATCCAGACTTTTCTGCAGCACTAATTTGATACATGATATGTCAACCTTTTTACTTGCTATTGAATTGAAAATCTGTTCTTGCATATGGCCAAAGGAGATTTCATTGTGTTTTTAGATTAAAAAAAAAAACGAGTCATAACTATAGTTGAAAGAATTTTCTAATATGACCTATTCACTTGAAGAATTCCACTTCTGATCATCCTGAACCAGAGGTAAAGGGTTATGAAGAGCCAACTGCAGGCATGTCTTCTAGGAATGTTGATTAGTGATCTCAGATCTGGACTTCATTAATAAGGGACTAGGTTTCTTAGAGAGGGGGGAAGGACTGTTACCAGGGACTACTAGGGACTAGAAAGTCAGTGGTCTCTTTAATGAAATATGAAAGATGAGGCTTGTGGGGATGAGCACTGAGTGTTATGTGGAAACTAATTTGACAATAAACTATTCGTAAAAAAAAAAAAAAAAAAGAAAGATGAGGAAATTGAAGTAAATCCAAAATCAAACTGTAAGCAGAGTAGCATAAACACTGAATTTGGATCATGTATAACTGAAATACAGGACATCTGTAAATACCATATTCTCAAAATTTTTAATGTTTTATATAATAATGTTGGGTTGATATTATTTTTAGCATTCTAAAATGCCAGGACTTTTAAATTTTAATTTTATTCCTATAGAAAAGGGGAAAGAAGAGACCCATGAAAAAATTGTTTTTAGTAAGTACCACACAATAATTAAAATTTGGCAGAGGGATATTATTTCTACTATCTCCCTCAAATTTTTTCATGAGAAAACCACAGAAGTGGGAAAATATTTTTTAAATCAATTCAAGGCAATTAATCATTTGAAATACCAAAAATCTATCTTGGCTCATGAAAAAACAAATCCCTATTGTTTCTAAATGTCTTCCAAATCAAAGATCTACAGGTTTTTTTTTTTCTATAAGTGTACAAATAAATCTTTTAAATGCAAATGGATAAAATATTTTGAAAATGTGAGTGCAGTGCTTAGGATACCATTTTGATCTACCCATAATTTATCTCATCACTTCTCCCTATTTTCTTTCTGACAAACCAAAACTTCTCAAATTTCACTAGTTTCACATGGAAGCTAAAAGACCAAATTCAGGACTATATGTTACCTGGGATGAGAAGAGTGAATCACCTGGGATGAAAAGGGAAACCCATGATTACTCTGCTCATCTCCCCCTCTGGTTGCCTTCCATTACTTATCAATGTTCTCTCCAGCACAACAGAACTCTGAGCCAGTGTGCCATACTGACTCAGCAGATGGCTTCAACACTTCCCATTAGCACTGCAAGCACCACAGAGGTCCAAAGATTCTCATCCCTTCCAACCTCCATAATCAAAAGAAAGATTCACAAACAGGAAATGACAAGAGCCTCATATCCTCTTTTTTCTAGTCCTCTCCAACATCTCCCACTGCCTCCACACACACACACCCACCCACACACTCATGCATCCTTAGCTAGAATTACAATTGTTATTTCGATGGGAAGAAATGATTGAAGGGCAGGAAATGAGAATTCTGTTAGATGAGAAGAGCAGTCATCTCAACCCAATATTTGAGACATTCTTTTTTTTTTTTTTCCCATTTTCCTATGAATTGTACTTCTTTCTTCCTGGCATCTTTGTGTGCATGGTGGTGGGTGCAGGGGGAACCACTCTGTGTCTTAACAACAACAACAGCAACAACAACAAGCCTAATACAAAAAGCAATGGAAAATCTATGGAAAATGCAAGAAGGAAATAGGCCTGATGATCCAAAAATCTAGAGTTAGTTCAAACTGACACTTGGTAACTGGGAGTTTTAGGTAGCTTCACTTAACAGAATTCATGTTTGGATTTTGAAAATGAAGGATCTAGGTAATTTAAGCTAAACTTACTAAACAACAAACTTCAAAAGTAAAGGCAAATTGGACTGTTTCTGAGCTAGCACTGTGGAGAGTAATGTCTTAATATGACTTAGTAGTGGAAAAACACAAACAAGACCTAACTAGACTATAAACATTTGCTGACCTGAAAAGATACTCCAATGAATAGATCACAGCCATGTATAACCATGGCTGAAAAAATGTTAGACCAAAAAGAAGACTTATCACAGGAAGCACAGAATGGAATTTAATTTTGGAAAAGGGGAATTTATTATTTGGAAATCATTTAATTATTTAAAAAATAGTTAACAAGCCCCTACTATGTATTACATACCAACCTTTACACAAACTCTTACACAAACCCTTCATAAAGTCAGAAATCTTGTTCTTTTCTCAACCCACACTACTCTTTTCCTCCCCTGGGCTTCTACTGGTATTGATTGCCTTCTTTATACAATATAAAATCTTAACCAAGTCTACCTCAAGTTCTACTTTCTTCCACAAAACATTTCCTGATAATTAGAAAGTATATCACCCCTTCTATTTACCTACATACACTTAGTGTAATCAATAAATCTTGGGTCAGTCATTTCTTCATCAAAAAACTTGGCATTCCATTGGTTTTAGAAGGGCTAAGCATTCAACCCTAGTATAAACCCATAGAAAGTCAGATCTATTAGCAAATTCATATAACTTCCTATAATTGCATGTCAGCATTTCTTTAAGTAGTGGTTTATTCTTACATCCTATATGTTATCATAGAAATATATTCCCTCATCAAGTTTCCTGGAAAGAAAGAATAATTTGTGAAATTAAAACCGTTTCATTTATTGAGGCACCTGGGTGGCCCAGTCAGTTAAGCATCTGACTCTTGATTTGGGCGCAGGTCATGATCTCACATTTAGTGAATGTGAGCCCCATGCTGTCAGTGCAGAGCCTGCTTGGAATTCTCTCTCCCTCTCTCTGCCCCTCCTCTGCTCTCTCCCTGTCTCAAAATAAATAAATAAACTTATAAAAGTTATAAGATTAAAAAACCAGTCTCATTTATTAATAGTCATGATACATTCTTATTTAAGAAGAAATTTATAAGGCAGTTTTTATTTTAATAAAATGAACAATAAGTGTTGTGAAGGAAATGCCATTCAATGAGTGTATGTAACAAAGGAATCTGACCTAAATTTTATGATCCAGGAAAATATGTCAAAAGTGGTTATGTACAATTACCTTTAGCAACTTCGGTTCTCTGTTCAAATCTTCAGAGAACTGGCATGTATTACTGATAACTACATATTTGTTTCTCAAAGAATATGAAAAAATAGAGAAAAGAAATATCTACAAGTAAACATGAGATTATTCCATACCTCAAATGGATAATCACAATTTTCATGGTGCCAGACTCAGATTTGCTTTTAAGAAAGTCTAAGCAAATTCTTATTTTTGTTTAGTTTCAGATATCTTCCAGAATTTTTCTGAACCACAGCAGACTAACTGGCTTTAACAAAGCAAGGACAGGCCCATTGTTCCCATCATTTCAAAAGTTTCCTTGTGCAGAGTGCTGAAAAGTTAATACCTCTGGAGAAAACTAATCAGAAGCACAGCTGTTCAATAGGAATGAAAAGTTATGGAAAGCAGAGACCCAGAAATGACAGCAGCCAGAAAATTATAGATGATTTTCCAATAGAGCACTGCTTACAAATGAGGCCAAGAACATTTTGTATACTGATCAAGGGAATGTCTCATGTCACTTATGACACTGGATGCCCATAATGATGTAACCACAGTGGTGAGGACTTAGGGCTGGGCCTTAGAGGTACCAGTCTGTCACTGTAGAACTAAGTACTGATAAAATTTAGAGCTAGATGCTCTTATGTTTGATATCTGTCATTTGTAAGGAACAAATGAGAGGGATCCTGGAGACCTAACTAAGAATAAAAATGTAACACTAAAACATGAATCTTTAAGCTGACTGACAATATTTTCCATTTTCTTCTCCCCAGTCCAAATCAGAGGTTTTCAGGCCTGCACAAAATCGGACATGATGGGGATGAGCCTTGGAGAAAGACCCCCTGGGACCATCTGGCCAAACACAGCTGCAAAAAACAAGTCTCTCTGTCTGGAAAAAGCTGTGATGGACACAAAATTGGAAGGGCTTCCAAGAGAAATGGTGGATTCCTCACTAGGAACATTTGATACGGGCAAAGCACACAGCAAGGGCCTCTCCAACATAGAGCAGGGTATAACAGGCTTTTCCAGTGATGATTGATGCAGCTTGTCCTTTAGGATTGCTCTCTCACAGTACAGTGAGGAAGGTGAGCCATCAGAGTCATATAATTATTTCCATAGATGTATCTCCGTACAATTTTTTGGAAATTAAGATTTTCTGACACAAAATTGGCCCCACATAGCTCTTGTGAATGTCAACACGATTCAAAGGCTGGAAATTGAAGAGTAATCCGTATAAACCAGTTCTGCTGCTTAAATTCAGCCCTGTCCTCAGTTAACATCAGGTCAACATCAAATGATCTCTAATTTCCTTTCCAGACCAACCATATAGTTTCCTTTTTTGTCGACTTCAAATAGAGTAAAAAATAAAGACCACTGAAAAAAATGTCATCATCTCCCTAGCCAAGAGAAAGTGTGAGAAACAGGATACAGTCACTCCAAAGTCTTCACAGGAAGACCCAAGTGTCTACTCCTTATATTGGTACTTCAAGAAATGAAACCTGATAACAAAGACTATTTGCCAAGACAATGCATAATTTTTATTATCTAGGTTTTTTTGGAGTGGAGAATATAGAGAGAAGAAAAAAACATGTGTGGGATAAGTTCTACACAAATGTCTTTGTGCAAAGGAGAGTTTTATTAAAGAGTAGGAGAACTGAAGTTCTAAGTTTAGTTTCTGAGAGTGAAATTCTAATGCACAGTAAGACTTGCAAAGGTAATAATGGACTGGGTTGCACTAAAATGAGAATTGCAAAAGCAAAAAGTCCTAGCTATGACTTTCATTGAAGAGAAGTTTAGAATACCTATATATAAATTCAATTCAATTCAAAACAATGATTGGCCATCTCTTTTAAGTCTGGCATTATGCTAAGAACTGCTGAGAGTACAAACTTAAGGAATACATAATATATCTCAAAAAATTATAATTCTCAGAAAGAAATATTGAACAATTTATCAGTTAAGCTGATCCTTATCACTTCTCACTTTAGTACAGCCTTGGCCAAAATGGCATATTGAAAAGACAGAATTTGGAGTTACCAGATCTAGATTCAAATCTATTATACAATTTGTAAGTATAAATAGAGATAAAATTTTGCCTTGCGTACAGAATGGGTTGAATGAGGGTGTAAGAGACCTGTAAAGCTTACATACACTGTTGTTCATAATTGTATCTCAATATAACTACCTAACCATTCCAGCTCTACTATGCCACTCCTCATAACCCTATGCAACTCCACTATCTTTCCTACCCTTCCCTTTGCCTCCTTACTCTGTTGGCTTTTCAGAACTCACATCATAGGTTACCTCTACTCAGCAGTTCTTCCTGACCCCAAACCCACTCTCATAAAAAAAAATCTGTTTTTATGTACTCTATGCCTGGTACATACCCTTATTATACCGCCCACCACACTACATTGTAATTCTGTGTTTACTTGTTCTTCTCACTTATTGGATTATGAACTCTCAGAGGGTAGTAACTATGTCTAAGGTATCTTTGAATCCCAGTAGTAGAATTTTCCTTCTACTACTGGGATTTATTTTTTGTTGTCTAGTCTTCTTTATAACTAGTAGTGCACAGCCAGGTTAGGAATAAAGGTTTTGGCCATAAAAGAGAATAAAAACCATCCTTCACACAATTGACTCTTGGCTCTCTCAAGTCATTAGCAATGTGTGCTAGTCTCATTACAACCTAAGAGAATATAAAAGTATGAGGGTCATTATGAAATCATCAAAAACGGTAAGTATCTAAGAGATGAACCTTAGTAATTAAAAAATCTCTCTCTTAGTTTTCTTAATGCTTAAGCAAAAAATTTTTGAGTATAGTTGTTACACAATGTTACATTAGTTTCAGGAGTCAACACTGTGATTCAACATCTCTATAAACATATGCTCACCACAAATGCAGCTACAATCTGTCACCATACAATGCTATTATAATATCATTGACTATATTCCCTATGCTATGTCCTTCATTTTCATGACTTATTCATCCTATAACTGGAAGCCTGTATCTCCCACTCCCCTTCACCCATTTTGTTTTCACACACACACACACCAAAAAAACCAAAACAAAACAAAAAACCAAAAACAACTATCCAGAAGGTAGAAGACCACATTATATTGACTACACTCATTCTTCTAAGAGTGAAAGCAGGGAGAAGCTAGATATGGAGAGGAAGAGATAGATGTGGAGAGGTGAATGCAAGCTCTCTAGCAGGTTTTTGACATAAGCAGCATACTAAACCCATTCTTGTTTTCATGGTAGCAAAAATGAAGAGAACAATCTTCTTTACCAAATACGGAGAAAAACTAATATAGAAGTTATGCTTTAACGGTGTGTAGGTATTCATAATATATTTATAATCTCAGAGACTTGTGTAAGATAACTCCCAAGTAAAATTCATCTAAATAAAGGAAGTTGGTGAAGATATAGCTAATTTTATAAATACTTATAAATATTTTATAAATATATAACTGATCACAAAAACAAATAAATGACTTTGAATTATCTTTCTCTTTAATTATCTAAGTCACTAAATTCTGACATTAACATGAAGAATTCTGATATTATCATGAGGAATTTCCAGAATATATCCTTTTTTTTTTTAAAAAAAAAAAGCTATTCTCACATATTATATCCTAAGAAATCAGAAGAAAGAGAATCAAGCAATTAATTAAAGGTCCAAAGATTGGATTTTAAATCATACACCATTCCTAAAGAAACAAAACATGACAATTAATGCTGCTTTTTCCATTTGCAAACACAAACCAGCCTCACAGGAAAAAAATTTGAGGAGATACAATAAGAATAATTTGTTTATTAAATATTTGCTATTTAGTAATTGAACCCATAATAAGAGCACTCAAATATATTTATTCAGTCCACACATGAATCAGTATGTCATTTTTCAAAAACAACCAATTGTCATGGACAAATGCAAGGACCATCTTGTTTCATTTTCTTTGAAACACTTTTCTAAAGATAAAATATTTGAAATAAATTAATACAATCTAGTTCATTGCCCTGTCCAGCACTTTGCCTCCAAAGTGTGGCTTAAATCTACACATTTAATGTAATCTTTATCAAAATACCAAAAGTATTTTCACAGAGCTACAACACACAATCCTAAAATTTGCATAGAACCACAAAAGACCCTGAATAACCAAAGTAAGCTTGAAAAAGCAAAGCAAAGCAAATCTGGAGGCATCACAATTCCGCACTTCAAGTTATATTACAAAGCTGTAGTCATCAAAACAGTAACTGGCACAAAATAGACACATAGATCAATGGAACAGAATAGAAACCTCAGATATAAACCCACAACTCTGTGGTCAATTTATCTTTGACAAAGCAGGAAAAAATATCTAATGGGAAAAAGACAGTCTCTTCAACAAATGCTGTTTGGAAAACTGTATAGCAACATGCGAAACGATGAAAATAGATCACTTTATTATATCATACACAAAAATAAATTCACAATAGGTGAAAGATCTAAATATGAGACCTGAAACCATAAAAATCCTAGGAGACAACACAGGCAGCAACTTCTTTGACATCAGCTTAAGCAACTTTTTTCTTAGATACGTCTCTTGAGGCAAGGGAAGCAAAAGCATAAATAAACTACTGGGACTACATCAAAATTAAAATTTTCTGCACAGGAAAGGGAAACAATCAAGAAAACTAAAAGGCAGCCTAAGGAATGAGGGAAAATATTTGCAAATGACATATCCAATAAAGGGTTAGTATCCAAAATATATAAAGAACTAATAAAGCTCACACTCAAAAAACAATCAATTAAAAAAGGGCAGAAGACATGAATAGACATTCTCCAAAGAAGACATGTAGATGGCCAACAGACATATGAAAAGATGTTCATAATTACCATCAGGGAAATGCAAATCTAAACTGTAATGACATATTACCTCACACCTGACAGAAGATCTCAATGGCTAAACTCAATAACACAAGATGATGTGAAGAAAAAGGAACCCTTGTACACAACTGGTAGGAACACAAACTGGTGCAGCCACTGTGAGAAACAGAACGGAGGCTCTTCAAAAAGTTAAAAATAGAATTATTCAATGATTCAGCAATTGCATTATCCACAGAGAATACAAAAAAACACTAATTCAAAGCGATATATGCATCCCTATGTTTATAGCAATATTATTTACAATAGCGAAGATATAGATACAGCCCAAGTATCCATTAATTGATGAATGGATAAAGAAGATGTGCTACACACACACACACACACACACACACGGAATATTATTCAGTCACAAAAAGGAATGAAATCATGCCATTTGCAACAACATGGATGGAGCCAGAAAGTATAATGTTAAGTGAAATAAGTCAGTCAGAGAAAGACAGATATCATACAATTTCATTCATATGTGGAATTTGAGAACTTTAAAAGATAAACACAAGGGAAGGGAAGGAAAAATAACATAACATAAAAACAGAGAGGGAAGCAAACCATAAGAGACTCTTAAATACAGAGAACAAACTGAGGGTTGATGGGGACGGGTTAAATGGGTGATGGGCATTAAGGAGGGCACTCTTTGGGATGCAGTGGGTGTCATATGTAAGAGATGAATCACTGGGCTTTACTCCTGAAGCCAAGACTACACAGTATGTTAACTCACTCGAGAGTAAAAAAAGAAAAATAAAAAAGAAACAGACTTATAGAGAAAACATAGATGGTTACCAGAGGGGAGGTGGGCAGGGAGATGGGTGAAATAGGTGATGGGGATTAAGGAGTGCACCTGATGAATATATATTGTACACCTGAAACTAATATAACATTGTAAGTTAACTAACTGGAATTAAAATAAATTTCTTAAGGGCACCTGAGCAGCTCAGTGAGTTAAGCATCCGACTCTTGATTTTGGTGCAGCTCATGGTCTCATGGTTCATAGGACTGAGCACCACATCATGCTCTGCACTGACAGCAAGCGACCTGCTTGGGATTCCCTCTCTCTCTTTTCCTCTCTGCCCCTCTCCTGCTTCTCTCTCTCTCTCTCTTACACACAGACACACACACACACACACACACTAAATAAACTTTAAAAAGTAAAATAAAAACTTTAAAAAAAGAAACCAAATGAAAAATTTTATTGTGAAGAAGCTTTTAAGAAAAAACAAAGAGGCTTAATAATAAATGTAAGCTGAAAGAGTAAATGGATAAGAGTGGTATTCCCCAACTCCTGAGTTCTAACATTTAGAGTTGATGTCCCACAACCAAAGACTTAGCAGTTGATGGGATTAAAAATACCACAGTCTTGCATCATCTGCTTTACTCTGCCACTCTATGAATTCAACTTTATGTGCTTAAATAAAAGGGGAGGGGGTGCTAGGGAAAAGATCAAATGCTTGCTGAATGCAGTAAATTCCCACCAGGCTATAAACTAGAAAACATCAAAAGCTGCACCATAACTGCACAGATGAAAACTATGAGACTTCATTCTTACTGCTTAATGAGAATGGCAATAAATTCAATGCAAAAACCAAATTGGTTCTTTCTTGTCAGAATCTCCTAAAAATAAGTGCAGAAAATATTGCTAAAATGCTTTTAGGATTGCCTAGGGAGAAAACAAATATATGCATTTGGATAATGTTCAAATATAGAACTGAACACATTTGTTCCCAACACCTAGGGAGGTCAACCCGGGAAACTGCCGTGGTGGGGGCATCTCACTGGCCTTAAATGTCAAGGAGAAACAAGAAAGGAAAAGAAGTCTAAATTCATGTCTGAAATACTATCTGGGTGTTACGGTTTGCAGCGGCCTCAGGAGACTTTGGCTGTTATCAACCGATCTCCGAGGCTGAAAACTTGGTGTTAATTACAAAGTCACATGGGAGAGACCCTGGAGATCTAACCATATCACATATTTTCAAATTCCAACCACACACTGAGAAAGCCAGAGCGGAAGAGTTAAAGAGGGGAGATGACTGAACTCTCAGCCAAATAAGACAAGTATGTGGCTGTCTATCAGGTCAAAATGATTCCCCAAATGGAAAGGATTCCCAAGGTCTGGCCAGACTAATACACTGGAGCCAAAAATTCTCTAATCTCATATTTTAGGGAGTAAAGACATGGTCCTAAAAAGAAACAACAAAAATCTCACCGTCACTTTCCCCCAGCTCTTGACTCTTCTTTGCCCACCAAAATGACTGGTTTTGTGTTGTGTGCCACTCTTTGTTCAGTGCACAGGAATAGTGCACAGCCATACATTCTGTGAGAACACATAAAAGGCTCATGCTAGTGCCTCTCAGCAACAACTTTCCTAAGAGGGATAGGCCTTTGGGAGAAAAGTAAGTGTGCACGTATTTTTCTATTTCCAAATCCTATTATTTTGGTGAAGTGTAGTTTGATTAAAATGGACATCATGGACAAATTTTAAAATGATACAACAAAAGGGCAGCTTAAGAGTGAAATGAGAGAAACTCTATCCCTTTTGGCATGAAACAATAAGCTTGTGGATTAGTTATGATCATACAACTGTAGGTCTTCCTGTGCATTTGCTGGCAGCAGGACATCCTTCTCCCTATCACCTACCTCCCTGAGGCATTTCCCTCCCAACAATGCACAAAGAACAGAGAATGAAATTCAGGGAAAATTTCCTCAATATCTAGAGATAGCTCTGTTTATAGGACCCATAAACACTAATATGCTTCAATAAGAAGAGTGAATCTTGAAGCAGATACTAATGAAAACAATCTAGGATTCCAAGTTACAATTAAGCATGCTTAAGTTTCCATCATTTCAGTTCAGTACTTTACAAACCAAATCTGGATTTGATTAAATCCATGACTACAGACTATACTAGAAATTCCACAAATTGTACTGAGACAAAGGGCAAACTCATGTAGGCTAATTCTCCACAACAGAAAACTGTCCAAAAAGCTTAGACTTGTGGTCATAAGCCTTAGGTTGAGATGCTGGTTTCTGGATTCTAGCTATGTGGCCTTGGACAAGTCACTTAATTTTTCTGAGGCTCAGCTGCCTCACCTGTGAAATGAATATTTAAAATGTGTTTTGCAGGACTGTTATAAAGATCAAGTTGAGTCATATATATGAAAACACTTGGTAAAGTCTACTCTACTATCTAATAAGTGATAGGTAAAAATAATTGTTATTGAGGAACAAGCTCAATATTAATATTAATAAATAATATCTCAAGAATGAAAACCAGTACATCATAAATTTGCAAAAAAATCACTTTACATGAATATTTGCTGAGTTAAAGAAAGAATAAAAGAATAAAGTGTTATTTCTCTGCCTTTAAGCAGATTTCTTTGAAAGACGACTTACTAGCATAGTGGTTTCAAAGTGGTTTTTGCAGAATCCTCGAGATCTCTGAAGAGGAAGCTACTCAGAACAAAGAAGACACACAAATAGGCTCTAAAACTCTAAGCTGACTTCAACCAGAGTACCATCTAGTACAGAAAGAGTTTCTAAACTTGCAAATGTCAAAGCAAACAAATTCAGCTCAGAGTTGCTTTGTTTGTCTCTATACATGGATCCTGACCAGTGAATTTCTACTGCAACTCAGCATTTCTTTGATTTATCTCTTTTAAATATAAAGGGAATATGTGATAGTTCACCAGACATCTTAAACTTCAGACATGTATAAATCTGGTCATCAGTGTAAAGAATAAATACACTGATGTTTCCTAAAGACTTCACTTTGATTCAATGGTTGAAGCTGTATTCTCTCTGACAGGCTCTGGAAGGATAAATGGAAGTTTTTAACTATTATTTCCTGCTTTCCCAGTACCTCCTGTGTGTGTGTGCGCACATGGCCAGTGGGCTGTCTCAGGAGACCAGATGCAATAGTGGGAGGAGTACTGAGTGGGAGTCAAGAGATGTAAGCTCAGTCACAGCTCTGGAACCAACTCATGATGTAGTTTTTGACAAATCTCTAGACCTCTAGATTAAAAAAAAAAAAATAGACTAAAGATCTCCTCAGTTCCTGTAATTGCAGAAGTTCTGTGATCTATGTATTAATGATGTCATTTAAGTGGGTTACTCTGGCATAAGCCCTTACAGGAGCATATCTATGGCAAGATTTAATTTTGTGGGGAGGGGAGGATGGGCACAGGGGGAGGGAGAAAGGAAATCCTAAGCAGACTCCATGCTGGGCATGTTGATCCCCAACTCGGGGCTCAATCTCACAACCTTGAGATCATGACCTGAGTCGAAATGAAAACTTGGACACTTAACCCACCAAACCATCCCATGGTTAAATGTGATTTAATTTTTCCCATACACTGCATGGGATATAAAATATGCTAAGACTGTGAACAATATAGAGATACTCTGATGACTGGCTTAAAGGTCTATCATGATGGCTACAGCTTACTGTGCTGGAAGAACTTTCCTTAGAATATAGAACACAATAACTCAACATCTTATAGACTTCTTCTGAAGGGTTTTGTTTCTTGAAAGAAAAACTGGCTCCATTAAAAAGAAATCATAGGGTAGTGTCTTGCTGACCACATTTTTCTCATAAAAAGGAAGGAGCTATCTGCACTCAGGAATACTAGTTCTCTTTAAACTGATGCATAGGCTTCCACTTAAAATAAAATTTAGCATGGAAAGTTTATGAAAATACACAGATTTACTTATTCTTCTCAAAGGCAATGAAGCCGAACCAAATGCTATAATCATAAATGAAGATCCCACTTTGCTATGTGCTTTATCTTAGCCCTAAAGAAATGCTTCATCTATTCATATTCATCTGCTTTTACCATTTTGTTTATTTAGGCTTATATGCAACAGTCTTTAGGATGCTTAAAACTACCACTGCTCACAACTCCTTTCTAAAAGCCAAGCTGATGTCTGAAACCCAAATTTCATACATTCATTAATCTTTTGGCACCACATACTCGGAACTCTGTATCTGGTCATGGTTTTCAGTTTTATATGATATGCACATTTGTATCATGTGAATCTGATCTAAATAACCCAGTTTTGGGGGTCATATGTAAGTGATGAATCACTGAATTCTACTCTTGAAATGAAGATTGCACTGTATGTCCACTAACTAAAATTTAACTTCAGACATGTATAAATCAAATTTTTTAATTTTAATTTTAATTTTTAAAATATGTAAAAATAAATAACCCAGTCTAGGAAATCAATCCTCTCCAGTTGCACAGAGCTGCCCACGGAAGAAAGAAATAAGTACCATTACTTATGGAGTATGTTTGAGGCAGTGACTGTGTGTCGCCAAAGAACTGTGTGTCACTATTCTCTATCTCGCATTCTTTGTGTCTTGAAAGTTTTAGGCTCTCCAGGAATTTTCTATTAAAATTCAGTTGCCTGGACACAGGGGTGGGGGTTGGGGGTGTGTAGGTCGTTGTAGCAACTTAAGAGTTGAAAAACAGAAGAATCTGAGAAAAGAAAAACATATGCTAAAAGAGAATATGAGAAATCTCCAAAATCAACATTGCCTAACTCATAATCTTGCCACCTCATATTACTTATCCCCGCAAAAAATGCAAACACTTTTACTTTCAGCCAACACTAGATTTCTAGTTTAAAAAATAAGTAAGACATCTCCAAATGAGAAAAGTGGAAGACATATCTTATTTTCTCCTACGGACTCAGCAATTTTCTGAAACATCAATGTATTTGGCCATTTTTGCTGCTTTCCTCTAAACTGGGGCAAGTAACAATAGTTAAGACAATGTGAATGGTGGCAGCTTGTGATCATCCTCCTCCTAATCCTGTATATCAGGATGTTTTGTCCAACTCCCACAGAGGGTCCATTAATCCAGTCGTGTTAAAATGGCTTTACAGATAATTATACTCCTAAATTCTCAGTTTCCATGCATTCTGTTTCCTGAAGATGATCTGCCTGAGAATATGCCTGAGGTGTTCTTCTACAATCCTCCCTCTTTACAAAGGACACACATAAGTTTTTACCCACCCAGAATCATACTAGGTCATGGCTCATGACCCACAAATGCCAAAACTTCTGGGATACAAAGAAACGTTTTCAAATATCTGCATCAGTACTGAGAAATGAATTATTCTAATGACAGTGTAACAAAACCTTTTGTAAATCAGGTAGTTTTAGATGCTTTGCTTTTAGCAAAATTGGAGGACTAAAATCAACTTGTTAGATGATAGATCATTAAAATTAATCTCAATAAAAGTTCACCAAGTGAATTTTGGCATTTACTACAAAAAGAAATCAAAGAACTGGGTGAATATTTCTATAATATCACACGGAGTAATACTGCTATAACAAATGTCGTCTGTTCTCATTTACTTATTCATATGAAAAAAACTTATCAGCACTTACGTATTTAAAAATAGAAATAAAATTCATGCCAAATCCTGTTTCATCCAAGCAAGAAACAGTACCCACAGATACGAGTGGGAAAAGACATGCTCTATGTATGCCATTAGTAAGAGTATTTCTAATAAAATTTTGCTTTCTTTGTTAATAGTTATCAAAACTTTTAATGTATTTATTTTGTTCTTATTAATCATGCACTAAAAATAACTGTAGTGATAGTGCAATCCAGAATAATGTTTTTAAATACTTCATGTCTTGGGCTGCTGAGTGGTTCAGTCGGTTAAGTATCTGACTTTTGGTTCCTGCTTAGTTCATGATCTCGTGGTTTTGTGAGTTTGAGCCCCATGTTAGACTCTGCACTGGCAGCATGGAGCCTCTTGAGATTCTCTCTCCCCCTCTCTCTCTCTGCCCCCTCTCTCTCTCTCCACATAAATAAATAAAATTAAAAAATTAAAAAAAAAACTTTGTGCTTTACGGTCACAGGAAATTATTTTTTAAAAATTTCATTATAATGAATACATATTTTTTAAAAAAGATATATAGTAAGTAGTCCATAAACAACATTAAGAATAAAGCTATTTACATTACTACTTCTGAGAGAAAAATGTGAGAAAAGTTAATAGTTCTGGGAGAAAGAGATATAAAATTTCTAACTATTAAGAGGAGATTTTTCATGTATTTTTAAAACAGATTATTGCATTTTAGTAGATAACTGAATTTATATGCCATTGGACACATTTTAAAAAGTGATACAATAGTTTTAACATGTCAATGTTTACAATTCAATGGCAATTGCATCATTTGTAACCATTTCTCTTTTAATAGAAGTTTAGATGTCAATTCAAAAATGTGTAAGGAGATTTATAGTTTTTCAAAATTGTTAGAAGTAGAAGAGCAAAACTGTTTGATATCACCGCATTTGCCAATTGTGAAGTAATTTCGTGGCAACTGAGCAGATTGTAAGCAAGTGTGGAAAGCATGCCTTGAAGACTCATGAGGCCCACTGGACCCAGCTGCTCGTCCACCATCCAAAATGCCCAGATAGACTCATAGGTCTCACTGGTATCTGAAAAATTATATGTGATTTCTCTTTCAAGTATTTAATTCACATTTTCACTCTGTTATCAACGGATGGACAGTTTTCACTAAATCTTACTTGAAACTGGTTACCCATTTTAATTTTTAAGGAGTATCATCATCACTAACAATGTGTCATTTGGAGATGTGAGCACTTGGAGGGAACAGGACACTCTCCCAAGAACCCCTAGTTCCAGATTAGATACTACCAGCTGATTGAATTTAGACAATTCTGGTAAACTCTGCAATCTCAGTCTTTTGATATGTAAAAGGAAGAAAATATTTACTTTTCTACTTCATTGGGTTTTTAAAGAAAAGATGTGTTAATTCTTGCTAGAATGCTATGATCTACATAAAACTGAAGTTATTTTCATCATTATTATTTGATCAAAAATGATTACTGAGTATTTACTATGCCTCTAGCACTATGCTCAAATAAAAATATATGATCCTATTTCCATCCTTAAGGAGTATCCAAACTAGTTGAAGGACATAGGAGTGAGAAAGATGTTTTTGCAGTAAGAATAAAATAACGTAAGATAAAACACAATACTGCTGGTTTCATATTCATCTTGCTCATTTTGTTATTCATTAAAGAGAATATTCCCTGGCTACCACTGACCAACCCACTGGAGAACACATTAGTGAACTTCAGAAGATGTTTTCTGCCTTTCAGCGCAAATATGAAATGTAAGAAAAAGAGATAGCACTAGCTATGTGCTCTCCTATCATCTCAAATTCCTCCAAATGAAAAAGGCAAATATAAGGTAAAGGGTTTTTTTTTTTTCAGTTTATGCGAATATTTATATATTATTTCAAAGCTTTAGGGTTTTATAAGGAGAAAGTTAAATGAAAATGTGACACTATTTACAGACGGTAGTCCCCTAAAATTAAAAAGAGAACAATAAAACACAATAAAATTGCTACACTTCTTAATTTAACACATCATTAATGAACAGTGGAGAATACAACAGAGCAAGTCTTTACCCTCATGGAGCTAATATTCTAGTGGGACAGCAGAAACAAAAACAAGTAAAAAAAAATAAAGTATTTCCATTTAGGGAGTGACATGGGGGTGAGTAAGATACAAAGGTCTAGGAAAAGAGTTAACAAGTATGGAGCCCCTGATATCAAGGGCCAAATGCTAAACCAACTGAGCCACCCAGGTGCCCCTATTACATTCTATATAATGCATTTATTTATTGAGAAATAAGAACACTTGTTCTCCTTATAATATGATCATTTCAGTATATTTCCCTACTTTAGTTCCAGAAAACAGATAACAGAAAAGTGTATTTAAAGGAATTAACTGTTTTACCAAAAAAAGAAAGCTATTAATGCCTTACTACCTTGCCCTAAGGACAAGTTCAACTAACCTTATTCTATGCCATTGATAGCTGAGCTTAGTGACTTAATAAATCACAAGTTTAAAATGTAAAGCAAATTATAATGCTACTAATTTTTAAGATACAAAGAGAAAAATAAAGAGAGAGAGTTAGATTGAAAAAATATTTAAGCAAGTCTTCCCAGTGATGTCTTATGTTCAAAGTACTATGGGGAAAGGAGAAGACACTCCAAATTCATTTGGAGATTAACTGTATATTTAGACAGCCCTGATCATCTTGCAATGACCTATTCAGGCAGCACTTACATTCTGAGAGGCACATGGATTCACATAGCTACTTATCAGCCAATTCTTTACATAATTTTAGACTCAGTTCAGACACTTGTTATTCCTACCAAGAGGCCTTAAGTAATTACATGGTGCAAATCAATAGGAGACATTAGCTCACATTTGGAAGTGTTTCCAAAATAATCACTCCTCATTTTTCAGTATCATCAGGGAATAGGGAAAGCTATATAAATAAATTTTGATATACCTGAAACTTATGCTTAAATGCTAAAGCATGTTTTATTTATTTTCTAATATAGTGAAACATTTGCTCTCCAACAGACGGATATGGTCAGAATTGGGGTTTCTTGATTCAGTCATGATTATTCATTTTACTGTAATATCCAGTGATGAAGTATGAGGAATGATTTGCTCCTTTACTCATTACCCTAAGAGTACCTTTCTCCCTCATTTGATAGTAGCTATAAAGAGCAGACCTTTCTTCTTACCACATCTTAATTTGCTGCTTGTAGTTACCAATAAATTAGGAAATCACGTTACCACTGATAATTTTTATGACAAAGTCATGATAAAGTCACATGAGTATTTCCAATTCAAATATATAACTACAGAACTTTATTACTTCTTTGATTTTATATTTTTATCTCTTTATCTTATACTAAAAATATTTATTTAGTTATGACATTAATATAGTTATTAGTGTTATTTTACTATATATTATACACACACACACACAACGGTTGGCTCAAAAGAACAGTACCAATATTATTATTATAATATGATTACTAAAAACAGTGTAAAACTTTTGTATAGTTTGTTTTGGCTATAGGGTATATCCCACTAGCAGTATGTAGTTAGATTATTCTGTTTAAAAATCATTTGAAACAACCTCTCTATGTGATTAAGCAAGCAATGCAAAAGGTAGATACATTAGATTTCATTTTACTTGTGATTTTAGGGACCTTTTTTTTCCCTTATTTAATTCCGTCTTATAATTACACAAAACATTTCAGTGGTTAGGCTGAGTTCAATCTATGAATCCATATATATTTGGAGGTTTCTCGTTTCCATCATGTTGTCTCTATCCTGTTCCCTCCTTCCCACCAAACATTTTTATTAATTTCTGATCTATCCTTTCATTTTTTTTTACTCTTTTTTTAAACTTTATTTTTAAGTAATTTTCAGCTTTCACAAAAGTTGCAAAGATAGCAGAACGAGGTCCATATGCCCTTCATCGAGCTCTTCCCAAGGCTGATATCTTACAAAACTACTGTATGTTTGTCAAAAGTGAGAAATTGACAACTGGCACAACACTTGTCAACTAAGTCACAGACTTTTATTCAGATTTCACTCATGTTTCCATTCACGTCCTCCTTCTGTTCCAGGATCTAATCCAGGATATTCCATGTCATGTAGGTCATTTCTATAAAAGCACAGCATATTTATTTATATACCTTTTTCTTAGATAAAAGAAATACTGTATATACTATATACTATATATATATATCTGTCTTCATTTTCTTTTTTTTTCATTTTCTTTTTTAAATTAACAGTATAGCCTGTAAATTATTCCACAGTAGTATATATAACTATTCTTCATTCCTTCTTTTACTAGCTTGTATGCTATAGTGCAAATATATTAGAGTTTAACGCCTTCTACAAATAAAAAAAAATTCAGCTGTTCAAAAATACACTTAATCACTGTGGAGAATGTTTTTGAACACTAAAACGGTAAGTTACTAAAAAAAAACAAAAAAAACAAAAACAAAAAAAAAACCCAAAAACAGTCATGTCCAGAGCCTAATGATTAAAAACCCTAAGTATAAGTGATCACATGACTAAACCTTATAACTTAAGTTGGTACCACAAACATCACTATGGAACAAGTACAAGCAATATGTTTAACTTTTTTCTTTTACTGCCCATGGATCTCTTGTTAGAATAATGTTTCTAAATCAGCAAATGTACATAAAGTTAAAAATAAAACTAATTATAATGAAACACTTTGTGAGACAGTAATAGGTGTGTATCTTCATCAATGCATTCAGTAACAAGATCTAGCAGCAGCCTAATAACTATCAATTCAAAGTAATCACAAATATAAATCATGCTCAAACTTTCTGTAAATCTTATAATGTGACATGAAAATATTTGCTACTCATACTAGTAACAAAGTCACTGGTGCTACCAATATTGCTGTGGTTTGTAGTTTTCATTTTTAATGGAAGGAAATGTAAAATTTCAGTTAAAGTTTAGTGAAATTGAAGACATAATTGTTCATCAAGTTCACAGAGTCTTAAAGTGCAGTGAAAGGAAATACTACCTAGGTATTTTACTAATTTGCTATTTTAAGAAAAGCAGGAAATTAATGTTTATTGAACATCCATTATTTGTCAGGACATACATATATATATGAGGAGTTTGTAGATAGATAGATAGATATGGACATTAAGTTCTGTTATATATAAATATATACATGTATGTATGTATATATGTATGTGTGTATATATACTAAAACTCAATTCCCACAAAACCCAATGAGTCTAGCAAAAGTTTAGTAACTTGCCCATTAGTAAGGACAGATCAGAAATCAAGGTTTATATGATTTCCACTATATCACAAAGCCTTCTATAGCAACATACTAGGAGAGTTTGCACTTTAATAGAGAAAGTCTATAGGGAACTGTTAGAAAGAAATGGAAAATGGAGAGAAAGATTTGTTTTGGTGGTAAAATTTCGGATATCAGAAATGATCCAGAAAGGATATTCTTTGGAGCTATTCCTTTCTTAAAATCCTTCAGATCACTTTGCTATTCTACACAGGTTTAAGATCTGCCTCACACACTATCTTTGATTATCTTCCATGAGAGTGCCTTCTTTATTCCCAACACTCTCAAAATATTTCAATTAAAGGAATGAAATACATATAGAACAATAAGGTAGCTCTGGAAGATATCTCTTAGTAATCACTGCCATGTCTTAGCCACATTAGGCTGTTCCTCTCTACTATGTTAGAGTGAGCTTGTGTATCTAGAGCTCAGAGATCCCAAATGGTGAAACTTGAAGAGCTGGCATTCTATAAGACAGGACTGGATACACAGTGAGTACTGGAATGCAGCCATGTGATTAATCTCTCCCAGCTACAGCTGATTCAGCACGCACTCGATCTCATAGGCACACTCACATGTCTACTCACAGCTCATGTTCCAGAAGTGAATGCCTGATATGAGCATCTTACCTGAGATATCCAACTGGTGTAGTACTACTGAATGACAGCAACAGCCTTATCAAGAAATATCCACATATCCTCTTTAGAGCTAGTTACTAAACTAACATTGTTAATACATTAGGTTATAAGTGCCAAAATTTTTGAAAATCCCGTCTTAATTTTTTTCATTGCTTATAACACTATTTTGGCAGCTAAAGTGTTTGCATAATAGGTATTTTGCAGACAGCTTCATTTCATATTTGAATTTTTTCAGTCCATGAGATGCTTAGCTCAAAAAAATTTTTTTCCATCCCAGGCTGATTATGCATCTAAATTGAACTATGGCCTGTTGACTTCAGTCTTTGCTTACAAAAAAGAGAAAACACTAGGGAAAAAAGCCAGGTTTTGTCCACTGGCCAAGTCAAAACGAGTAGTCCCCAGAGCTAAAGCCATCACAGAAAGTCTGCCTGCCAAATGCTTCACACTCTTTTCTTTGGCTGCTGCTCACAGCTTAAGTTTGTTCCAGAACACATGGCCTCGTGTCAGCAGCTCACCCTACCACTCACTAGCCTGCTTCACAAATCACCTCCTCTACCTCATTAGCATTACATTTCCTTGTGCCCTGTAGCAGATTGTTTGCAGAATGGCCACAATTCCTCCCATCTCTTATGCTCTTTTGCAGTGTCTTAGCCCCTCTTCCCATTAAGAGATAGAAACTATTTCCCTTTTGCTTGAATGGCTGGTGCTGTGACTTGCTTTGACCAGCAGAATGCAGAAGTAATACCAGGTGACTTCAAGCACTAGGTCTTCAGAGGCCATATAGCTTTCATATTTGTCTCTCTTGGAACTCTGAGACTACCACGCATTAAAGTCCAATCTCACTAAATGGAGAATGAGAGGCCATGTGGAGTAGAATCAAGGTGCCCTAAGGTTAGCCTTGACAACTACCATCAATTGTCAGGAGGATATCTTGGGCCTCTAGCCCAAATAAAGCTATCATATAAATGTAATCATGTGATCCCAGTCAAGACAACCAAAAGAACCCTCCAGATTGCCAATCCAGAGAATCTGAGAAATAATTAATAGTTGTGGTTTCAAGCTAATAAGTGTTGGGGTGATTTGTTACACAGCAATAAATAACTGAAAAAACTCTCTTTAGCCATCTTTCGTCAGCAACAGTCATCCACATCAATCTTTTGTTCAATAGAGAAAAATCTCAGTATTTTTTTAAGTTTATTTATTGATTTTGGGAGGGGGGAGAGAGAGAGAGAGAGAGAGAGAGCATGAGAAGAAGAGGGGAAGAGAGAGAAAAGAAGAAGACAGAGAATCCTAAGTAGGCTCTGCACTGTCAGCGCACAAACCATGAGATCATGACCTGAACCAAAACCCAGAATTGGACGCTCAACCAACTGATCCACCCAGATGCCCCTCAGTCTTTATCAATATTTTTTTTTCAGATAACAGTTGCTTTTCATGCCAAATTATGGCCAATCCAAAGGTAAGGATATGGCCTATGTGATTAGGGAATTCCCTAATGAAAATGAAGAAATGACAGTAAATACTGAGTGTTTAAGAAATATAGGTACTTAAATAAAGAAGACCTAGATTGGAATGGTATCTTCACCACATTTAAGGACTGCATTAATAGGAACTGACAGAAGTTCCTTCCTGTACATACAAATCAACTTTCTACTTAGGCTGACAAAATGGAGTTTTGTAGAGCTTGGGTGTGAGGACTACCAGCCTGTCATAGAAAGAGACCTGAGTACTAAATCTCCTAATCATTTTTTCCCTTCTCCATTCTTGGTAGTTTGTCAGCTTCAAAGCTCATGTTAAGACAGAGATTATTTACCAGGCGCTATATGCTATTTATGAACCTCATAAATGGTAAGCAAAATTTGGGGACAGAAGGTATATTACTTTAACCAGATTCTCACACACAAGTTTTTTGACACCGTCACCAACCCTTCCAAAAAAGAAACACTGATTTAGAGAATAAAGCACTAAAAACACTAAAAAACAAAGTGCTTTAAAAATAGCATCTATTTAAATGCTTCACTTCAAAAGTGGTAGCTGATTTATTTAGGGAAAATTCATTAATTTTTGAAGGGATAAACCAATATGAAAGGACACCTTTCACACAAATAACAAGCATACAAATTATGAAATCAGAACATGTAGAATCCGGAAGTTCTAATATTAAAAACAAATTCTTCTGAGGACTTCCCTTCCAGGAAGGTGGAGAAGATGCACTTTTCCCTATTGCTCTTATTAAATAATACAAATCCTTGATATTATGTATAAAACAAACATAAGAAGACCAAATGGTGAAGAGAAGAAGTCAGATGGGCTAGGGACCTCAGGATCCAAGTAACAACATGGTAGTAGGTTCCCTACAATTTCTTTTTGCCTCATATATCCCAGACTTGGAGCTGAAGAAGTCAGCAATCCAGAAACATCAATAAATAAAACAGACATAAAGCAGCCTGCTTTCTTTAGCCAAAAGTCCAGGAAAGGAGCAGTCTAACAAGACAAAAAAATGTGTAGAAAATAAACATCACAGAAAATAAATACCACAGAAGAAACTGACCAAACCCCCATTCACTCCCACCAGGAAAGGACAAATGAGGACCCTAGACTTCCACCATCACAAGGTTATAATAAGGCATCCTAATACTCACCACCCACTTACTTATCAGAGAAGTAAGTAGGAAACTGGGACATCCATCCCTGTGGGCAGTAATTAGCCAACCTCTCTTGCACACACAGCCATATCAGTGGAGACCACATGGGGAGTATGGACTTCTATCCCTATCCAGCAATAACATGATACCCTTTTCTCTTCCTACTACAGTACTGTCAAAGGAACCCTAGAGGAAAGTAAGGAGTTCATGCTCTCTCCAGGAGAAATGAGATCACCCCTCCTCTGTGTGTGTGTGTGTGTGTGTGTGTGTGTGTGTGTGTGTGTGTGTTGCCAGTGGTGGCCAGATAGAAAGCAGTAGGAATCTTCCAGCCAGGAAGATATCAGTGAAGACCTAGTGGAGAGCTGGAACTTCTATTCTTGCTCAGTAGTAACAAGGAGTATTCTCCCTTGAGTACCAAGGGAGCCAAAGAACCTGGATGGAATTCTACCCTGACCTAATATTAAGGATGTGGCACCCCTCCTTCCCTTAGTGTCAGAGAAAACTACCTTAGAGATTTAAATAAGATCTATAATCTCTTAACATAGCAAAATACCCAGATTTCATCTGACAATCAGTTATCATACCAAGAACCAGAAAAATCGAAAACTGAGTAAAAAAGTGCAGTCAACAAATGCCAATATGAAGATCATAGTCATCTTAGAATTATCTAACAAAGATTCAAAAACAGCCATAATAAAAATGTTTCAATGAGCAATCACACATACCCACAAAATAAAATAGAAAGTCTTAACAAAGAGAAAGTCTTAGCAAAAAATAGAAGATATAAATAAGAACCAAATGAACATTTTAGAAAACAGTAACTGAAATAAAAAACTCGGTGGATAAGCTCAACAGCAGAATGGATAAAAAAAAAAAAAAAATCAGTGAGCCAGAAGAGAAAACAATAGAAATTACCCAATCTGAACAAGAGGAAGAAGATAGACTGTAAAAAACTAACAGATCTAACAGACCTGAGGACCTATAACAAAGAAATATCTAACATATATGGTTTAGAGCCCTGGAAGGAGTGAAGAAAAAGAGTAGGGCTGAAAAATACTTGAAAGAATAATAGTTGACTGACCACTATCTAAATTTGGCGAAATACATTCAAGAAGGTGAAAATGTTCCCAAACAGGATAAACTCAAGGACATGCACACCAATTATGCATCATAGCTTAGAACCAACAAAAGCTCCTAAAAGCAGCAAAAAAAGATGTACCTTACCTGTAATGGAAAAACAATTCAAATGATAGTAGATTAGTAATCAAAAACCATGGAGGCCAGAAGGAAATAGCATACCATTTTTAAAGAGCTGGAAGAACCCAGCTCTTTGGACCGTCAACCCAAAATTCTGTATTTGATGAAAAATCCTTCAAAAATAGAGTAGAAATCAAGCCATTTTCAGATGAAGATAAACTAGGAGAATTTATCACTAGTAGACCTACTCTAAAAGTTTTCTAAACAGAAATGATAAAAGAAGGAAACTTGGAACATCAGGAAGGAAGAAAGAACCCAGTAAGTAAAAACATGAATAAATACAACAGACTTTCCTTTTCACTTTTCTAAATTATGTTTGATATTTGAAGCAAAAAGTATAGCACCATCTGATATGATTCAAAACGTATGTACAGGACATATTTAAGAAGATCACATTGTAAACGGGGAGGGTAATTATATTGTAAATGAAGGAAATAAGGTTTCTACATGTCACTCAAATCAGTAAAATGATGGAACCAGTAGACTGTGATGACCAATGTATAATAAAATAATACCTAAATTATTTAAAAAGCTAAACAAAAAGATACACTCAAACCATTATAGATTATAATAAAAAGGAATAAACTATTGATACATGCAACGACCTAGTCATATCTCCAGAAAACTATGCTGAGTGAAAAAAAAATGCCAACCCCTAAATGTTGTATATTGTATTATTCCATTAATATTACATATATAACAAAATTATAACAATGAAGAACAGATTAGTGGTTGCCAGAGGTTAATAAGGGGTAAAGGAGAAGAGGATAAAAGGATAACATCAGAAATCTTTGTGGTGATAGTATTTTTTTTTAATGTTTATTTATTTTTGAGAGAGAGCAGGAGTTGGGGAGGTACAGAGAGGGGTGGGGAAATGATCCGAAGTAGGTTCCACGCTGACAGCAGAGGTGGGAATGGGGTAAAAGATGCACAGGATCTCCCTGTATTATTTGCAACTACCACATATGGGTCTACAATTATTTCAGAATTAAAAGTTTAATTTTAAAAATTAAAAATTCCACAAAAGTGAAAATAAATAAATAAATTCTTCTTGAGGAGTCACTATGGTCTTTTAGTTCACTTCTCTTTCTAAGCCAAAATCAGTATCTTGAAGAGTTAGTATGGTTAGTATCATTGACTGAAATTGTGTGAAAAATCTCACAGGTCCATATAAAAATAGGAATATTTGGCTAAAGTAGGAACAACACAGCAGTGAGAAAATTTTAAAAACTTAGACTAAATTCCATCTCTTCAACCCTCATTGAAATTTTAGAAGACTAACCTATTTCAAAACAGATACCAAATGCTACACCATGGAAGCAGTTTAGAGCACTGTTTTGAGATTCCTAAGCAGGAGTCTCTTTACTTATGTGTTATCATAGTTTATGTCTGAAAAAAATAATAGTGACAGAATTCTACCAGGTAAGTTCCATCCACCATTCTAACTCCTAATTGCAAACCAGTTCTATCTCCATAGGGTGGGCCCAAAGTCATCAGGTGAATCCCCACCCTTAAACTCATCCACTGGACTTGACTGAGACCACTTGGACAGACCACTAGAATGGTCTGTTCATTTGTTCCAAACTTCTGTTCATTTTCCTGCCTCCCTGTCTTTTTATCACAATACTTCCACCCGGAAAACTTCCTATTCCTCCTCTCTACTGAGTTCTATTCTTTTAGGACCTACCTCCATTCTGAAGCCTACCTTAGAAATGTCTCTAAAAGCTCTTTTTTTTCTGCCGTAAGTTATTATTTCACATGTTATTTTTGAACATATGTTATTTTTTCTATTTATGGTTTTGTTCTTGGGTTTTTTTGTTGTTTTTGTTTGTTTGTTTGTTTCTTTGTTTTGCCTAAGTCCAGTATCCCTAAATCCCTATTCAGATTGCAAGATAATCAAATGGTCTTTTATCTCTATAGATCTCTGAAAAAAGTGTGTGTGTGTGTGTGTGTGTGTGTGTGTGTGTGTTGATGATGGTAAATATTTTAATATTAGATCTTATGTGGAAATAACTTGCTCTCCTTCTGGACTTCAATTCTTCAAAAACAAAATGAGGAAGGTGATTTAGACCCGTAGTTCTTAATCAGGGATATACATTAAACTCATCTGGGACTATCTTTGAAAATATACATGTCTAAGCCCACCTTCTTTCCAGAGATTTGCTTTTAATATGGCTATGGTAGAATCTTGGATTCTAAATTTTAATGGTCACCCAAGTAGCTTCCTACTCTACTTGAGAACCACTGCATGATATGATACACACACACACACACACACACACACATATCTTCTAGGTATATGATGTTGACTCTTGCTTTAATTAAAATGTATTTTTGTTCCAGTAGCCTTAAATTGGTAGTCTATCTCAGTTTTCCTGATTGTGTGTTTAATATAGGCATGAGAATCAGAACTATCTGTAGGTATAAAACATATTAAATTCTCAACTGAAAAATACTGTAATTCAGTGAAGGAAAAGGCAGTGTTGTGGTTAGTGTCCAGCTCTAGAGTTCCTTAGACCAGGGCTCAGATCTTAGATCTGCCACTTATTAGATATATGACCATGAAAAGTGATTAAACCCTCTAGGCTTCTCTCTATATTTATATATATTATTCATGCTTATTTTGGAGGGAGAGACAGAGAACACAAGCAGGGGAGGTGCAGAGAGAGGGAGACACAGAATCTGAAGCAGCTCCAGGCTCTGAGCTGTCAGCAAAGAGCCCATGTGGGGCTTGAACTCACAGACCACAAGATCATGACCTGAGTTGAAGTCGGACACTTAACTGACTGAGCCACCCAGGCACCCCTCTACATTTATAAAATGGGGATAATGCTAGTACCTACCTTATAGGGCTACTATGAGGATTAAGTTAATACATGTTAGGCAATTTTGTTTAATGTCTGGAACACATTAAGCTTCCAATGCACTTTAACTGCAGCTGAATATAAATCTTTACAATTCCATTCACTTGGAGACATCCTATAACAATGGCTCCCAACTTTCAGTTTGGGGGAAGTTCCAGAGAAACTACATTTAAATCCCTAAATGCATCTAGTACTATCTCTTAATTGAATACATAATATATTTTGCTCATAAAAGTACTTCTATTTTTCAAATATATGTGTTTGTTTTATGACTAAGAAAATATAAAATCAAGTGAGCAGTGTTAATGAGTTTAGAGTTATTTCTTGTCATATATTTTCATAGTCAACACATATTATAAATATAACTATTATCATGAAAATTTCCTTCAATTTATTTTCTTCATTTTAAAGGTTTAAACAGTCTAGGAAACACTAATCACAGAATATCAAATTATTATCAGCATCATTTCCTGAAACAATTCACCATTCTGTCTTACAGTCCTACGTAAAGTGACTTATAGTCACAACATGATATACAAGGGGAAAAAAAGGTTTGCCAATAAAACCATAAAAGAAAAAATATAAAATGCTAAATATTTAATTTTTATTTTGAATAAGACAGATTTGAAGAAAGGAAAGGAAAAATGACTACTGCATAATGTGCTGTCAAATAAAACAGTTACAGTCCTTCAAACAGATTTATATAGTGACCCTAGAATTTACAATTCAGTAACCAAACACTTGAAGAAAGAAAGTCCAAAGAACTTAGCATTATGTGGGCATATCACTACTTCCACAATTTTTGTGCAGGCATATCAAGAGGTGGATGAGGCTTAATGCACAACCCTTTCCTGTTTAAATGAACAAAGGGAGAGTTGAGGAGGTACAGAGCTTCTGTTTAAATATGTTCTTCTGGCAACTTGCGAATGGAAAACAATTATAAATAACGAAGACATAAGTTTAAAAGAAGATAAATTAACTTTCTTGATGGAGAAAAAAATGATAAAACAAGCTGGATTTCCATAAAATTATTTTAGAAAACCAGGTTTTTACTCCATTTTCTACTTAATTTTCAAATTTTTTCTCAGTGAAAAATTCTAAGACAGGCAAAATATCACTTAAGCCCATTTTTAAGAAATGGAGAACTTTAATTACAGAGACTGATTACACATGGTTGTCCAGTTGCCCAGATGGTGATAAGGGAGTTCGTGCTAGTTTAAATATTCCATCCTGCTTATGGAATTCTATTTTATTTGTTTGGTTGGTTGGGAAAGTGATCTTGCAAACTCTCATTTAGTTTTGATACCCAAGGCAGATCATCTAAGTTTATTAAAACAAGACAAAGGATAGAAAAACAAGGGATGGAAGTCTGAAAACTATTTTTAGAGTAAACTTGAACAAATCACTTAACCTCCCCGGGTGTAATGTACTTGATTCTAAAATGCAGAACGTGGCTTGCTCAGTAATTTCTAAAATCTATGACTCAACAATCAACAACGCATAGCTTGTAACTCTGCAGGTCTCTTCCCCTGAATCTGGAGATGAGATAAAGACAGATTCATCCTAAATAAATCCAACCCTCCTCGCCTAACTGCACTGTCTCAGGCTAGGCCTGTTAGCATGTCATCTGGATGACTCTGATGAAACTAGGGCAACTAAGACCCAAGGAACGATTACAATATAATGATTCTATTCTCTACAAAATGACAGTTTTTGTTTTCTCAAAGACTTCGGGTCGATCTATGATGAATCTTCTATGAAGAGATACGTGGTGTCTCAAAGCAACATAGCTACATTCTCTTTAATTTGTAAGCCATACCTTTTGACATGACCCATCATGGAAGGAAAGAAGTACAGCATATTCAGCACCAGCTGTAATTAAATTCAAATTAAAACACATGTTAGAGGTGATAGTGCCATCTAGCTGTTAAAACAGCAAGACATTACTTATTTTTATAAACTCCTCTAAGAAAGTCAATATCATGATCATTTTATGTAAGGAGTGAAAGACATAATCTTTCTTTCTTATGTTGCATTATATACAGTAAAGAAACAGGCACAGAAAGGGCAGTGTCCCCTAACCGGGATTACCTCAGTCAGCTAATCACAAGCAGAACTAGAATGAGAGCATGGTTCTTTTGATTCCTAGACTTTAGCTCTTTCCACAGCCTCACTGCTAATGAAAGAGAGATCCCTAGGCTTCAAAGCATGTCCCCTTTTACCAGCACCTCTCCCCACATCAAATAAGTCGTTATGTCACAAAAGTATTCTCCCTTTCTTACACATTTGGGAAAATTATCCGTTAATCAACTCTCTGAGAACCTAATCCTATGAAGATCCTACAGAAAACAGGTCAGAACAACTAAAATGAGTGATCAGACAGATCTTGTTTTCCATTTTTGTTAAAAAATTTTAATATTTATTTATTTTTGAGAGAGAAAGAGAGAGGGAGAGAGAGAGAGAGACCACATGCACGCACGGGAGAGGGGCAGAGAGAAAGGAGACAGAATCTGAAGTAGGCCCCAGGCTCTGAGCTCTCAGCACAGAGCCCCAGGCAGGGCTCAAACCCACGAGTCTGTGAGATCATGACCTGGGCTGAAGTCCAACGCTTAAACTAGATCGGGAGCTACCCAGGTGCTCCCGATCTTGAAAATCCCTAGAACCAGGTTGCAAAATCACCAAAAATCTTGACCCTGCCAAATTAGTATTGTAGAGTTCCCTTCTTCTTCTTCTTCTTCTTCTCCTTCTTCTTCTTTCTTCTCCTTCTTCTTCTTCTTCTTTTTCTTCTTCTTCTTCTTCTTCTTCTTCTTCTTCTTCTTCTTCTTCTTCTTTTTTAGAGTTTATTTATTTATTCTGAGAGAGAGAGAGAGGAAGCAGAGGAAGAGCAAGGAGAAAATCCCAAGCAGGCTCTGTGCTGTCAGTGCAGAGTCTGACACAGGGCTCCATCCATGAACTGTGAGATCATGACCTGACACGAAATTAAGAGTCAGACATTTAAAACAACTGAGCTGCCCAGGCGCTCCTAGAATTTCCCTCTTCTAACACTTGAAAAGGTTATTTGCACTAGTGTAGGAGCATTCCTTTCCCTTTTCTTCTAGTCACCCTAGCATTATGCCATGAAAGCCATTAGCAGGAGAAATGGAAAAAAATCTTGTTCATTGTCACAGTTCCCGACATCCTTCCCCAGCCTCATATCCATGGAAAAGCCATTCTCCTGGAACAGAGCAATAGTTTTATCAAAGTTCCCCAACAAATAAACAGCTGCATTCATACACGTATCACTACTATTTTCCCTGAGGCCCAAATATACATATTTTTAAAATACTAGAGCAAGATTTGTTTTTTGTAACTATTCAAACAATATAGAAGAGTTTAAAGAATAAAATATTTCTAGCTCCCTTATCCAATCCCATTCTCTTGACAAAAATCAATGTTAATGCTTTGGTGTATAGATTCTTTACGCTTGTATGAGTGTATATATATATATGTATATATGTATATATGTATATGTATATATGTATATATATGTATACATATGTATATATGTATATATATATATACACACAAATATATATATATATATTTGAAGCCCGCCACCAGTGCACAGGGCTTCAAATTCTCCATATTCTCACCAACATTTGTTCTCTGTTTTTGTTTGTTTGTTTGTTTGTTTGTTTGTTTTTGGTAATAGCCATCCAAAAGAGTCTGAGGTAGTATCTCATTATAATTTATACTTTCACATCCCTAATGATTAGTGATGTTGGGCATCTTCTCATGTGCTATTGGCCATTTGTACATATTCCTTAGGGAAATGTCCATTCAAGTTTTTTGGGCCATTTTTGAATTGAGTTGTTTTGTTGTTGTTGGATTTAAGGAGTTTTCTATACACTAGGGATATTAATCACTCATCAGATACATGAATTGTATTTTTTCCCATTCTGAAGAATACCTTTTTATTCTTTTGAGAGTATCTTTTGGTGCCAAAATTTTTAAATTTTCACGAAGTCCAATTTGTCGATCTTTTCTTTTATTGCTGTGCCTTCATTGTCATACCCAAGAAATTCCTGCTAAGTCCAATGTCATACGGCTTTTGTTCTATGCTTTATTTTAAGAGTTTTATAGTTTTAGGTCTTATATTTGTCTTTAATCCATTGCAGATTAATTTTGTATATGTTAGATAAATGTGCAACTTCATTGTTTTGCATGTGAATATCCAGTTTTCCCAGCACCATTTGTTGAAAAGATTGTCCTTTCCCCCACTGAATAGTAATGGCACCCTTGCCAAAAATTATTTGACCATATACACCAGGATTAATTTGACCCCACTGGTCTATATGTCTATCTTTATGCCAGTCCCCAACTGTTTTACTTACTGTAGGTATATAGTAAGTTTGTAAATCAGAGCCCTCCAGCTACATTTTCTTCAAGACTTTTTGGACTATTTGAGGTTTCTTGAAATCTCCTATGAATTTTAGGATAGGCTTTTCTATTTCTGCAAAAATTGTCATTGGGATTTGGATAGGGACTGCACTGAATCTGTAGATCACTTTGGGTAGTATTGAAATTATAACAATATAAGTCTTCCAACCCATGAACATATGTGTTTCCACTTATTATGTCTTTAATTTCTTTAGCAATGTTTTGTAAATTTCATTATATAAGACATCCCTCTCCTTGGTTAATTCCTAAGTATTTTATTCTTTTTGTTAATGGAATTGTTTTTGTAATTTCCTTCTCAGATTGTTATTAGTGTATAAAAATGCAATTAATTATTGTGTATCATACTATAAAGCTGTTTTTAACCATAGTGGATTGATGATCAGCATTCATTTTGTTTCCAGTTTATTTTCTTTTCTTTCCTGCTTGTTTTTTTTTTTTTTGGACTGCCATAAAGAACATTGCTAGAAACATCCCTGTTTTCATCTACTGTTATGTTTCTTATTTCTATAAAATAGATTCCTAAAAAGTGGTGTTTTGTTTACCAGTTTTTACATAATGAATCACCCCAAAACTACTCCTGAATTTAATATTTGGGCAGGGCTCAGCAGAACAATTCAGCAACTGCAGCTGGGGTAACTCAAATGGGGTTAAAGGATTCATTTCCAAACAGCTATTAGTTGGCAAGTTGTTGCTGGATGTTAGCTGGGGGCTCAGATGGGACTATTAATCAAAGACTTTGATTCCTTTCTCCTGGACTCTCTGTGGACTGCTCTGGCTTCCTCACAGCATGGTGGCTGGTACTAAGAGCAAGTTTCCCACAGACCGGAAACAGGAACTGCTAATCTCTTTAAGGTTTGATTCTGGAAACTGTCAGTGTCCCTTCAACCATATTCTATTGGTCAATCAGTCATAGAGCCTATATGTAGATTCAAGGAAAGGGAACATAAACCTCACCTCTCAATGGGAAGAATAACAAAATAATATGCAACCAACTTTAATTTACAAGTAAGACTGGTAAGAGAAACAATATGTGCATTTTTAGTATGAATAAATACTCCCTAGATTATTTTCCAAAGGGATTCATTCATGCATTCAGCAAATATTTGAGAGACATTACTTGGCAGGCACTGTACTAGATATGAAATAAATCAGTGATCAAAGCAGGAAAGAAAACTGTCCTCATAAAGCTCAATTTTAGCGGTAGATAGATAATCAACCAATGAGTCAATCAATAGTGTGTCAGGTGGTGATAAATGCCATGAAAATAATAAAGCAGAGAAAGGAACTAGGGAGTAACTGGGAAGAGAGGGTAAAATTTTAAATGGGCTGGTCAGGGAAGGCTTCAATCCCAATTTAATAGAAAATAGCAAGTGAGGGGGGCTGGATTGTTAGCATCTGACTCTTGCTTTCAGCTCAGATCATGATCTCACCTTTTGTGAGATTGGGCCCCATGTCATGTTCTGCACTGACAGCACGAAGCCTACTTGAGATTCTCACTGTCTGCCTCTCTAAATAGATAGATAGGTAGGTAGGTAGGTAGGTAGGTAGATAGATAGATAGATAGATAGATAGATAGAAGATATTTTAAAAAATAAATTTCTAAAAAATAGCAAGTGCAATGAAGGGGAGTATGCCTGAAATGTCCAAAGAACAGGAGCAAAAGCCAGTGTGACAAGAGGAGAGTGAGCGTGAGGGAGAAGAACACAAGTTAAGAGGTAAAGGTGGGTGAGTCAGATTGTGTTATAATAATTCATCCTCCTATACCCCTGTCTACTAGAGATGTTTATTGTATATATCCTATAAGCACATTTTTATTGGACATTTCCATGTTCTCTCTTGTGAACTGTCCCTCAAGATGAAGTAAAATATTAAAAGACATACATTCTCAATGAGAATTATTTATAGGAAATTCATCAATCAGTTTTCTATGAGGATGCTGAGAGAGTAAGATTCAAAGCAGGCTACTTTAAAGATATCCTGAAGTATGCTGTCCAAAGGCTTTGATATGAAATGTGAGTGACAGGAAGGTGGAAGATAAGAAGCAGTCCTGGACATGGTACATAAGAACAGTAGACATCCTAGAGTAAGACAGAGCAGAAGGTAGAGGAAGACATAGAACTCAATTGGGCTAACAGTCCCAGGAAAGACAAACTTCAACTGCTTCCAAAATTTTTATTAGAATAAACTTTTTTTTTTTTTTTTTACAAATAGTTTATTGTCAAGTTGGTTTCCATATAACCCCCAGTGCTCATCCCCACAAGTGCCCCTCTCCGTGCCCATCCCCCCCCTCTCCCTCCCCCCCACATCCATCAGTCCTCAGTTTTTGTCAGCATTCAGGAGTCTCTCATGGTTTGTCTCTCCCCCTTTCCCCCACTATTTCCCCCTTTCCTCTCCCCCATGGTTATTAGGATAAACCTTAATGAAAAGTTTAACTTTGAAAGTTTAAAGTGACTGTTTTAATTAGTTTTAATTCTACAATAATTATTTTCCAAAGGAAGTCTTCAGAACTCCCAGATGCTTTCTTTACTCATGTAAAAATCCTATTCTTCATACTATGTTTTAAAAAGTCTTTGGGTTTTATACAGCAAATCCTTTTTTGCTAGTCTATAACAGAAAATATTTACTTTGAAAAAAAGTCTACAGTAAAATATCTTGGGTCAAAAGCTTTTGTCTAGTAGGGTTCTTCTACATGAAATCCAGTGAAATTATATTAGTGAGTTTCAAGTGACTTTCCATTAGGTTTGAGGAAAATGGCATTCACATCCTTTAACTGTTTAGTAATATTTGAACTTCTGACATCTTCAGATCCTTGATGTTGAAGTCCAAATGCTTTGAACAAAATATCATTAATTCAACTCATGAAGAGACTTAAATGGCCTTTTTATCATAAAGGAATATTATTGGCCATTTCCCAACCTCTGTCCTTAGTATATTATAAATTGCAGCTTGCAGAAGACCTGTTGGCTAAATATATTTATTTTTTTAATTTTTTAAGGCTTATTTATTTATTATGAAAGAGACAGAGAACGAATGCACCGTCAGCACAGAGCCCACATGGGGCTCACATTCATGAACAGAACTTTGAGATCATGGCCTGAGCTGAAATCAAGAGTCAGACACTTAACCAACTGAGCCACCGAGGTGCCTCTTGGCTAAATATCTTTAAATGGACTTTTCTATCAGGATTTTGTCAGGAACTTCTTTGAAAAATTTTGCAATCCAAAAGCGTAAGGATTCTCACACTGTCTGCATTGGTCATAATGAAGTAAAAAAATGCATCAGATTTTCCTAAAGAGAAATCCACTTCCTAGGAATATTATAGGCACTCACATAAGCAGAATTCACTCAACTAGACCTCCCAGGACTTTTCAGTAAAATATTTTTATTCCAACTGACCTCTAAATGTGAGCCCACAAGCTTTAAAGGTGGGGAAATATGTCTTTGTAACACCATTCCCCACCCTGCAAGTGTGTGCACATATATGCACTCACATATTTTTCTAGCAGAGCTCTCTATAGTTTGTTGAAAACTAAGTAATCGTTGTCTTTGTCCTATTTACTGTCTTTTATCAATAATCTGATTAAAGACTGAGAAGGTATATTTATATGTATGGATGACAATGCTAAAAGAGTTTGATTATAGGACTTATATAAGATTTGGTGAACCATGAGCTGAATCTAATAAGGTAATATTAAATATGGCTGAATGTAACACCTGTACTTACATCTAGAAAATCAACTGCAACCTCCAGTTTCCAGTTCTGTTTGTAAGGAGCTTGGAAGTTGCCATTCCATCCTAATAATAAGTAATGAGGTGCACCAACTGAAAAATCAACAACTCTTTTTGGATCTGTAAGAGAGAGGAGGAAAAAGAGCAAACCATTGCACTCAATAGTGGAGAGACTGACAGGCAAATACAGGAAGCCATGGCATTCTGAGGTTCCTGCAGTGGAAAAACAGTATCAGGGTGGGAATATCTGAACTGTGATGAATTGCTGGAGGCTCAATGAAGACAGCTCAGTTCTTATGAAAGAAGCATGTAGGTTTTATTTAATTATGGACTTATTCTATGAAACGATGTGATATGATTCAAAATGGTAAATAAATTCTTAGGTTTCATTAATAAAAAAGAGTAGTATCCTGATCCAAGGAGGTAATTTTCCCTTTTCCCCTGGTCAGAACATATTTATAGCATTTTGTCTATTTTTGGTGTCATATAAATAAGATGTTTAAAACCTATTCAGTTACTGAAACATATAGTTCAGTCGTTCTCAAACTTTGTTGCACAATTGGAATCCCTTGCTTAGCTTTTAAAAATCCTAATGCTTAGGCTGCATCCTGCACCAATTAATCCATTTCAAGGGATGGACTGAAGGCAATAATGGTTTTTTCTAAAACTCCCTAGGTGATTCTAATGTAAAGTTTGAAAACCAGGACAATAGATATCACTCTCTTCTATCCATTGGCCATCTCCCTTTCTCTCGTTCTCTATTTTTCTTTCTTTGTCTTCCCTTCTTTCTATTTTTCTTTCTTATCTTTCCTTCTTTTTCTTTTTTCTTTCTCCCTCCCTCACCTTCTCTCTCTTTTTTTTCTTAAGTTTGGGTCCCCCAAAGTTTTCCTGAATTACTTATTAATAGTCTAAATAGGTTTCTAGATTCTAGGTTTGTTTTAGTTTAACCCATTCTCCCGTTACCTACTGCCAGGGTGATCTGACTAAAAACCAGATGTAATCAAGTTGCTTTCCTGCTTAAAATACTTCAATGACTACCCATGGTGCTCAGTATGAAGTTCAAACTCCATTAAACACACAAGATTCTTTATGGTCTCGACCTGGTCTATAACCTACAGATCCTTCTCTAGTCTCCTTTCCCAGAATTATACCACATGCTGTTTTCATTCCTGCCATATTTCACCAGAATGTGTCACACTGTTTTTATATCACTATGCTTTTGCTATTGTTCAGTCCAAACATCTCTCTTCCTTCAAGTCTCAATTTAGATAACACTTTGAGAAAACAAAATGTCTTTGATGCATCTGCTATATATTCTATAGCATGTAGTGCATACTTTTATTTAGTGCTAATGATGCTAACACATCTTTTCCATTACAGTCTAAACTTTTTGAATTTAGTGTTTAATTCTTATCTGCCTTTGTCAAAACTTCAATAGTACAATACCAACACAGAATATCTCAAAAAACGTATGTGGATTGTACGAATGAATGAACAATGCTAGCCCCTAGCTTTGTGGGACATAGTAATCAATTTTAAATGTGTAAAAGAAAAAATTTTTCCATTTGTTTACAGAAGACTCTAGAACAAATGAGTAGAAATTACAGAAAGCATATTTCTGTTCAAACAGAGTTTGAATGTATTTTTCACCAAAAGAAAGACAGATAAAGAATTTCTAAGATTCCTTCCAATTCTAAGATTTTCTTTTTAATTTTTTTTTTTTTTTTTTATTTCTAGGAGAGAGAGAGAGAGAGACAGCGTGATCAGGGGAGGGTCAGAGAGAGAGGGAGTCACAGACTCTGAAACAGGCTCCAGGCTCTGAGCTGGCAGTCAGCACAGAGCCTGACGCGGGGCTCGAACCCACGAACCGCGAGATCATGACCTAAGCGAAAGTCGGACGCTTAACCGACTAAGCCACCCAGGCGCCCCTTTTTTTTAATTTTTAAAATGAGCATTTGGTAAGCAAATCATAAAAGATCTTTTAGTCAGAGGAACTACTGTCCAGGATGACCGAATGCCAAAGCAGAAAAAAATTGGTCATTAAAAAAACCATCCTTTATTGTATATCTAGCATTAAGATCAGGGCACTAAACATACTTAGAAATAAGTTCCACTGCTATGCCAGGCTGCTACTGAAGTTCCAAAACTCTGGTAACGTTCTGAGAGCAAGTGGATCAGAGAAAAAAATACCCAGCATTTATACCAACCTCCTACTCTAAACCCTAAAAGCGTTACCCATTGATAACGGTTAATTATGACAATCGAAATATAAAATAAAATAATTTCTATTCTGACTTTTTTACTGTCCAAGAATAGCCACCCTTTCCAATAAAAGAAAACCCAATAAATTACATTTAGAAAGAGCAACTCAATAACCCAAGCAGCTCCTGGCTGCCACCAAAAAGATCAGAGGAGGCTATTATTAGAAACTTGGGAAAGACATATTAGAAACCACAGAAAAGACCTTGAAGATTTAAAAACTCAAATAGTTTCCATCTGGGTTTAAAGCCATAACCAAATCTGCCCAAAAATTGAAGACATGGGGAAAAAATAAATCAGACACAAGAGTAGTAAATAAGAAATACAGAAAAGAAAATCCTTAGAAAATGTTGATGTAGATACTGAGTAACTAAACGTAGGAAGTACAGAGGGCAGTTTTTTAGGGAAAACTGCAGTTCACTTTTTCTGACCTATAAAGTTCTTTCTGTACATCACACAAAAATTGAAGAGTTTTCCTTGCAAATAAAGCAAGAACAACGCTTTGCTTCACCATAAATATCTGTATGGTAAAACAGAGATAACAAAAGATTTTAAAACAGCCAGGCCCTAAAAGAAATTTGTGCTTAGCTGCTCCCTAAAATTCAAAAAGGACATTTCAAATAAGCAAATTGTGACAATGTCGTCAAAGGACCACAGAACATTGTCAGAGGCTTCTAGATGAGCCTATATCTCTCCACAAGGTGGCTTTACCTTGCCTTCACGTATTGGGCTAGTTATCAAGCCCCAGAAGCTCTCTTCTACGAAAGCTTGTCCTCTAATGGTGAAAAATCTCACTAAGAGGTGTAGCATTCTTGCACATTCACCAAAAAGTGCCTTGCAAATAGTCTGTTTTCAATAAAAGCTTGAAGAATGGATGAATGAAAAAAAATCAACTGAAGTAAATGGATGTAATCAGGCGCCCCAGTGCCCTCTCCTTTTATGCACATTTAATACTTTTAGATACAATTATTTTAGAATTCAAATCCTCCAGCACAGAAAAATTATAATACAATCCCTAGAATATCTCCATTAGCACATCTTTGAAAATTGCCTTCTGATGGGGCGCCTGGGTGGCTTAGTCGGTTAAGCGTCCGACTTTCGCTTAGGTCACGATCTCGCGGTTCGTGGGTTTGAGCCCCGCGTCGGGCTCTGTGCTGACTGCCAGCTCAGAGCCTGGAGCCTGTTTCAGTCTGTGACTCCCTCTCTCTCTGACCCTCCCCTGCTCACGCTGTCTCTGTCTCTCTCCTAGAAATAAATAAAATATTAAAAAAAAAAAAAAGAAAATTGCCTTCTGAAATCATTCAAAATAGAAATTATTCAAATGCAGGAATTCTACTATATCTTAAAAATTATTCCTGAATTTTGTTACTCAGCCTCCTATAACTTAAGACAATGCTAGTGGACCTGTAAAATCTGCACGTTTTGTCAAGTTCTTTGTCTTCTTGTAGACATGATGAATTTTCACTAACCCTTCCGAACACTTTCCCCAACCTGGGCTCCTCTTGGAATCAATGAGAGTACTTTTCAATTTATCTGGCCCTTAATTAAGGCTGTAGTCATGATCATGAATGTACTTTTCCTCTAGCTGATATAACTGATCTTTACAGAGTGTCTAATATTTTTATTAAATGGACAAATGGATTCCCAAACTCCGTCCCTCCAGTACTTGCAGCATACCATTAGATAGAATGATTCTCCTTATGTATCCTGAGTTCCCTTCTCCTATCTTGATCGCATGTACACCTTAATAAACTTCCATCAAAACCAAGGCTATAAAGGAAGATGAGCAAGACAGAACACATGAAATTCTATTTAAGCTTACAAGCGTGTTTTCCATTATCTTCACAGACATTTCTTTTATGGACTGGCTGCTTTAAAATCCTTTGCTTTGGGGCTTGGAGAGTGTCTTAAAATACAAATATTTGTGGTGAAGGAAAACAAAGTCATACAGTTTTACAGTCAAAATGCCTCCCTGGACATTGTAAGCTTATTTATTGCAAACAGTTCTCCCCAGTGTGAGGAAAGAGGCAAGGGCATGAGGTACATCACTAAAATACTGAAGGATAAATAGCCCAGCTCTACATTATATTCACAGTCACTAGCATTGCTGCTCAGGGACACTTAATTCCCCACCAGCAGTTTGCTAATGATCTTCCTACCTTACCTTTTTCAAAGATCTATAAGCCCCCAAACTACACTAGGATCCCACATTAGTTGAGGATAAGATAGAAATTATGAGCAACTGAACTACAAATGAACTCGGGGGCAACAGCCCCTTTACTTCATCCCACTTTAAGATATTCTTTAACCACTGCCTTTGGCCACTGCCAAAGCTATTAAGCTAAACTTACACCATCCAGACAACCTTGTTCCCCAAGCAGCCAGTCTGGACAATTGTGTCCTGTTCTGCCTCAGCAACCTCAGCTCCCAGCATAACTTGCTAACCATTAAATTGTTCCTCTTAATACCCCTTCAGGGGCCAAATCCAGGCTGCAGGCAATGTAAAGCCAGTCTATTGGAAAGAGTTGAATACAACAGAAGGCAAACTGGCTCAAGGTCAAAAAAAAAAAAAAAAAAAAGGAACAGAAGACAAAGGCTACAAAAGACAGCGATTACATTCATATGTCACTTTTGTAGTTCTTTTCAGTCCTTGTTCTCAAAATTGTAAAAAAAAAAAAAAACCAACAACAAAAAAACCCTCATGTTTTAAAATGACTCCATGGCTCCATTTATTCTTTAATTTAGAATCCTAGTTCCACACATTCAGAAACTACAACATGGTGATGAAATGCAAGGTATGTAGAGTATATATGTGTATATATATTCCAAACATTTTAAGAGATTCCAGAGGCAAACGACATACTACATTGCACCATGCATGTTAAGACAGAGAAATCTCTATGATAGAGTATGTCAATTAAGTACATTATTGATTTATCCTCAGTCAAAGCTAAACACAAGTTGTAGTATGTTGGGAAATATTAGAGCATTTTCTTCTTAACAAAAAGATATGGATACAATCTTATCCAGCAATAGAAATGAAACTCCAAATATATAATTATGCTTAAAGAACAGAGAAAACTAAAAATTAGTTTTAGAAAAAACTAAATACCTGATAAGAACATCTAAATTATTACCTGAATTTCTCATCCTATTCTTTCTTCTCATTCATCATTTTTTGCCCATCACCATTAAACCCTCTTCTAAGAAGCAATTATCATATGGTTCCAAGTTTATGCTACAAACTTTTCAGATATTTTCTCTTAGAGAATTTTTTTTTGTGGACCATGTGTTTCATGTAGCACTCCATATCTGAGTTAGAATTAATAAAAAATTGGGGCGCCTGGGTGGCTTAGTTGGTTAAGCGTCCGACTTTCGCTTAGGTCATGATCTTGCAGTTCGTCGGTTCGAGCCCCGCGTAGGGCTCTGTGCTGACTGCCAGCTCAGAGCCTGGAGCCTGTTTCAGAGTCTGTGTCTCCCTCTCTCTCTGGCCCTCCCCTGCTCACGCTGTCTCTCTCTCTCTCCTAGAAATAAATAAAACATTTAAAAAAAAAAGAATTAATAAAAAATTATTTTAAAAGAACTTGAGTATGATGCTAATAATGAGAGAAACTGGTCAAGTAGTATCTGAGAACTCACTTTATTATCTTTGCAATTTTTATGTAAATTTAAAACTATTCCAAAATAAAAAGGATATTTGAGAGACAGAGACCTCAGTTATGCAGGCATGGAATCAAATGCTGGCCCACTTTTACCAAGATGTGACAAGAGGTAGATTACTTTTATTTTCTTTAACTGTTTTTTATTTTGTTTTGACATCAAGGAATAGTAGACTCATAAAACGAATTATGAAACATTGCTTTTTCTTTGTTATCAAACAATTTGCAATAATATATTTATTACAAGCATGTATTAATTCATAGTTTTTAAAATTGCAGGAATTATTATTAGATAATAATGTAAAGTATACACTATAATAAAGTATGGTATGAGAGTATAATTAGTGGTCCTGACAAATCTGTCCAGACCCTCATCAACACCAGAGCAACAAGTACTGACAAACAATTTTATTGAATAAAAAATCTGTGTCCTAATAAACACTAGAATTAATATTCATACTACCAAACTACTTATTATTCCATCTAGACAGACACAGCTACCCAATCCACAAGCATGAGAAGCTGAGAGAAGGTGAGATATCTCCTCTTCTTCTAGTGTCTAGTTGATAACACACTAATTCCCCAGACCACAGTGGTAGCTCTCTAGTTTCCTTCCCTATTAAATACAGGGGTTGGGTCAGATTGTCTCTAAGGTCTCTGTATGCAAAAATGACCTATGGCAATGCCTGTGTACCCTGGGCTCTCTCTGTCAGAGTCCAACATTCCCAGGACTCTTGGCTTCACCTATCTCATGTTCTCAGAGCTAGAGGTCATCTTAAGCAATCTCCTCTAGGGCCAGGATGACTCATCTCAGTGACTGAAGAAAAAGCAATGCAGTCAGTTAGGCCACTCTATGGAACAAAATTTTCCTAATGTTAGGAAATAAGTAGTTTTGCCCTCTAACTTATCTTAGCTTCTATTTGGGAAGACTGTACTCTATGCCTACTTATCCTTCAAATCTTAGCTGAAGCATCATTTTTTTTTAAAGGAAGTATCCTCAGTCCTCCATGAGTTTGGTACCTCTTACATTTAAGTTTTCATGGTTTGGTACCTCTCCTACAGAGTATTTATCAATCACAGTCACATTTTTACATTTATTTGCATGAGTATTCAATCTTTCTCCCTCTAAACTAAACTCTATAAAAACAAATATTGTCCCTATCTTTTAAAAAGTTTTTAAACGTTCATTTATTTTTGAGAGAGAGAGCATGCACATGCATGTGAGCAGAGAAGGGGAAGAAGGAGAGGGAGACACAGAATCCAAAGCAGGCCCCAGGCTCTCAGCTGTCACCACAGAGCCCAATATTGGGCTCAAACTCACAGACTGGACCGGGAGATCATGATCTGAGCCAAACACAGACATTTAACCAACAAAGCCACCCAGGTACCCCTGTGCCTATCTTTTCATAATCATCTTATTACTAGTTATAATTAAGTTTAAAATCTTAAAATTTTTAATCTTTAAAATAATGTTTAACTCTTGCCACATTAAGAAAAATTTTATTGTTTTCCTCTCAAAGCAACAAACAAAAAAACAGAGCTAACAGGGATGGAGTGACACTCATATACATCTTTATTGGAGGTTTATTGGAACTATAGAGGAATTACAAACTTGGGTTGAGGTTGCATTTCTACCATTAACTAGCTTTATGAGTAAGTGTTGAAAAGTATAAGGCCTTAGAGTCAGATAGAACTGGTTTTAAATCCTGACTCTGACAAATAAGTTGGGTAACTTTGGACAAATCCCTCAACCTCTTTGAGCCTCAGATTTCTTCTCTATAAGTGGGGGAAGTAAAAAGGGAAGTTACAATCACAGCAAGAAAGGAAAAGAACATCCAAATGAGTTAAATAAGGAGAATTTAATGAAGGGATTATTAACAAAGGTATGGACAAGGTAAAGGACGTGAATAAACATTGGTGGAGCATTCCAGATCTACCAAAGCAGAGTCATAGCTTCCTCTTCTCTCTTCCCTCATAACCCCAAATTGGCTGGAAAAAGGAAAAATTTACCTAACCCCAGAGAAATATATGTAATAAGTAATGCTGTAGCTATAGCAGAGGACCTTCCAAAGAACAACACAGCCATGACCAACATGTAGCCTGGTAAGTAAGGAGCAAGGAGGATAAAGACCACTTCCTCTCTCACCCATCACTCTCTGATCTCTGGCCTATGTGTCCTATTGGCAAAGGAGTCTAGTTAATGAGGTATACAGAGGGAAGCATCTTAGCACACAGAAGCCAAAAAAGAGATCTGCAGAGCAGACTTTAAGGGCAAACAGAGAAGACCTAGCACAAATCCCTGCCAATATTTCACAGAATTGAGAAACTAATGAAATAAGGCACTATTCATGAAGGTGTCCAGCACAACATCAGCCACACAGAAAGCAATCAGTCAATGTGAATTCCCATTCCACCGTAACTGAGCAGAGCCTTCATGTCGCCAAAAGTAAAATTAAGAAGTTGTAATCACAGAGAACTCCATGGTTTCTTCAAACTCTAATTGCTACAACTATGCCCCAACTCTTCTTACTTTTATAAAACAGAACCCTCATTTCAGTCAAGTTCTTCTTGGGCTAAAGAGAAGTCCCCATTTGGTTGTTTAACAGTACTTGAGAAACCATCCTGCAACGGAAACTTCTATACCTAACAGAAAGCTTTCCACTAGAAACCAAGAGTAGAAAATTAAGATTGTGGTAGATAGAAAATTTACAAAGTCATCTCAGCTAAAAGAAATTACTCATAAAATATTTTCCCTATTTCATCAAAGCCTGCTTCTCCCTTAGCAATATGCTTTTTGACTCTAATACCTTAACAGAAGCTGAGTAACACAATGACTGAACCAGAGTGACACATTCTAATTGCATGGACATGTATCTAGAATAACATGATTGGATTTATCCTATTGAAGTAAGTTGAGACCAGAAAATTAAAAAGGAAAGCAAGTCCATGTTCTTGGGTAGAAAAGAGAGCAGAAGACACAAAGAGAAGAGGAGTAAGTCTTCTCTAGTCCTTACTCTAAGGAGTAAGTAAGAACAATTGCTGTTCCCTCTAAGGAATGCTCTCTTCAAAAACCTACCTGAAACTCCCTAAAATATCCACAAATCTAGCTCCCTCAAGTTTTACACGTCTGCTCAAACATCACCTTATCATATAGGTCTTTCCTAATCACCTTATCCAAATAGCAGCTCTACCTTATTACTTTATCTATGACCTTAATTTTTCTTCACATTACTTATTTCCACAAAATATATTTTGTCTGTCTCTACTTATTTAACTTCCATAAAATCAGGGACAGTGTCTGTTTTGTTCCCAGAGTCTATAACTGTCCCAGTAAATAATGAATAATCAAAACATATTTGTTCTTGACTGTAGACAGGCAAAGGGTATCAAGGAAAAAGGATTCTATGCTTTTGGTTGCAGAATACAAAATATGACTATAAGAAACGTGATTTACTTTATTTTTAACACATACACACAGTCACATACACAGAATCACATACACACACATCAAAACTTATCCATACAAATGTGTATTGTCCTTTCAAGGTATTCAACTTTGGTAGCTATACACATATTCTCATTAAGTTGCCATTACTTAAAATTTGTCAGAGTTCCATTTTATTAAAGACATCAGATCTTTTGAATGTGTCAATTGTAGCAAAAACTCATCCTCTAAAAGTGAATTTTATTTTCTTACATAATCCAAAATGACTCCAAGTAAGAGATGGCAAGTAACGTGGATAAGCAGGTTGGGTGATATTGATAGTGGACATTAAGGATTACATTAAACTTTAAGGATGATTATGAAGTAATAAGAGCTCAATTTTTCAGAAGTTGGATCTGGAGACAAATATCTCATAAAAGGAGCTACAGACATTTTTACACAGGGGTCATCTCCTGAGAATCAGTGCACTATCCTTCAGAGAAACAACTCTGAGGGAAAATTGCCACCTTAATGCAAATATTCTAACTGAAATTTCAAAAATGATCTCATTGTCCCCTCCCTCATAGATGAGTCTCAGATTTTCTTCCCTAAAGAGTTAAACGGGAATTTAAAATGAACAATTTCCATGATTTTCACTCCTCTAGAACTCTTGGAAGGCACATATAAAGTACACACCCTTACGCTGTTTTCAATTTTGGGACATTATTTTCCTTCTCCCTAGAAATGTAAATCTGTGTCAGGGGACTCATGATTAGGTCCTGAAATGAGGTATATCAGTGGAGAGTAACTAAAAAAAAAAATAAAAACGATCTCTTGTGTTTATAGATATTCACAGTTTACACCACAACTTATAAATTGAACCAAAAACAAAACAAAGAAAAATGGTTTCTGACCCTATGAGGTTTCTGGGAAGTATTAGCACTTGATGTGAACCAAGCCAAACTGGGACATCCCAACTAGTCACAAACGCACACCATGTTTATCACAAAGTCAAGACAAATCCTTGGATAGCCCAAAACTTGAAAGTCCATAAACTAATGATACACAAAATTCTTGGCTTGGTTATTAAATAACAGCATGGATATCCAAATAGTTTCCAGAAAGTAGATCCATTAGATTAAATGATCATTTGATCTTTTTTCCTAAAACCTACCATCAAATGTAAACAATGTATGGTACATGTGGTCCCTATAGACATGAGGAAATGCTTTTTTAAAATAGCCCTTTTTAAGGTCTAGTATCCAAAATCTATAAGGAACTCACCAAACTCCACACCCGAAAAACAAACAAACCAGTGAAGAAATGGGCAGAAGATAAGAACAGACACTTCTCCAAAGAGGACATCCAGATGGCCAACAGACACATGAAACGATGCTCAGCATCCCTCCTCATCAGGGAAATACAAATCAAAACCACACTGAGATACCACCTCACGCCAGTCAGAGTGGCTAAAATGAGCCAGAGGACTCTAGATGCTGGTGAGGATGTGGAGAAATGGGCACCCTCCTACACTGTTGGTGGGAATGTAAACTGGTGCAGCCCCTCTGGAAAGCAGTGTGGAGGTTCCTCAAAAAATTAACAATAGAACTCCCCTAGAACCCAGCAATAGCACTGCTAGGAATTTACCCAAGGGATACAGGAGTGCTGATGCATAGGGGCACATGTACCCCAATGTTCATAGCAGCACTCTCAACAACAGCCAAAACATGTAATGAGCCTAAGTGTCCATCAACTGATGAAAGGATCAGGAAGATGTGGTTTATCTATACCATGGAATACTCCATGGCAATGAGAAACAATGAAATCTGGCCATGTGTAGCAACATGGATGGACCTTGAGGGTGTTATGCTGAGCGAAATATGTCAGGCAGAGAAGGACAAATACGATATGTTTGCACATCTAGGAGGATTAGGGGGAACTTAACGGAGGGCCATGGGGGAGAAGTAGGGGAGAAAATAGTTGGAGAGAGAGAGGGATGCAAACCATGAGAGACTCTTGAATGCCGAGAACAAACTGAGGGCTGATGGGGGTGGGGAGGAGGGGAAGGGGGATGATGGGCCTGGAGGAGGGCACTTGTTGGGATGAGCAGTGGGTGTTATATAGAAATCAACTTGAGAATAAACTATTTAAAAATAAACAAACAAACATATAAATAAATACACATTTCAAAAAAAAATAAAGACCATTTACGAAAAGCCCACAGGTAAAATTATAATCAGTAGGAAAACAAAAGAAAGCTTTTCCTCTAAGATCCAATATAAGACAAGGATGTCCACTATCACTACTTTTTTTAATGTTCATTTATGTATATTTTTTTTGAAAGAGAGAGAGAGCATGTGGGGATGGGGGCAGAGAGAGAGGGAGAGAGAGATTCTCAAGCAGGTTCCACACTGTCAGCATACAGCTCACCGTGGGGCTTGATCTCACAAACCATGAGATCTCACAACCTGAGCTGAAGTCTAGATTCAGAAGCTTAAATGACTGAACCGCCCAGGCACCCCCACTCTCGCCACTTTCATTCATCATAGTATTAGAAGTACTAGCAAGAGCAAGCATACAAGACATAGAAATAAAAGGCATCCAAAATTAAAAAGGAAACAGTAAAATTATCTCTGTTTACAGATGACATAATATGTAAAATTCCCTTAAGATTCCACCATACAAAAAAACCTGTTAGCATAAATGAATTCACTAACTTATGAAAATATTTTAACAGCAAAATGTATTTGTATGTGCATGTACACAACACACACACACACACACCACAGTATAAAAGAAAAGATTGCTAAATTTGATTTTATTGGAAAGGTATAAAAACAGCTTAATGTGGGAGAGTATATTAGCAACAGAGGGCTTTTTATATTTGTAGGACCTCCTATAAAAAAAATAGAGTGCTCCAACAGAATAGAAAAAAAATGGCTAGAAACTTGAGTAGGAACATCATGAAAGAAAAAAAAATCCAAGCAATCAATAAGTATATGTTAATATGTTCAACCTCATGCCTAATCAGACAAATACAAGTCAAAACCAAAATGAGATTCCACTGTACTCTGAACCAATTAAGAAAATTTTAAGTTTGAAAACAGCAGGAAATGGGGGCAAGTGGAAAGTCTCACACTATACTGCCGGAATTCAAATTGGTACAACTACCCAGGAAAAACAGTAGATATTATCTACTAAAACTGAATATATACATATCCTGTGGCCCAGCAATTCTACCCCTGGGTACATTCCCTAGAGAAAGTCTTGCACAGTTGCCTTAAAATACATATATAAGAACACTGGTAGCAGTCTTATCCTTAACAACCCCAAACTGGAAACAATAAGGTATCCATCAACAGTAGAATGCATAAGTTTTAGTATGTAGCAACAATGCAATACTACACACAGCAATAAAAATGAATAAACACTATATATAACAAGATGGTTGGCTCTTAAAAACAAAATATTAAACAAAAGAAGCAAAGATGATAATAAGATAAAGTAGGAATCTATTTTTTTTAAAGTTTAAAAATATGCAATACTAAAATTATTACTATTATTTAGCAATGTATACCATTCAAGTAAGCTTTTCAGACTATTTAGTTATAAGCAGATCTAAAAGTTTGGGGTGGGGGTTGTTTTGTTTTGTTTTACATTTTGCACACAAGGGAAAAGATACCTAGAGACTTATTCAAATATTTATTCTTTGTAGCTATACTTTGTAGAAAAAGAAAATGATTAGGTAGTCATTCTAGTCTCGACATATAAAGATGAGAGTCTGGTTAAAGGTAGATTTTTTTAAAAAATAGAAAAATTCATGGTTTTAAGTTTATTTATTTTTGGGAGACAGAAAGAGTGGAAGAGGTAGAGAGAGAGAGAGAATCTCAAGGAGGCTCTGCATTGTCAGCATGGAGCTCAATGTGGGACTCAAACCCCGGGAACCGTGAGATCATGACCTGAGCTGAAATCAAGAGTCCAACACTTAACTGACTGAGCCACCCAGGTGCCCCATAAAGGTAGTAGATTTTTGACTGATAGTCAAATGAGAACCAAACTAATGGGTAATCAATTTCTAATAGAAACTTTAATCTCATTAAAATCCATTCGAAAATTGTTCAGGGGCTCTATCAGGAACACTAATCTTCGCCAAGAAAGTTGTTATAAATTACATGATACAGAAAGGTTCTACACCAGATCAGAGTTGGGAATTTTTCTTTTACAGTACATAATGTACAAAACTAAAAGAAAAGTAAAGCAATCGCTGCCATAAAATGCAGGACAGCAGTTACCTCACAAGGAAGTGCTGCCTGAGAAGAGACACAATGCTTCTAGAGCACTGTTCATGTTCTCTTGTGTAACTGCAATTACATGTATGGCTCTTTTACTTTACTTGCTCATTAAATTGTTTTTCATTGAAGTGTTATTCACTAAACTGTTTGGGGTACTTTTCTAAGTATGTATTATATATCTCACCTTCAAAGAAGATGATAAAATAAAGGGTAGATGAAAATCTGAGGCACAGAGTGATTAAGTGATTTGTATATTTCACACTCACATGAAATATATTACATGAGTACCAAACTTTATATGAGAGAGGCTTAGCATAAAGCTGCCCTCTCTAATCTTCTAAAAGGCCTTCACATTCCTCCCCATTCCACAGTGATTGTTTCCGTCATCTGTTCTCACAGAACTCATTGTTTAGACGTCTCACTGGCAGTTAACTATGAAATGTCTCACCACCATTCCTATACTGTTATTTAGCCTTTCACACTGTATGCTGTGTCTTCTAGTTTATGACATGGGGCACAGTATCCTCTTGATATACATTTATTTATAAGAAGCAATACAGAATCTAAGTGTGAATCCCACATCAGAACACAGCACGTTAAAGCAGTATTCCAGTATTTATTATCATCATTTCTAAAAGGTTTTTCTTGAATCCAACTCTGAGTGCTGGAAATAAAGGCACATGACCTTCTTCCAAAAGTTAGAAAACTCTCCTACTCTTTCTACAAACACAAGGACTGGTGGCCCCAGGAAAGCCCTTGTTATCCAATTATGTGACAGCTCCTCTACAGACTCAATAAGGACTTTGAGGCTTAAAAATTGATGACCAAGTTCTATGCAGGGGAAAAAAAGCAATATTTTGGAATCTGATGTAGAGAGAGCACACAATTACTTTATCCGCACTATCATTATGAGGGATGGACTTAATTCTGATCATGAACTGTTTTCCTGATATGCATTACTTTGCAGTTTCCGCTGAAAGCACAAAGTCAATCATTCTTTCAACAAAAATTTAAGTATCTGCTACGTGCATGTTACCATGCCAAGACATAATGATATGACATCCTGAATTTTCTTTTCTTCTCCTGCCAAACATATTCTTATTTACTGATAGTCATTATTAAGGCATAAGTTAGCAAATGGTCCTTTTCTTTGTAACATGATATTGCAAGCAAGACATCAAAATATAATAGCTCTGACATTTCAGAGTGAAGTGCCAGACCAAGATGCAAATTTTTAAAGGTGGCATTTAAAAAAAATTGTTTATAAAACTTTGGAATCCCTCACTTGTAACTAAGGCATAAAAGACGAGGGAAGAACAGAGCTCGGCGAGAAAGATTTCCTCAAAGGATACCCTCCCTCTTTTTCTCCATGAAAGAAATGTGGGAGAAGTGCTAGCTCTTAAAATGAAGTCTAATGAGGGGCGCCTGGGTGGCTTAGTCGGTTAAGCGTCTGACTTTCGCTTAGGTCATGATCTCGCGGTTCATGGGTTCAAACCCGGACTGCCAGCTCAGAGCCTGGAGCCTCTTTCAGAGTCTGTCACTCCCTCTCTCTCTGACTCTCCCCTGCTCACACTGTCTCTCTCTCTCTCTCTCTCCTAGAAATAAATAAAACATTAAAAAACATTTTTTTTAAATGAAGTCTAATGAGAGGGGCTTCAATGATATTTATGACTCAGGGAAGATTTCTTAAGAAGATTTCTGTAGAGAAAATTCTTGGCATTCTATGAATCCACCCCTTTCTAAGGGGAAAATGAATTCTTCCTTCTTGACTCCAGTCAAGAGAGACAGAGGACAAAGACAGCACTCAGAAAATTTATCATCAATCTCTGTCTGTTAGAGAGGAACCTAGTGAACTGGTGTCTGAGTCCTGCCTGAAAATTCTACAGAACAAGAGATAGGTAGGCTTGCAGCTTCTGCCAAGAAAACTAGTTGCTGCTGCATTTACTGTTTACTGAGGCAAAGATGATGGAGGGACCCCCAGGAACTAGGAATGGCACATACATGAGTTGCGGGTCAGAAGGTTAGGTTTGGACGAGAAGAGCTGCCTGGAAGAAACTGAAAACAAACCCTCAGATTCCCAGGCAGTTCATTAATTCATCTCTCTGCTTCTGCCCTTGCCTTTGTCAGTGCATTTTACCACGGAAGTCAGATCATGTCACCCTCTGCTCAGAATCCTCTGATGACGTCCATGTTGCACTAAGCAGAAGCCCAAGCCCTCACTAGATCTCCTAGGCTCCACATAATCACACTCCATGGCCCATGCCCTTATTTCCTCCCCTTGCCTCAGGTCTCTGCAAAGTAGGCTCTCTGCCTGAAATATCCCCAGGTGTTGGAGTCCTTATCTTCTTCACAAAACTTCCCTAAGATCCCCATTTAAAATGTCAATGCTTCCCCTTCCTAACACTATTTCCCTTTCCCTATTTTACTTTTAGCTCTCATCACTGCCTAATTTACTATGGATATGTTTACATATCTTACACATAGACATATATTTTTATATATGTATACTATGTATGTATATTACATATATTATGTTATGTCATGCATATATTAGGTATAGATGCATACATATGCATGATGTATATATATGAAATAATACCTACAGTATAATTATATTTGTGTGTGTGTGTGTGTGTGTGTGTGTGTATAAAATTATGTTCCCGTATGAAACACAATTCCCATAAGGCAGGTATTTTTTTGTCTGTTTTGTTCATTGTTATATACCACTGTTATTTATGCATGGCTTAAAACAGTACCTGGCACAAAATAGTTGCTTAATAAATATATGTTGACTGAATGAATGCATTTTAATAACATTTGGGGGAATGAAAAGATTTCCCAGGTTGTTGTTCCAAGAGGAGGCCAAAAGGAGGAAAAATAAAACAAAAAAAACCCCAGAAAATCCCAGAGGAGGAAGTCACCAAATCCACATACAATTAATTTGCTGGAAGCAGTAGGTTTGAGCCTTTTGTTCCTTCCTCTTACACATGCCCAGTGCACAGATTTCAGTCAGCAGTGGTTATGATCTGTGATTTTCCCCTCCTGGGCTGGATGAGAACTCAAACAAGCCAGGAAATGTTTGCACAGACATGAAAGCAAAGGGAAAAATCTAGGGCATGAATCATGCGGGACTGCAATTTTCCTAATGTTAAATATGATAACTATCATTATTTCTAAGTAGAGTTGAGAATACATATTTTTCTTTAACTCCAAAAATTTCTAAAAATGTGTTCCTACATTTAAAAACCCTGAGTCCAGAACTCAAGTGTTAAAGGAGGAAAAGTTACCAGGTGGCCGAAGAGTGAAGGGCAGGTACACTAGTAACATTAAAGTGGCCTTCTTACTGCTCCTTCAGCATGACTTTCCCTGCAGTTTCTTTTAAGATAACCAAAAAAAAACCCCCAAAGTGTTAAGGAAAAAGGAGCAAAGAATATTAAAATTAGCTGAATAATCTCTCAGATCCAAATAAACTGCTTAAATTATAAACACTCATCACCACTCATGACCACACACGAACACACAAGTGCACATGCTCACAAGCACACACACAAGTATATTCTGAGGGCCCCTCGTTCCAACAGGATACAGGGAACTATAGCCTTAAGCCTCTCAGACTCTCCCAAATGTCAAGGCCTACTTTACACAGTTTCTTCACTCTATTATGTACTCATTTCAACCCATTTCTGCACAGATAGGACAGTAGCAAATTGAAGTTACACATGAATATGCTGGAGGTTTACCCAACGCCAGAGAAGTCTCAACTATAGTACTACAACAGTAGTGACAGCTGTAGTAGCAGTAGTAATAGTAATAGCAATCAATAGTAAGAGGAGAGATAGTAGCAATAATTATCCCTCTTGAGCATTGGTGCATCTAATTCATCACATCACTTGAATCCTCACATTCCCTTAAAGTAGATTACGGGACTCAAAATATTTATCTCATAAGAGATCATTGTCCATTATTGTTTTAAATCAAGAGCTCTAACAATTTAGCAAGTTAAAGGAATAAAAAAAGATAAAAGAAAGTATTTTAATGCAATTATAATTTTTTATTACTTTAATGGAGTAATTAACCTTCCTTGTATATCAGTGAGAATAATCTGTAAGAATATACAAGGACCTCACTGCAAATTGTTAGCAGTGAATTAGGGAAAGGGCTACAATGTCCCCAGAAACATTTACCTATACAGCGCATCCATCAATAAGTTCTTGATGAACACATAAATGAGTGAACAAAAAACAAGTGAGTGAACAAACAAACCAAGCAACCAGCACTCCCTCTGAATTCTTAGTCTCTAAAAAGCATGAGTCTTTATTCCTCTTGAGTAATTTCTCTTGCTGGATCTGTCTCTCTCCATACCCAGCAGACTCTCCAGTGTTTTCTGGATAGAAACAGACACTCCAGAGACCTCTGGTATTCAGAAATAACCAGGGTCATCCCTTCCATTCTGTTCCCATTGCCACCAACCTCATTCAAATCCGTATCATAGTCATCCACTTTCAGCCTACACTCCAATCCATCTTCCACATTATCCCAGATTAAGCTGCCTTTTATATCACTTTGCTTACATTACAACTCCTCAAATGGCTCTCCATTGCCTACACATAGGAAAGCCTCTCTATGCTGACATTCAAAACTTTCAACAATCTGACACCTACTCACATTTCCTCTTTTATGCCCCGCCACTTCTCAGCATATACTTTCAATCCAGTCATTCTTGACAGTCACAATTTCTCAAAACCTACAATTTCCTTCTGTTCATGTCTTTATTCGTGCCATTCCTTTTACTCAGAAGTATCTTCATTCAGCTTCAGCTATGGAAACTTTATCCATTTTTCAGATTCTAGTTCTGATTTTCCTCCTTCAATATGTATTCCATGATTGACTTAGTCACAGAGACCCTCTATCCTGTTATCCTTAAAGAAAGCTTCCAAGATTAAACAGCACATCAATTTTGCTAACTGCAGAGTCAAATATTATGTAGTTCGATGTTTCACAACCATGCTTCAACGTGTTTCATAATTCTTCAAAAAACCAAACCAAAACAAAAACCAAACCAAAACAAACAAAAAAATTAGAGTTTCTGGTGACATAGCTTTTTAATGCCCATCACTCATTTAACCCATCCCTCCACCCACCTCCCCTCCAGCAACCCTTAGTCTGTTCTCTGCATTTAAGAGTCTCCCATGGTCTGCCTCCCTCTCTGTTCTTATCTCATTCTTCCATCCCTTCCCCTATGTTATCTGTTGTGTTTCTCAAATTCTACAGAGGAGTGAAATAATATATCTGTCTTTCTCTGACTGACCCACTTCACTTAGCATAATACCCTCTAGTTCTATCCACATTGTTGCAAATGGCAAGATTTCATTCTGTTTCATCATGAGTAGTAAGTACTCCATTGTGTGTGTGTACACACACACACACACACACACACACACCTTATCTTCTTTATCCATTCATCAGTCAGTGGACATTTGGGCTCTTTCCATAATTTGGCTATTGTCAATAGCACTGCTGGAAATCAGCATTTTTGTATTGGATAAATAACCTAGTAGTGCAACTGCTAGGTCATAGGGTAGTTTTATTTTTAATTTTTTGAGGAACCTCTATACTGTTTTCCAAAGTGGCTGTACCAGTTTGCATTCCTACCAACAATACAAAAGGATTCCCCTTTCTCAACATCCTCTCCAATATCTGTTGTTTCCTAAATTGTTAATTTTAGCCATTGTGACAGGTGTGAGGTAGTCTCTCATTATGGTTTTGATTTGTATTTTCCTGATGATGAGTGATGTTGAGCATCTTTTCACATGTCGTTAGCCACTTGTATGTCTTCTCTGGAAACGTGTCAATTCATGTTTTCTGCCCATTTCCTTACTGGATTTTTGTTTTTTGGGTGTTGAGTTTGCTATGTTCTTTACAGATTTTGGATACTAAGCCTTTATCCAATATGTCATTTGCAAATATCTTCTCCCACTCTGTTGGCTGCCTTTTAGTTTTGTTAATTGTTTCCTTGCTGTGCAGAAGATTTTTATCTTGATGAGGTCCCAATAGCTCATTTTTGCTTTTATTTCCCTTGCCTCCAGAGACATGTCAAGTAAGAAGTTGCTGAGACTAAAGTCAAAGATGTTGCTGCCTATTTTCTCCTATGGGATTTTGATGGTTTCCTGTCTCACATTTAGGTCTTTCACCCATTTTGAATTTATTTTTGTGAATAGTATAAGAAAATGGTCTCGTTCATTCTTCTGCATGTCACTGTCCAGTTTTCCCAGCACCAGTTGCTGAAGAGACTGTCTTTTTCCATTGGATACTCTTTCCTGCTTTGTCAAAGATTAGTTGGCCAAATATATGTGGATCCATCTCTGGGTTCTCTATCCTATTCCACTGATCTTTGTGTCTGTTTTTGTGTCAATACCATACTGTCTTGATGATTACAGCTTTGTAATACAGCTTAAAGTCCAGAATTATGATCCCTCCAGCTTCAGTTTTCTTTTTCAACATTACTCCGGGTATTTGGGGCCTTTTGTGGTTCCATAAAATTTCTGGATTGTTTGTTCTAGCTGTGTGAAAAATGCTGGTGTTATTTTGATAGGCATTACACTGAATGTGTAGATTGCTTTGGGTAGTATCAACATTTTGACAATATTTCTTCTTCCAATCCATGGGCATGGAGTGTTTTTCCAATTCTTCTGGAGATTCATAGTGAATATTAGCATATCAAAGGCTCTGAGAATCTTGCAGTGATGAAATGTGATTAACTCGATTTAACCCAGTATTTCCCATGTATATTTGACCAGATTCTCCAGATTTCACATCTATCAATAAAACTTTTGTAGAAAGTTAGTTTCCCATGGAACATAGTCTAGGAAAACACTGATCTAATACAACCTTCTCAAGACAAGTGATGATGAAATTAGGCTCCAGAGAATTGAAGTAACTGAACAGACCACAAGTTAGTTTGTAGAAGAGCCAGTAGTACATCCCCAAGTCTCTTGTCTTCCTAACCAATGCTCTCTCACTATATTAGTAGTATCAGCTCATATGATAGCATGAAATTGTATGCTTGGGATTTTTATTTTATACCTCACAAAATGTCTTAGACATTGGAATCGTTTGAGAAGTAATTTGCTTTGGGAGGAATATATTATAGGCACAAAATAAAGCCACATTTTAGTCCAATAAAGAATCTCTATACATACACAAAAAGAAATTAATCAGGGAAGCTAATATCTGTATAGTCTCTAAGGATTAGAACTCATATTACCAAGTTGAATTTACAGAAATCTAAAGTTCTGGGATGCCCTATGGACAAGGTGGTTAAGAAAAATAAATTTAGTATATTAGACAAGTAGGCATAAACATAAGATAAATAAATATGTAAATCCCTTCTGGGTTCACTAGACAGTATTTGTTCCCTTATTAGAAGCCTCCCAGTAAAATAAAAACAAAAGTAAAAGCATATTTTTGTCTAAAGAAATCTCACCTGGACATATCATTTGTAGCAGATACTATTAATTACCTATTCAGTACCTTCCCCTTTCATTTTCCCTTTCTGATTTGGTCAGAGAGTGCAAGCCATATATTCAGGAAAGGTGAGCTGTTCCCCCATTTCCAAAAGATAAACCATGATTTGTCTATGCCAATCTTGATCATTTGCCAGTGGATGAATAGTGAGAATATAACCAATATTTAAGGAAAGTATATGGGGGTTTCTGGAGAAGATTTTTGCCCCTAATAAAAGAGAAGGGGTGGGTTAGGACCACTTCTCAGACTTTCCCATATTCCTGTAATGAGGAAGTGATATCTAGAACCACTGAAACCATCTTGACACCATAACGAATAAGCCCAAGAACAAAAGCTAATATGTTGAGGTTGGCAGAACAGGAGGTTCTCAGGAAAGACAGGTGTTCTCCCCTCACATAGTGCTTCTTGTTTCCTTTCTTCTCTTTTCCTTACAATCCTCCAAACCATGTACCCTGAATCAATCTCTCCCTACCTTCTTTCTGTGTATGCCTTCACTTCTAGAAACCAATAGTTTTCCAAAAGTCCCCATTGTCACCTCAATGCAAATGTTTAAACACTTAAGATCACAAATTTGCTACATATGCCAACATCCACCACTTCTCCAACCTCCTAGGCTGGAGTTCTTTCTCCTCTTTCCACATATCAGCACCTTTTGGAAAGAATATTTTAATGAAAGCAACAAAGATTGAGCTACAGTTTTACTGGAGGCCATCCTACTTCCATAAAACTCCTAGATTTCTTTTTATTTCTGAATTGCTCAGCAGTACATTTATTAGTGCTTAAAAACTATTTTTAACTAACTTACAGAAAAGTAGGCCCAATTAATTTATTCCAAAAAAGAAAGAAATAAATGTCAGGAAAAGACATTTGGTTAACTGAAATTAGCTGCCTAAATAAAATGACAGAAATAAGTTCTACTGATGCAAGGGCATTTCAACAATGATTTCAGAACTGACATGTTGATAATACGAATACCTTAGTTATAACAGCTCATGTTTGTTTAGTGTTTTGTGAGTTACAAACAGCCTATATCTATTACCTCATCTGAGCATTCTCTATGTGGTATATCACTTTTAGGTATAGCAAGTTTGTACAATGACATTGGTAAACAATTTGAGACACAGCATATGATCAGAGTTCACTCACAAACACATATTTCAATTGTGAGTGGATTTGAAGCTTTGAAAAAAAAGAAAAGAAAATGAAAATGAAAAATAAATTCTTCAGAATGAAATTTAATACATTAGGCAGGCCAGGCCTAGGACACTATATTTACTTCTGAATGCTACATTTTAAATGGGACATTGTCAAAACAATGTATCCAGACAAAGGCAACCAAGATGATATCTGGAAATTATCTTAAATGAAAAACATAAGAACTGGAAATATTTAGCCTATAAAAGAAAAAAAATTCAGAGATGACATCGTAGACATCTTTAAATTCAAGGGCTATCAAGTGAAAAGGTGGCAAGTTTCTTTCCCTCATGGTTCTCTAGTGTCAATGAGCAGAAATTAAAAAGGCAAAGTGATCAACATAAGAACATAGAGGATTTTCTAACATCCATCTCTACAACTGTTTTCCAATCTTCCAGGCTATTTGACACAAAGAAGAAATTTTCTAAAATCTAAAGTTGTCTAATAATAGACTGGACTACATGTGAATTAGAAATACCTGAGGAGTTTCTGGTGCCCTTACTCAGGAATTCTGGAAGAGGGAGCCTTATTTTGGCAGGATGAGCCAAATAACTAACTTCTATAAACCCTTCCAACTTGAAGGCTCAAGGATTCCATGTTATGAGAGCAGCCCCACTCAATTTATTTGTGGAACCAACTTATCTTTCAAAGTAGGTAGAGATAACTAAATACATAATTTGCAAAAGATGTGGGTAAACAACTAACATCTAACCTACAGGGATTCGCTTTGCTCATTCCCAGAACCTAGAACAATACCAGGCACACAGTAGGAGCTCTATAATATTTATGATTATAATGTAATCATATAATGTAACTATATAAAAGTTAGGTGATTCTGACAGATTTCCAAACATTGTCAACACAAGCTCTCTGAGCTTCAGCAATAACCCTAGGAAACAGGGTAGGCAGCTTAGTATGCCAATTTTATATACCTTATTTTGTCAGCTTCCCAAAAGAATGCTCTTCAATTAATATTATGTTTTTAGGTTTCATCAAAAATTGTTAAAAGAAAAACCCATCAAAACAAGATCTTATGTAAAATCATGATTGAAACCACTACTGTCCAACATGCCCCTCATATAAAAAAAACAACATAAATTCCTCCTGCAATTAATGACAAGAAAAAGTTTGCCTTGCCATATTGGTTTGTCTGTTCTGCCCTCCCTCCTTTTTTTTTCTTTTCTAAATAAGATAATGGCAACTCTATAAACAAACATGGTTCTTTTTCCTCAGAAGTTGCCAGAAAGTTCAGTCAACCTTGTGGCTCTAACTTTGACATCCCAAATTCCTAACATAAATCTCTCCAATATTATAACAAATCAAGACTTAGAAACTTTTTTGTTTTTAAAGCAATGGAATTTTTGGTTTGAAAAAAAATTATTACTTGGAATCTTGATACATAAAACAGATAAAAGTAGAAATATTAAGAACAGAGCTCAGAGCCATTCCAACTAAGCCTCCCTCAAAAATCCTCTACCCACAGGTGACTCTAGATCCCAATGGTCATCATTTGAAAACTACTGCTCTATAATATTTTAAATTATTTTAGCTGCCTTGTTTCATGCATTTTTATTATAAACCCCATGAAAATGTTTCAGTATTAGGCACATCAAAAGTGGTGTATTTCCATATATGCTTACCTATGAAAAAATGGAATTGTTAGGCATTACCAATAGGTAGCCAATGGGTAGAGCTAAGATTATAACCCCAAACCGACTTTAGACTCAAGTGATACATAGGTTTAAATCTCAGCTTCTCACAGTGGAAGGTTAAGAGTTATTTAATCCATCTTAGCTAAAATTTACACACCTATAAAAATGGTTACAATAATATCTCTCTTACAACACTGCTTTGAGGACTAAATGAAATAAAGTGTGTAAATAACTCTACACAGTACCTGGCTGCATAACAGGTACTTATTATCTTCATTACTTTTTGACTCCTTTTCCTTTGGTCTGGTCAATATGTTATGCCAACAGGAAATTTTTTTAAAAGGCTGGGGAGGGCTTAGGAGATACTAAGTCTGGAGCCTGGACATCACAGGGATGACATACATTACTGGAAAGCAAGTGTAGGATAAGACTGACCAAAAGAAAGAGATCACCTGGTATTCATTAACAGTGTTGAGGGAAAAGTAGAATTATCAACTTTGCTAACGAAGGAAACTAGGTCATCACAAAGGGTGAAAATGAGGCAGACTTAGAGTAGTACTTAAAGATTTTCTCATCTACCCAATCACCATTGAACCCAATAGATAATGGAAAGTTTTTACTTCCTTGAGCCTTGTCTTATCCTGGCCATTTTACTTTCAAGGAAACACATTAAATTCCTCTTATGTGAAGAATTCAAACTCAACAGATCCACTGGGGAAAATACTGAAGAGCATTTATTGGCCCAGACCAGCAAAACCATCCTCCAGATCCTCTGTCAGACCCTCCAACAGGAAATCTTCTAAAGTCATGTTTTAGCTCTACCACTGACATCTACCTATAAACTAAAGTGATGTTTGGCCTGGAAGGTTGTTTATTTGGATGTGTGAAAGTTCTGGCTGTTAACTTGGAGAGAAAAGTTATTATACTCCCTCCCTTCAGAGACCATCCAAACACTTGTCTGACGGGGTGAACACCAATCACATACAAATGTGGGGCTGAGCCAGACTTCTGCAAAACCGAGTAGATGAACTTGTCTTTAACACTGTCCTTCCACCTCTTTTGTCCGTGAGCCCCATCTCCCACCCCCAGATGTCCCGCTACTAAATCCAGGAATCCACCTGAACTGTTTGCCAGGATTTGCTATTATTTAGAGGTCATCTGACACCCCTTTACCCCTTCCCTTATCTTTTCAAGCAGATTATAGCTGATACGTGTTCCCAAGAACATCTAAATTTTAATTGGTACATAAGAATATTGTCAAAAAGTCTTCAGAACTTAAAGGAATAAAACCCAACTGACAGAATTTGAGGCTCCATGGTAGGTCTGAGGGAAATGTTTATAGGGTCACACAAGTTAATCACCCCATTAGTGACCATCTACTACTCTTATATTCAAGGCTGACCTGGAAAGAAAGAGTCATCCCCCTAAAGATACCTAGGAGAAGGAAATTATTATATATATATATATATATATATATATATATACACACACACACACATATGTATGTGTATACCTACATATCACATACATGATATATAGATATAAATGTCATATGTACCATATATTTGTACTATATATAGTAAATACTATGTACATATGTGTAAATACATAGTATATTTATGGTGGTTTATATTTACATATATAGTATATATAGACATATATAGTATATACTATATATAATACACAATATATATCAATAGCATATAGAGTACGTATATAGAGTATATACCATACATATACTACATACATATAAATTTCATGCATCCCAAGCCCTGTAAGTATTTTTTCTTTTTTTCTTCTTTTTCCTCATGGTAGACAGATAATGTGCCAAGGTTGTAGCAACGTTTGAGGGAGGCACACGTCACAAAACAGCATGAACATCCAATCATTGTGCTTATGAACTACAAATTAATCCAGGCCCTGGGAGTTTTTAAAAAATATTTAGGAAGTTTATTTTGTAGGTCACACAACCTTTACAAATGTTTCCATAATCGTATCTTGGCTGGCTGCAGACTCACTCAGCATTATTAATTAAGGATAATTCTGCACTAACAGCTCGTTTCCAATAAGAATCTTCCACAGTAATGTAGTTAGGTAGTGAGGTGACCTCCAGAAATCAGGTTCTTGAGTTCCCATGAATACAGCTCGTGAGGCTGAGCTGTCAGAAATAGCAAGTCACAGATTCCATGACCTCCACCCTTTTCTTTATCCTGAAGAGTATAGGATACTTCACAAGGCACATACAGAGGCCAAATGCCCAAGGGATGACTGCAACATGGACAAGTACAAATCATTTAAATCCAGCAAAGCATGGTATGGAAAAATATGGAGACTTGGGTAGAATTAAATTTAAAAACACAGAATATGAAGAGCAAAGTAAACCAGGCACTTAGAAGACCAGGGGGGAAAAAGGTGAAATTCAAATACTTCATGTGTAACTATTATAACAATATGACAGAGGGTATTTTTTAAAAGCCTTAAAGTGGAGACACTCCGGCCAAAACATCTGTGGAATTGAAAAAAAAAAGTCTTTATGATTGCCAACATCTCCATTCTGCTTCCCTCCCTGTTCAGCACCAGCAATGAGCAATACATTAAAAAGGTGTTTAGACTGTCAGTAAATGTGATTGATTTTTTTTTTTTTCTGTTCTGCTAAAAGCCTGCTACATGGTGGAACAAAAAGCAAATGCTTTCCTCATATCCAGGTCTGGGTGGAACTTTTACATTATTTTAACACCCATCAAGGGATAGCTTTGTCTCTCCATGGAGACAGGGAAAGCAATCTATGACCACAAAAAGCTTTTTGGCCTTTCATTGTCCCTTTTCGCTCCAGAACCCAATGGAATTTCACTTGAGACTAGAAAACCTCACAATGGAAAATTAATACAAATGGTCTATCTATTTACTGGACCAAAATGGGATGAAGAAACATGAAAGCCTGGATTATCTTAGAACCGAGCTCCGTAGGATGGGAACAAAGCAGGGTGGAACTAATCAGTTCAGAATAAATGGGCCTATACTTAGTGTTCTATTTTTCAATCCATCAAATTGACAGTCAGAATCACCAAGATAGAAATGATCATTCATTACTCAACTAGGAAAAGAAAGGCAGAGATTGGAGCCACATGCCAAAATTGAGGATCAGGTGTCTTTTAATTTAGTGTGGACTGCAGATGGTAAAGTGATTACTATTAAGCAGTTATATAATTGCTTACTTAGGGTTAAAGGTCACACCTCCACCTATAACTTTGCCAGGAACAGAATTGTCAGAAAATGCCATTTCTTATAGAAAAGACAAAAGGGCCAGATGTAATTATAGTTTTATAATGTAAATTCCATATTCAGATTTTACATTATGCAACTCTGTATTAGCCTGCAAATCCACTAAATAACTGATAGTTTTTGAAGGACTGAAGTCTAATATAAAAGATCCATAACTTTTAATCTAAGCAACATCTACCAAGGGCTTTTATAAACATCACAGTCATTACTTCCAATTCACATGGTACAATTCATGGTTATGGTAATATTTTCCTGTTTTTCTGAGTCTCTGTAAAGTTAAACTGCATGGGATAAAAAGTAAGGAAGGAGTTGTATTGGCTTGCTGTAATTCAGTTTATTACTTTACTCTTAGAATGGAAATTGAACACAAGGAGCCTCTTACCTGAAGATTTTCTGGGGTAGGGAAAGTTTATGGTAGTGGTATCTTTTCTATGACTACTTTGTGTTTTTTGAGACCAAAGAACATCTGTAAAAAATGTGACTTATGTGAGGAAAAAATCTTCAAGGGATATGCATGCCCTATGACCTAAGGGAATACTAGGATCTAGGTTTATTTTCAAGATGTAATAACTATAATTTGTTCTATTAGAGGCTATTATTGCTCTTCTCTATACTGCATATTAGATAGGTAGAACTTGAACAAGACTCAAAAATCCTGCTCAGGATTTTTTGGAGAGGAAGAAAAAAGAAAATTATTAACCATCAGGTCTAGAGCAGTTTAATAACTGAAAAATTAAAAAGTACCAAAAAGGTGAAGAAAAAAGATTGTTCTATCTATTCTCCAATTAATAAGAAATAGACATCTTACTAACAATGTGGGCAAAAAAAGGGAGAAGCCAATATCATTACTGTTCATATTCTTGGAATAATTAAACTTTTATTAATTTCAACCAGCCAACATAATATTGTGTTCCCTCTACTGAACTTGGTAAGGCAGCGAAACACTTACTTTCCTCAACAGACCCAGCCCAGGGCAGCTTTCTTCCTAACATCTGTAATATCTACCATACTACAACAGTTATTTGGCACATGTACAGGCCACCGTCTCTATCTCACTCACCTGTACAAAGATAGCACAAGACATATCAGTGAGACAGCCACCTCCAAAGCTTCAGAAAGAAAAAGTAGAGCACACATTTCCTCTGCCCTTGACTGCCTGAAAATCCCAAGGGAAATGTTAAAAGCCTCACTCCCACTGAGCTGCTGAGAGCAGAGCACAAGGCTACCATGCTATGTCTAATTTTCCTCTTCCTGTCCAAATGCTCCTTCACTTCTGCCAATTCAATGGGTCTCTTACTCAGTCTGGAAACAGGCTGAGAATCCTGTTTATTCTCTTGGCATCTCTTTCTCAAATAGTCTCTCCATCTTGCTCCATATAGGACCTTTTGAAGTTAGAAGCTACAAATTTGGCATGAGCTGTTTATAACACTAAAGTAATAATAACTGACCAAGCTATAACTGCCAAATGGGGTATGACTGACAGCTAAACTAAAAGGATGAAAAGAGCCCATTAATTAAACTTCATACTTGATCACACCACAGATGATTGTATACTCACTATCAACTTCAATGCCTTGAACATGGTAAATGCCCAAGAAAGGCCTATGATTCATAACTGATGAAAGTATTTTAGACATATTTTATTCTAAAGTTCATACTAGAGAGTTGTGATATCAATCTTTCCCAACAAAATACTGCTAACATCAGAAATACATGGGAAGTTACCACAGCAAGGAAAGCAGTCTTTTAAAGACTTGTATTTTATTTAAACAGTGTGACTTTTATGATAACCAGAAATATAAAGTATCATACCCCAGTTTGACTTTTATGATAACAAGAAATATCAGTAGCCCAAAGTAGATATTCTGCTGAGCAACCTAGGTGAGTATATTCTGTTTCCAGATGAATCTCCATGTATCCAGCTCTGTATGCAGAAACAACCAAGCCTTCTTAGGTCTGAAAGAAGAATTCTCTCCCTCTATTGATGCCACATCAAGACAAGCAATCTCTTGGTACCTTTAGCATATCAGTCTCCAAAGCTCTAACCACACATTCTTATTCCCCATAATCTAACAGAGACATTGAGCCGTATGCATAACTATTTGATCAGTTCTTCATATAGGCAGAAGAATACTCCTGGCCCCCAAAAGATACAAATCAGCTTTCCCTTATAAATATCAAAATGATTGAAACCAACAGTGCTTTTATGGCTAGCCAAAGGAAATATCTATTAAAGAGCAGTCTATTTCTAAGGAACCTGGGTCAACTTTCTAAGTCTAAATGCAGCTCGGTAATAAAAAATTCTTTTCTATATCCATAGAAATTGATATTCATTGCTCACCAAAAGCCAACAGATAACATGTGGTAAATGCATGAAAGAAACCAATGATTTCTTGCCAGTCACATGGTAGACACTCACAAATACTTTTTTATTAGTGGATTGTTATAGCATTTCCTCCATGAAGTGCTATATGCTATAGATGATTTTTTTTTTCTTTATGTTATATAAGACCAATGAACCAGAAAATCCTGGTATACTCTAAAGATGTTTGCAGTGAGAAAAAATTTTTTTTTCTGTTATTTACAAACATTTTCTGATTTAATCATAAGCGGCATGGTTTGAGGCTCAGTACTAGTATGAAGCATCCAAATTTATTATGCCTTATCATCTTGGGTGATTACTTTGTTCTAGCAAGTCCCTTCTTGTAGCCTACAGACAAGAAGAACAAAATACATGCATACATACATACCAAAATTTGTTATATTTATCTTTAATTGGACCCAAAAATATGCATAACAAATGAAGGATTTTTATGGGTAAAACACCACCAATATTCTGACTGAGTGACTTAAAATGATAAACAGAACATATTTCTTCATTTTCTAGACAGAAAAAATGTCTCTCACATACGCATTACTACTTGGCAGATGTATGAAGATGCTATGATATTTAATAACATAATAAAATATTTGCTAAAAAGCTTTACTACAGCATAATAACTGTTTTTCGCTATGTATTTTCTTAAATAAAATAGAGTAACAGTAAAAGCATATGTGTGTATGCATGTGTCCAGAAGGGAAGGGGCTGAAAGACATTTTGATATTCACAAGTGGTCCTCATACTCAAAAAGATTCAAATCATTGCTATGCGATTTGTGGTGTACCTTCTTCAGGGACAACTTCTGTTATCTACAATGACATCATGCATCAGGTATCTGCATCTTCATTAACTAGTGCATGAATAAGACAGCCAACAGAATATGAAAAGGCTTCCACCTGAGCAAATATCAAAATATACATTTACATTCCTAAGAGTGCTACTTGGTACTCTTTTTAGTATTGCATGCATTGTAAGATGCTAGAATAGAATAGTAAAGGAGACTCTGACACAATCTCTTCCACTGGACATTTTAAGAGATTTAATAAGAGAACAAGTGAGAGGCTAGGTTAGGTGGAACACTGGGCAGTCATGCCTGGTGATTTTTAATGTGCTAGATGGTGTTTTAAAGTCACTTACCAACAAAGGTCAATGAAAACACATCAATCATTCCTTATTCTTAATGGATTATTAGTTTCATACTGAACTCGGAAAACTTATTAAACTGCATGCGAATTTCAAGTAAGAATTTTAATGAGATTTCTGAAAAAAAAAAAAAAAAAAAAAAAAAAAAAAAAAAAAAAGCCTGAAGTGTTATGTTCACTCGAGTAGTCCCAGAACGAAGAAAATATTGGCAAAGAAATTTTAAGTGCTTCTTGCCACTGACTATTCAAAGGAAGAAGAGTCATCAGAAAACTTCTGAAGAGAAGGTTCAATTTTGATGAAGTAAAACTTAGTTCAGGGACTCCAAATTCTCATGGGGAAGAGTCTGTAGTAGTCAAAAAGCAGTAACAAAACAAAATGAAAAATGGATTCTCCTTCTTCATACCTTGTGCACATAGAAAGTATTACAAACGCTGGCATGTGGAAAAGGTATTAGATCCAGAAGGAAACTCCACAGGTTTTCCTATTTGAATTCATGTCTTTCACTCCATCAATCCTTTCTCATTTACAAAGGCTCCAACAAAGCCCATCATTTAGCAAGCACTGTAGTTAATGCTACCTCCAAACTCAGTCTCTTACTCTCATTAAAGCAAGGTCTGAGCCCAGCCCTCTGTGGTTAGAGACAAAAGCCATCATGTTAAAAAAGGGTTTAGTATCCATTGGTTAATTTTCTTTCTTTAATAGCAACTGGGAACTATCTCTTGCTGTAAACTAGGTTTAGTGGAAATATCACACTTCTGTAATCAAAAGATTTCAATGAAATCCTTAATAGACTTACTTAAGGGACATAAAAAGTGAAACATGAGTTGTTTCTCTAGCAGTGTCTAGAGAAGGGGTTACTCAAACCAGCCAACAGAATCTTTGATATCTCCTATCAGTAGAATATTAAAGTAATGAGTAACAACAGTATATTCTAACTTCTTTTTCAGAGCAAAAAACAAATGTTCAGATGAGTTGGAAGAGAGAAATAGGGAAGCTAGCATGAAGAATGTCAAAGGAGAACAAAAGTAACTGGATAATAACAGCTAATATTTATTAAGAGCTTACTATATTCCAGGCACTAAACTGTCATGCATTATTTAATTTAATCATCACACTAATAATATCATGTTGGTATCACTAATATCCAAATTTTACAGATAAAGAAACTGAGGTTCACAGAGAACTAGTTCGAGTTCCTATTGCAAAGAAATAGGATAGTTTGTCTATTTCCAAACCCAGTGCATTTAAGCATTACTCAAAACTGCTTTTATAGGATAAGTGGTTTGCCAGTGCTTCTTGTCAGCAAAATTATATAAGCATAAAAACCATTCTTAGCCCCAAATTAATACAGTGATCAGTTTTAAGGGAACAGAATAGAAAATGCATATAGCTGAAAAATATGTAAAATAAGGCTGAGAAAGAAATTAAGTACATAATAAACAATCTTCCTTTGCTGCCTACATGAAGATCAAAAAAACACAAGTTTTTAGATTTCTTTGTCTATGTCTTTTGTAGACAAATTCTGGATAATCCTTGCCTTAGTTATTTTGACTTCATCACTTAATAGTGTCTGGCATGTTGAATGAGTGAATATTCATCCATCTGCTTGAACTGAATTCAAGCCCTGTCCTCAAGATAAACTTGAAAACTATCTGAATGATATCCACTACTTGTTACCATATATTTTTAGTGGAAAGCCAGTCACTATCAAATCAACCTTTGCACTATATTGCTTCTTTTCCAGATTTCTCACCTAATATACATTATAATATGATAGTGTTTGCATCTTGAAACAGGAAGGATAGTCTCTTTTTCAACTATCCAGTCTCCCTCATAAGCAAAATTGGAGAAAAACAAAGATGAGTTTCCTTTCTAACTTTTATTTGATGTTTCTTTGATGCAAAATTGACATGGAATATCCTCAGTCACCCAGGAAGTGAATATCAAGTTTGTTATTGAACTAAAGAGTGTTCCATGGTTTTGTTATGTCTATGACAAGGCCTTGCTGCAGTTAAGCTTCTGCTAATGCACATTAAGCAATGGTTTAACTGTCTGGTTGCCTGCATCATAACCAAAGTTTATTATTTTTGGCCTTAGTTAAAAAGAAGGAAAAAAACTTAGAACATATAATCTGGGAAGGTTCATGTTATTTGAAGACTGGAAGCCAGGATACAAGAATAACTTGATTATGAAAAATAAAGTTTAAACAAACGAATTTATGCACATGTGAAGCCAAGAAATGGGAAAAAGTGCAGAATAACCATGCACTCTAAAATGCCTGTGCATGTGACAGTGAGCAGAAGGGAGAGGGAATGGTGGAAATACTAAAAGTACGTGTCACTACTAAAGTAAATAGTGTTTATGACCCTATTCATAAGCCTTTAAAGACAGTTGTTAGCACTGGGCACCAAGTCAGGGCCTGGCTGTAGAATAACTCTAACAGTTAATAAAAAACACAGTGAGAACAGGATATTAATTTATGCCTCCTGGGAGTTACTGTATTCACAAATGATCATTTCAGCACAGCAATTTTTGGGCACCTTTCAGGAATGAAAGCACCACGAGACTAGTCTGAAACAGGAATAAAGACAATATGCCACCTTGTAGGTAACAAACATGGAATCCTTTCTTGGGAAAGCAAAAGGACCTTGAAAAAACAGGTTTTCTAGGAGTGCACAAAAGCAATGTGAAAATGGAAGAGGAATTACAAGTTTTAGGTGTCACATAAAATCCATAAACAAAACAGGCCCAAAATAACAAAATAAATGAGAAAATTTTACTCACTCATAAGTGAGAAAAATCATAAACTATTTCCTGTCTTCTTTAGAGTCCCTGGAGGTGAAAGGAAGTTCAAGAACCACAAATTTTTACATTTCCTTGTAGCATATTTATTTCTATGTGCATTCTACCAGGTATAATCCCAAGAACTCATAAAATCCGGGGCTACTTACTGAAATGGTAAAAATAACAAATGCTTCTGATACCATTTAGGATTGCAAAATTCAGAACTACTACTACCTAATGTCTTTGAAAGTTAAGAGCAGATCACCTGCAAGCATCACTTAAGCCCTAAAATGAGCAATTGCCCAGTCCACTGATGAGCACAAACTTAGTTTCACCTTCTGCCCAACACTGGGCTGAGCACCATGAGAACTAGAGAAGCAACTACATGCATTCTTTGTGGTCTCTGTCCTCAAACAGCTTTACAATAGCTGGAAATACACAATTAACACATGCAATATAATTTGGTTACAAAGCAAGACAGTGAATGATGAAGTCTCAAAAGAAGTGGTACAGAATAAGGATTATGAAATTTCAGAGGAAGCTGATGAAGCCCTAGGACTAGGGGAAATTTTGTTGAAGTAAAGATAAAAATAACAGCTATAACTTATTAAGCATTTATTAGATGGCAGGACCTATTCTGAGCACATTTGCATTAATTCATTTAATCCTCACAGCTCTCACAAGGACAGTTATCCTATTCTGTACTGAAGAAAATGAGGTAAATGGAGATTACATACTGAATTGCAGTATTACTTTTGTCATAAGTCATTTAAGTGAGTCTGTTGTGGAATGTTCTCTACTCATCTATTTGTCTCCCCTTGTGCCCGTGTCACACTATCGTAACTTTGTTCAAATTAATATACCTAGAAAACATAAAAACCAGGATTCAGAAAAAGATAGTCAGGCTCTAGAATCTCCTCTCTGAATCAGTTTATTATTTGGAATTTGAGAAAAGAAAGAATATGAAAATATAAAGGGAAAAAGAGAAAGCCTTATAAGCAGACATTTTTCCCATTAAGAAATCGTAGGATTAATTGGCCCTGCTTCCTTTTACTTCTATAGCTATCACTTGAAACGTTTGACCAATTTCTTCTGACTTTGGCCATCTGAGGAATACACAATTGTCAGTTTTGACACTAAGTTTCGTTTTCAGAATTTTTCTTAGCTGCTAATAAGCATAAAATCAGGTTTAAAAAACAAAAATACAAAAAACTTTTCCTGGGTCCTCTTTCCTTTCTTTTTATTGAGACCCAGAAGGGAAAGACCAAGAATTTTAAGATCACTTTGATTTCACAAAAGGAAGACTAATCCTCTTACACAAAAAAAGTTCCTTAAAATTTTTCTAAGAGTTTTGAACTTTTGGGATTGAGTGGTGATTGGTGGATCAGGTAGGAGTGTGGCTATAGAACTGGGCCTAGTAGCATACATTTTGAGTTTCTTAGGTCACTCTTTGCATTTGCAATCCTCACTCCTTGCAGATATGCTCTGAATTAGCGTTGAGGCCAGCAGAAGAGCAAAGATCTGAGATGAACAAAGATCTGAGGAAGCAAAACTGGAGAGCGGAAAAGAAAGACCCATGATCTTTCCTCTTGTAGCCATCAAGTCCTGACACTTGCAGCCCTAATGTAGACAACTGCAGTGATGGTAAACAGAACAAATATCTGAATAGGGAAGGAAGAGCCTGGCAAACAACATATTCACTACAGTGGATAGCAAAGAGAAGGGGGAAAAGGAGGAAACATGACCATGGGGAGCAATGGACAGGATAAAACCACAAAAAATAATACATATAATTAACAAAAATTGCAAATATGGGAAAGTTAATCACCACAAAGGAAGTCAACAAGCTAAAGTGGACAATTCCCACCCAAAGAGGTAGAGTTACTATGGCAACTTTGAAACAAATATAGATTAAATTCTTCAAAAGAATAAATAAAATGGTTCTGGTTAAACACAGTGGGTTAAACACATAATTTTAGCTTTCCTCCATCTCTTAAAAAATTCCTCTAAAAATTCTTCTAAAAAATAAAAATTTCATTTTTTAAAAAGATATAAACGCACAAGAATAAGGAAAAAAGAAGAAGAAGAAGACAGCAAATGATCTACATTAAGATTCTTGGAAGCTAGAAAGCAGATAAAACATAAACACTGAAAACATACTGAATGAGGCAGAAAGCTAACTACCTACAAGTGGTAGGCTGGTAGTAGGGGTAATAAGGAAGCAGAATCACACTGTGGAGCCCCAGAAAAAATCAGGAACTGGAATGTACCATATATCTCTAAACATGGGAAAGCACTGGTAAGGGAATCAATTAAAAAAAAAAAAAAGAGAAAAAAAAGAAAGGTTGATATGGAGCTAAGAAGCTAGGAGACAGTCTCTATCTCAACACGGAAGTCTGAAGACTGATTTTATAAGCAGATTGAAGCTGAACCTATAGTATAGGCTCAGAGACATCCAGCATACATAAAGGCAGCAGTTCCATACTGAAGACAGTAGGTTAAGTAAAAAGCTACTATCCCCAGGTTCTTGCTTAAAACCATTAAAAACTAGGTTATACTTCTAGGGTAGGAAATTAGACGATTCTTCCTTGGAATAACCATTCCAAAGGATATGCCTTACTAAGTTCCTCTTAATATTAAGAGCCAAAGAAAAAGTACTTGAAAATGATGACCAGGCTCTTTCTTGCTTGGTAATTTTACAATGAAGCACACTTTGACAAGCCCACTCCACATCTATGGAAACTTATAGTGATTTTCAGTAAAATATCAAAGAACAGCCAAACAAATCATGTGACACAGAATAAAGTTTATCATATGAAACACCAACAAAACAAATAGGAAAAAAATAAATATAGCAAAACCTTGGTTTGCAAGCATAATTCGTTTCAGAAACATGCTTGTATTCCAAAGCACTTATATATCAAAGCAAATTTCCCCATAAGAAATAATGGAAACTCATATGATTCATCCCACAACCCAGAAATATTCATATAAAAATGATTACAATACTGTAATATAATACAAAATAATAAAGAAAACACATAATATAAAGAAAAATAAACAAATGAACCTGCACTTACCTTTGAAAACCTTCGTGGCTGGTGTGAGGGAGACAAGAGAGAGAAGGGTTATTGTATAGGACGACTTTCACTATCACTAACAGAATCACTGCTAGGTATTGGCTCAATGGAATCTTTTTCTGCATGGAGGCCATTGTATATGCTTGCAGGGATGCTGACTACCTTACAGTACTAGTAAACTCTTCTCATATACTGTACTTAATGTAACTGCTATAAGGCAGCAGAGGAAAGGATCTGTATCTGCAGGCAGCCTGACTTAGAACGAAGCAAAGCATTCCTAAGCTCACTCATGTATGGAAAAGCAAAGAACTGTTCATAGGTGCTTTGAAGTGACAAAAAATACACTAGTGCCAGTTGTGGGCACCTTTCAATGGTCTGAAAAGTCACTGATTTCTGCCAAATACTGCAGTCTGAGACTAAGCATCTGACCATGGGAGACGATCATGCACAATCTTGCAGTGACAGAGAGAGAAAGAGAGAGAGAGAGAAGAGCCATTGGCTCAGTTGACATTCAACATCAAGTACTATTCCTATTTCAAGACATTGCTCATGTATCAAGGAAAATGTATTAGAAATGTTTGCTCATCTTGTAGAACACTCTCAGAACAAGTTACTTGCAATCTTAGGTTTTACTGTATATGTAAAGCAGACAATACAGAGGCCAGGAGACTTAAAAAATATTCTATGCTTAACATCCTCAGATATATAAGAAAGAATGCTGCATATATGAAATAAGAATAAAATATTGTAAAAATAAACATTCAGAGAATTTTTAAAAGACCTCTTTCAAGTGTCATAGAAACAGGATTTTAGAAAAGTTAGAAGATAAAGTTAGGAACTTTCCCCCCCAAAAAGAAGAAAAAATACAAATTTTATCTAAGGGATCAGACCAGATGCTCCAGAAAAAAAAGAGACCAGAGACAGTGGAGAGAAGGTGGTTGTCAAAGAAATAACATTAGAAATGTTCTCAAAAAGACTTTAATTTTCACATGGAACAAACCTACTTTGTAACAACACAATGACTAAAAATAGGTCCATAGAAAATATATCAGACTGGTTCTCTGAGTACTATGGATCAAGAAAAGTACTAGAAGCTTGGAAAGAGAAAAAAACATATCATATTTTAAAAACCAGAAATAATAATGGTTTCCAACTTCCTACTTCAAGACTAAAAACTTGAAAAACTTAGGGTAGTACTTCAAACTGAGAGGGAAATTATTTCAAATCTAGAATTCTACACCTGAATGTAAGCCTATAATTTATTTCCATACATATATTTTTTCAAAAATTTTACTTAGCACATGCCCTCTGAGGCTACTGGGGGATGTAATTCAGCAACACAGAAAAGGAAGCAAACAAAAAAAGGAATACATGGGATCCAGGAAGTAAGAAAATTGACGTGGGAAGTGCTGGGAAGACAGTTTTGCAGCAGTGCTAGAGGGCAATCAAGTCCAGATGGAACAGGTGGATCTATCAGGAGTATCTCCAAGAAATATGGATTCTTGACCTGTGATCATTGAAACACTAAGAGTTCAGGAATAAACTTGGATAATGATGAATACAGGGATGAATTAAAGACAAGTAGGTAAGAAAAAAACACCCCCCCCCCAAAAAAAAAGTATGTATTAACTCTGGAGAAAACAAAAAAATTTTAAATGAAGGAAACAGACACACTACATGATTCAGGAATGAATAGTCTTTATATACTCTTGTTAAACACTAAGTTTTGTGTTATTGGAAGGAATAGGAAAGAGAACCCTCACTTTTTTTCATATTCCATAGAAGAAAGACTGCAAAGAATATATAAAATTAAGAGAGAGCAATATAAACATGTTATTTAGAAACACAGAAGTAAATACTAGAAACATCTAGCAGATTAGAAAATAGTTGCCACTAGGAAAAAGGAACCAAAAGTGGAGAGGAGTGTAATAGAAGACTACTGATGTTAATGATAAGCCTTTCACAATTATTTCACCTTTAAAATTATTCTTTTGATCCATTATTTCATATTTGTTTGATAAAAATTAATTCTAAAATATAAAAACAAAGGCAAGATTAGCATTCATTAAACAGGACAGAGAATTAGGCACTAACAGATTATTAAAAATATAATCATGAAATAAAAAGTCAATATATGGGTGAATTAGTAGACTTAGTATAACTGCAAAGAGATTTTGGGTATTGAAAAATAAAATAATGAAATTTCCCAGAATGCAGCACAGAGATTTAATGAAGGAAAAAGGTGAATGTGAATAGATAGGAAGGGTAGAAGGAAAAGTTCCAACATACATCCAAGAGGAGTTCTAGAAATATAAAAAATAAAGAATGGAAGAGGAGCAGCACATCAACAGCACGGAGAGAGTTTATAACCACAAACTGCAGATCTTCTATATCAGAAACTCCATTGGTGGAACCAAAGCATCCACGTCATTTCCCGGTTTTGTAGGTAATTCTAGTGAGCAATAAAGATTAAGAAACTCTGCTTAAAATCATGTTGAACAATCCACCTAATTAATTCCCCCTGAACCTTCATGTAGTGAAAGAGCACTGGATTAGGAGTTAAGAATATCAGATTGGAATCCCACCCTGGACCACAAATGAGCCATATGACTTTAAACAAGTCCCTGTTAGTCCTCTGGGAACTTGAGTTTCCTTGCAGTAAAGTGTAGGAACCAACACAGCTCCAATCTCACAAGCTTGGGATGATTAAATACTCATATGCAACGACACAGGCAATGGGTTAAATGCTTAATGCACTACCTTCTTGAAACCTCACAACAGTTTTATGACATGGTACTATATTATCAGCCTCATTTAATAAATGAAGAAATAAAGAGGCCTAATGCTTCAAAGAACTTGCATGTGAAAGCTACTAGTATTAAGTTACCCGAATTCATTTCTCCAGTAATTCACTCTTGTAATATTAGTGCCTATACAGAGTAAGGAATTTAATTATCTTAATATTTTCCTCCATTCTAGAAGTTAGGAAGCCTGTTACTAAAGTTAGCTCAGTAAGCTCACATTTTCTAAGGAAAATTAAGATTAGCCTGAAGAAATCAATCTGCAAAAAATGTGAATCACTCCTAAAAAAAAGAAAAAAAAAGGAAACACACTCTCTACCTCACTTTAATACCAGCTAGTTAAAGAGGTGCTGGTAAATGAGTGGGGAGGCCATGTACAAAAAGTGCCCTTTGAGGGCTGTTCTAAAGAGGAGGGGGGAAACCTGAATCTTTATGGAAATGTTTGCTCAGTTTGGTAATAAAATGTCTGTAACACTAGAGTGTTTGCCAACATAACTCTCTTCACACAATGACTGTGTGAGCAGTTTTTGAACTGAGTTACAATCACGCTGGCACCAGGGAAGAGCAATAACCATAAACTGAATTCTCAGTAAGATGTTTTCAGGCAAAGAGCTACATGACTACTTCCAGATTTGATTGCTATGATTCATACATTCCAGAGGCCTCATGCTTCTCCATATCACAATGTAGTTAGGCTTGCTAGTCCCTGTGAAGAGAGGTCGAGAATTAATTGCTTACAAACCTTAGCAGTAAAGCCATCAGGTTGGACCCAGTAAGAAATACAGACAAGCTGGAACCTAAGCAGAATAGGTGAGAAGGCAGAACAGGTTGGATGCAAGCCTGCCATGTGTGTGCAGAAATATGCCTGCATGAAGTCATTTTTGTGGCAGAGCATCACAAAACAGAATATGCATAAGGTATGGTTGTTCACATTTTTACCTAATGCAGGACTTATAACATCAACTGCTTCCAAACAATTCTTTTCGTCAATGCCAAGGGTAAAATGAGCCAGTAAAAAGCAAAAATTTCAATGCTGGCAAATGTCATTGCTTCTAAAGATTGTCTCCCTCAGAGATTTAGGTGAGCAATCTCCGAATATTCTGTAGCTTAATGGAAAGGTCAAGTTAATGGAATGACCTGAGTCTCATTCTAGATAACTGTCAAAGAAAAACTAAACAGCTTTCAAGTGTGAGGAGAAACTTAAGAAGGGGCACATACACATGAGTAGGTCTATGGCACGCAGATCTGAAGTGTGTGTGGAACAAGAAGTGCAGTTGTTCAAAGGTCAGTTGGACACTTAGATGCTGTCTAATGGGTTTTACCAGTAATAACAGCTGCAGAGGTCATCGAAAAACCTGACTGCAGAACATTTGAGTGTGAGGAAAATAAATGAATGGAGGAGTATTAAAGTCAATGGTATTCTTGACCTTGAAACCTGAAGTAACTTGAGAGAAACTGAAAATAAGCTGGAACTAAGAATCTAAAAGCACCAGCTTAGTGTTAGTAAAACAAAAGTTAAACAAAGGATTAATAACAATGTAGCATCCATGTTCTGGGTGAATAGTTTGTGCCAAGTGCATTGAGAAGTTCTTTCTAGAGCCCTGAAAGAGACTTTCAAAAATTCATGATTTTATTTACCAATTCTTTTTTCAAAGATCAATTCTCATCCTAAGAAGTTCCACGTAAGAGTCAGATAGCTGCCTAATTGCATGAAACAAATACAGACAACTATACAAGAATGAGTTCAATCAGAGATGACAGGGGATCATGTTCTGTAACAAAACATGCTATTAGACTCTCTCACAGAGATAGGCACGGCACCCTACGGTCTGTGCTATTGTTGAACAGTTCAAATTACTACTAAATTCCCAAGACTGAGTTGAAATCCTCCCTTCAGTTTCCATTCATAGGTGCTACTGGCCTCTTCTGTCATACATAGAAATAAGCTGAATCTCTTCTCCACATTCTTAGAGACAGCCATCATGCTACTTCTCGATCTTCTCTTCAAGTAAAACAGCCTCAGTTTCCTCAATCATCCCTCATGATATGTGAGTTTTCATGACCCTTGACCCTCCTGTTTTCTTCTAAACTCATTTTTCTTTATGAATATTATCTCTCCAAGTATGGTACCAAATCTGAACAGATACCTCTGGAATGGTCTAACGAAAAAGAAGTATAGTGGAACAACTATGGACCAATTTTGCTATGAATGTTATTACTTCAACCTGAAATCACTTTAGCTTTTCGGCTGTCATATAAAACTACTGGCTCATTCATATTGAGCCTTCAGTTCTTTCTGCACACACCCTCATCCTAGGCAAGCAAATTTGAGGTTCTAAATATAAAATCTTGCATTTATCTCAATGGTTTTTTTTTTCCTTTTAAACTTCATGAAACCCTAAACTGTCAAGACTGATTTGAGTTATTCTAAGCCAAAGAGTGATATAGACCCTAGACCCTACAGAGTTGTTTGTCCTCCCTCTGCCATCTTGCCCAGCAGTATTCTAAATGGTTCCTGCTTGGTCAACGTAGGTCCCAGAGTGAGGACAACAATGTAGTCAAAGCCCTCTGGTGACCCATGGTGGACATACAGTGGGAGCAAGAAATATTCCTTTGTTATTTAAACCATTTGGATTTGTGAATGGCTTGTTACTACAATATGATCTATCCCGGTGAATAAAAGAGTTTTGCAACATAGCATCTGACTCCCTAGATACTAGATGTTAGTTCCAGGAGTTTATCTCTGATATCATTCAAAAAGCTAAAAGACAAAAACCTCCTTGTTTATTCAGTGTTCCTAGGAATTCTTCCCCATCTGTGAAATTCACCATTACCACCATGTATACACACACACACACACACACACACACACCTTTCTCAGTTTCTTTTTTCCATTCAAAACCAAAATTCTGCCAAGGAGACTGGTTTTAAAGTCCAAAGACTCCTTCACTCTAGGGCTGGTACATTGATTCCCAAGATGGAGGAATGAAATTCTTGCCCAGCATCATGCAGATATCCAGATACATAGCTTACTTGCATGTGCCATGTCCTTTTGGTTTCAAAATGCCATCAGCACACTACAAAGAATCCTGTGTTGTTTTCTTTGGTGGGTAGTTAGGGTAAGATTGTATCACTGGAAAAGGGAGGAAAAGCTCAAATAAAAATTATAGATGGAATTTCCAATATGTGACAAGAGGAGTACGACCTTCAATAAAATAGCCAGTCTGGGAAGATACTGCAATAGTAGTTTAATATTTCTCTCAGGAACCACAGATGTGCTACTTCAGCTCATATTGTACTCATACAGATGCAACTGTAGACTCCACTCTGCACAGTGATTGTATAACATATTATATAACTTAATAACTACTCAGTTTTCTCATAATCTCTTCTTTTTTTCTTATTTTCCTAATTAGATTGTAAATAAAGAGCAAAAATCTCCTAAATTTCATTTAAACAACAACATTTCTCATCCATACTGAGTCCATATAGACTGTTTTCATGCCAATTCCATACTGCTTTGATGACTATAGGTTTATAGTATTCCTCAAAATCAGGAAATGTGATGCCTTCTGCTTTGTTCTCCTTTGTCAGGATTTCTTTGAGTATTTGGAGTCTTTTGTGGTTCCATATAAATTTTAGGAATGTTTTTTCTACATCTGTTAAAAAAGTGCCATGAGAATCTTGATAGGGATTGCATTAAATCTATAGATGGCTTTTGGTAGTGATCACATTTTAACAATATTAATTCTTCAAATCCATGGAACATGTGATAATTTTCCATTTATTTTGTCCACTTCCATTTCTTTCATCAATGTCTCGTAGCTTTCAAAGTAGAGTCTTTCATCTCCTTTGCTAAATTTATTCCTAAGTATTTTACTGTTTGTGATGTTACTGTAAATGGGATTGATTTTTTTCACAAAATTCATTGTTAGTGTATAGAAACATGACTGACTTTCATATGCTAATTCTGTATCCTGTAACTTTACTGAATTCAGTGATTAGATTAATGGTTTTCTTTAGAATTTTCTGCATATAAAATCATGTCATCTGCAAATAGAAACAATTTTACTTCTTCCTAAATCTTTTTTTAAAATTTGTTTTTTAGTAAGCTCTACGCCCAATGTGGGGCTTGAACTCACAACTCCAAGAGCAAGAGTCACATGCTCTATCAAATGAGCCAGCCAGGCACCCCTTTCTTTCTAATTCTGATACATTTTATTCTCTTTCTTGACTAATTACGCTAGCTAGGATTTCCAGGTAACTATCTTGAATAGGAGTGGGGAGAATGGGTACCTTTGTCTTCTTCTTGATCTCAGAGGAAAAGCATTCAACCTTTCACTACTGATTATAATGTTAGCTGTGTGTTTGTCATATATGGCCTTTTATCATGTTGAGATATGTTCCTTCCATGTGTAATTAGTTGAGTTTTTATATGAATGGATGTTGAATATGTCAAATGCTTTTTCTGCATCTATTGAGATGACCATATGACTCTTTTCTTTCATTCTATCAATGTGATATAAATTCTATAATTTGCATATGTTGAACCATCTTCGTATTCCAGAGATGAATCCCACTTGATCATGAGGCTTTTTAATGTGTTTGATCATTATCCTTTTAATGTGCTGCTAAATTTGGTTTGCTAGTATTTTACTGAGAATTTTTGCAACTATATTTATCAGCAATATTGGCCTGTAGTGTTCTTTTCTTTCTTTCTTTCTTTTTTTTTTTTTGTATTTGTCAAAGCATTTATTTATTTTTTTAATAGTGTCATTTTCTGGTTTTTATTTCAGGATAATGCTGGTCTCATAAAATGAGTTTGGGGAGTGTTCTTTAAATATTTAGTAAAATTTACCAGAGAAGCCATCTGGTCCTGAGCTTTTCTTCATTGAGAGATTTTTTTTTTTCTATAAGACCACCTCCTTACTAATAATCAGTCTCTTCAGATTTTCTGTTTCTTTCTGATTCAGTCTTGGTGATTTGTGTGTTTCTAGAATTTTTCCATTTCTTCTAGGTTCTCCAGTTTGTTGGCATCTGGTTGTTCATAGTAGTCTCTTATGATACTTTGCAATTTTTGTGGTATCAGTTTTAATGTTTCTTTTTTCACATATAATTTTATAGGTTTCAGTCCTTTCTCTTTCTTCCTTGATTAGTATAGCCAAGCATTTGTAAATTTTATCTTTTCAAAGAACCAACTCTAGTTTGGTTAATCTTTTACTATTTTTTTTTCTGTTCTGTTTCATTTACATGAACTCTAATCTTTATTATCTTCTTTCATCTAACATTGGGCTCAGTTTTTCTTTTTCTAGTTCCTTAAGGTGTAGAGTTAGACTGTTTATTTGTGATCTTCCTTGCTTCTTAACATAAGCATTTATTGCTATGATCTTCCCTCTTAGACCTGCTTTTGCTGCATCCCACAAGTTCTGGTATATTATGTTTGTACTTTTATTTGTCTCAAAAAACTTTTTGTATTCCCCTTTTAACTTGTTCTTTAATCCACTGATTGTTCAGAAGAGTTTTTTATAATTTCCATGTGTTTGTGAATTTTCCAGGTTTCCTCTTGTTATTTCTTTCTGGCTTCATGCCGTTGAAGTCAGAAAAGATACTTGGTATGATTCCAATCTTCTTGAATTTGCTAAGACTTTTTTGACCTTAAAACATGGTCTATCCTAGAAAATGTTCCATGTGCAGTTGAGAAGAATGTGTATCCTGGTGTGGTTGAATAGAATGTTCTGTGTCTGTTAGGTCCATTGTGTCTATACTGTTGTTCAAATCAAGGGTTTCCTTACCGATCCTCTCTCTGGTTGATCTATCCATTGTTGACAATGGAGTATTAAAGCCCCCAACTATTTATTTCTCCTTTTGTATCTCTTAGCTTTTGTTTTATATATTTATGTGATCCAATGCTGGTTGCATAAATATCTACAATTGTTATATTTTCTTAAATTTTGACCCCTTTATCATTATATAATGACCTTGTCTCTTTTTAACCAATTTTACTTTAAAGTCTAGTTTGTCTGATAGAAGTATAACTACCCTTGGTGGGGTTTTTGTTTTGTTTTGTTTTTTTGGGGGGGGGCGTTGATTCTTTTCTATTCCTTTACTCAGTCTCTGTGTGTCTTTAAGGCTTAAGTGAGTCTCTGTAAGCATATATTGCTGGATCTCGTTTTTATTTTTTAATCCATTGTACCATTCAATGTTTTTTAACTAGAGATTTTACCCTTTTTTAAGTAATTATTGTTAGGTAAGCCGTTCCTATTATCATTTTGTATATTGTTTCCTAGTTGTTTTGTAGATCAACTGTTCCTTATCTTGCTGTCTTTTTAGGTGTTTGATGTCTTTTGGTATCGAAATGCTTTGACTTCTTTATCATGTTCTTTTGTGTAATTACTACAGGATTTTCCCTTGTAGTAACTATGAGGCTTATATAAAATATCTTAAATTGATAACACCCTCTTTTAAACTGATAACAACATCAACAGAGTATAAACTTTACACTTTTACTTCTAACATTCTAGGTGATTATGTTACAATATTCATATCTTTATATTGTCTAACTAATAACAGATTATTATGGTTATTTTTACTGTATTCATTTAAAACATTTTTAAACTAGAGCTTTAAGTAATTATTCACTACTATTACTATATTCCAGAATCTAACTATGACTATATATTTACCATTACCTATGAGATTTACACTGAACTTCTGTTTTTGTGATGTTAATTAGTGTTATTTTATTTTCACCAAAAAACGCACTTTAACATTTCCTATAAGGCAGGTCTGGTAGTTATGAACTCCCTCAACTTTTGTTTGTTCAGGAAAGTCTTTGTACCATGTTCACTTCTGAAGAACAGTTTCACTGGATATAGAATTCTTGGCTGACAATTATTCTTTCTTTCAATATTTTGAAAATGTCATCCCATTCTTTCCTGGCCTAAAAAGTTTCTGTGGAGAAATCTGCCTATAGTCTTACAGGAGTTTCCCCTTGTATTATCTCTTTTCTCTTGCTGCTCTTAAAATTCTTTGTCTTTGACTTTTGACAATTTAATCATAATGTGTTTTGATTCAAGTTCAATCTATTTGGAATCCTTTGGGCCTCAGGGATCTAGATATCCATTTCTCTCCCCAGATTCAGGAAGTTTTCAGCCACTATTGCCTTAAATATACTTTATGTCACATTCTCTTTCTCTTATCTTTATGGAATTCCCATTATTCAAGTACCATTTTTTCATTGCCTTATTGCTGTTGGCTTTCTTCACTCTTTCTCATTCTTTTTTTCTTTTTGCTCCTCTGGGTAATTTCTAATGTCCTATCCTCCAAATCATTCATTTTTCTGCATGGTCAAGTCTACTTTTGAAACTCTATTGAATGCTTCAGGTTGGTAACTGTATATTTCAACCCTAGGATTTCTAGGGTTTTTTCATTTTTGTTTTTGATGGCTGCTATTTTCTTGTCAAACTTGTCATTTTGTTCATGCATTGTTTTTGCTAATCTCATTTTGTTGTCTGCCTGTAGTTCACTAAACTTCCTAAAAGGTTCATTCTGAATTCTTTGTCTGACAGTTCATAGATCTCCATTTCTTTATAGTCAGTTATTGCAGCTTTACTAGATTCTTTTGGTGTGTCATATACGTGACTTTTCATGATCCTTGGATCCTTCCATTGGCATCTGCACATTTGAGTAATCAGACTCTAGCAGATTTTACAGGTTTACTTTGGTAGAGACAGTTCTTCACCAGTCACCTTAGTTTGGGTTCCTGAGCATATTTATTAGTAATGTACTTAGATAGGTGAAGCTTATCTATTATGGTCTACTTTTAGGTGAAACAACTGTTCAAGCTCTGAGGGGTAGGGATGAGGGATATGCCATGGGCTGAGAACAGTTGGGTAAAACTGCTAGCTTTGATCCCTACCCAAGTGCAGTTGTAGGATGGGTTCCACATTTGCCTGGATTCTCTGGTCAGGATTACTAGATGATAGAGACTGGCTACAATATTCAGTAGTGGTTGGGGCTATGAATTAACGTCCCTGCCCCGGGAGAGCTGCAGGATGGCACCCAGAGCCTGTATAGCTTGTTGTTTGGGAATCTGAACCAGTCCAAAGTATTTAATCCCCTGGTGTAGTGAGGTCACTGGTTTTGCTCTACAGATGGGTGAAGCCATGGATTATGTTGCCTAGTCAAGTGCTACTGCATATAGGGCTGTTGAATGGGCCATGCAGCTTTCCATGTGTTGTGGTTAGGTTCCCTAGTCAGATGGATAGGCTGTATTTGGTGATGAGTAGGGCTACAAATTAGATTCCCTGCCTGGGTACAGTGGGAGAAACAGCTCTACAGCTGGTAAAATTCTTTGCTGTCTTATCTCAAAGTGATCTAGACACAAAGTTCCATTACTGAATAGGGCCATTGGCTTTATTCTGCAAACTACTGGCTTTGCCTGACCACCTCTTAGCTCAAGTGTTACTGGGTCACACAGCTTCCAGGAGTTGTCTACAGTCTTTCTAATGAGATGGGGTCAGAAGTTGCTTCTCTTCACAATAGGTGGGTCTATGTATCAGCTCCTTTGCCTGGGTGGGAGGTGGAAGAGCTACTCCAGGCTGCTATCAATTTCCAAAACAGGTTCTCCAGTTGCTAGTAGCTGGAGCCTTTGCTATGAACTAATCCCACTGCTTATGTGTAGTACAAGAACACTCCATGCCTGATAGTGGCTTTGTTCTAGGGATGACCAACTCTGCCTTCCCACCTCTCAGCTGGAGTGCCACTGGGCCACAATGCTTCCAGGAATTGTTGCCAGTCCTTCCAATCAGATGGGGGCAGAAGACACTCCCCACAGCAGCTGGGGCTGTGATTTAGCTCTTTCCCTGGGCATGGGCAAACCAGGCTCTAGGACAGGCAAAATTCACTTGAAGATCAGAATCAGGCAGATTTGTACTCTGATGACTTCCTTGGTCACAGACCACCCTTGATTTGATTCTGCAGATGAGCAAAACAACACTTCGGGATTACTACTTGGGCACTGGAGGGATAAACTTGGTCTGCTAAGATCCATGTGCTGGTTGATATAACCTCCCCCACCCTCCATCACAGTCAGATTTCCAGTGGTTGAGCCCTGAAGATTCCCGTGCACTCCCCATGCTGGGAGATGAGAATAGGGACTCCTGTAAAGCAACCCATAATGCTGATAGGTGAAGTGGTTGTACCCTCTGACTTCTCTTTTCCCACTGGAGAAACCAGATACTCAGCAGAGACCACGAAGCATGGTACTGCACTGGCCTAGAAGAGAAGCAATGCAGTCAACATGCAGCTATTTCTCTTACCCCTCTAATGCAATCTGTTGCAATCTGTCATGGTCTCTGTGGTGCAGGAGGTGCTTCAGTCTTACTCTCATGTTCTAGGATTCTCTTAGCTGTGTCTTATTCTTGAACAGTGGCTATTTGTTCTTCTTGTGAGGGGTGCAAAGTCAACAACGTATGTCACCATCTTGGTAACATCACTCTGACCAAAACCCAAACATTTTTTCAATCTTTATTATTTTTTAATTTCAGTATAATTAACATACAGTGCTATATTAGTTTCAGCTATACAGTACAGTGATTCAACAATTCTATATGCATTGCTCAGTGCTTATTACAATTAGTGTACTCTTAATCCCCTACACCAATTTCACCCATTCACCCATCCCCCCCGTCAAATACCAGTTTGTTTTTTATATTTAAGAGTCTGTGTTTTTTGTTTGTCTCTTTTTCTCTTTGTTCATTGGTTTTGTGTCTTAGATTCTATATTTGAGTGAAATCATATGGTGTTTGTCTTTCTCTGACTGACTTTATTTCACTTAGCATTATTCCCTCTGGATCCATCCATGTTGTTGCAAATGGTAAGATTCATTCTTTTTTATGGATGAGTAATATTCCATTCCATATATATATTCAACACATGTTCTTTATCCATTCAGCTATGTATGGACACTTGGATTGCTTCCATATCTACCTGGCTATTGTAAATAATGCTGCAATAAACACAGGGGTGCATACATCTTTTCAAATTAGTGGTTTATTTACTTTGGGTAAATAATAGTGGAATATGGTAATTATATTTTTAACTGAGAAACCTCCTTACAGTTTTCACAGTGAATACACCAGTTTGCATTCTCACCAACAGTGTACAAGGGTTCCTTTTTCTCCATGTCCTTGCCAAATACTTGTTCTTTCTTGTTGATTCTAGCCATATGAGAAATATAAGGTGATATCTTACTGTGGTTTTGATTTGCATTTCCTTGGTGATTAGTGATGTTGAGTATCTCTCCATGTTGACCATCAGTATGTCTTCCTTGGAAAAGTGTCTGCTCATGGCCTCTGTCCATTTTTTAATTGTATTATTTTTTTGGTATTGTTTGGTAATTTCTTTATGTATTTTGGATATTCACCCCTTAACAGATGTATCATTTGCAAATACCTTTTCTTATTTGGGCTGTCTTTTTGTTTTGTTGATGGTTTCCTTAACTGTGAAAAAGCTTTTTATGTTGATGTAATCCCAACAGCAAAACCCAAACTTTTAAAATAAATAATTAGAGTATTACAATTTATTTGAAAAAAGAGAGACTGAGAGTATTTCTTTGAATAGTCATCCCCTCTAAAAATTTTTTAGTAACTTGATATATTTGTATTATAGTAACAAATGATAATAAGCAAAAACTTGGCAAAATTACCAGCAAACTGCCCATATTATTTCTTAGTTTACATCAGTGATTCTTAATGTTTTATGGGATGCAGATTTACTAAGGAATCCAATAAACACTATGAACCAACCTCTACCCTCAGGAAAATACACACACACATACAAACTTTGACAAGGATTTTACATAAAAGAGTAACACTGAATTGTGAGCAATCTTAAAACAAATAAACCAATTAGATCTGAAGTCTACCACTAATTGGATAAAGTCTGCAACTTAAAATGTGATGCCCTGTGGGAACAATTTAATAAAATGGCACTTAGAAACCCAAGATAGGCCACAATATCAGTAAGTTATGTGGGTAAAATGCTATATACATATTTTTTTAAATAATAGAAAACAATCCCTTCTAACTGGGATCAAGATAATTACCTGTTAGGTATCTACTGTATATGCAACTGGGGTAGGCATATTGGGTATACAAAAAAAGTATAAGACTTGGTCATTACTATTTACATAAGGATTGCTGACTATCCCTCAGTATCTTTTCTTCCTTTCTACCTAGATGAAGTACCCTCCATTTCTTCCTGGCCTTAAGGCACTCAGAATAAAGACTATGTTTCCCAACTTCTCTTGAACCCAAGCTCTAAGGTTTGTTTAGTTGGGTGTAAACAAGTGAACTGAGCTACTTTTGAGAAATGTCCTTAAAGGGAAGGAGCTTTCCCCTTCCTTTGTTACCTCCTTTCTGTTGCTGCAATGTGGTCCTCATGGATAGCTTTTGTCTTCATCTTGGACTACATAATAACCACAAAAATAGAAGATTCACTTGGCAGAGAAGCAAAATAGAAGGATCCTAGGCATCTAACATCATGGAGAATCATGCCAGACCCACATTCAATTTATATATGAGAGAGAAATAAAGTTTTTGTTTGTTTGTTTAAGCAACTATTATTTTTGGTTTTTCATCACTTACACCCAAACCTAATTTCTCAAAAAGCTTATAATGCTATTGAGTATGAAAATCAATTTATGTGAAACTATGAGTAAAACAGCACAGCCAGTGTCAAATTAAAAACCAGTTGAGTTCTCATTGGATATAAGTTTTCAGCTTGAAATAGGATGATTTTCCCATAAGATTATTTAATAAATGATGCTTAAGAGTCTCAACATAACCCACAAAAAGCAGTAGCATTATGTGGTTAAGAAACTGTGCTTAAAAATTTTTAAACAGTAAAATAAGTAAATAAATAATAAATCTGAGCTTACAGAATCTACAGAAAATGTTCAAAGAGGAACAACACAGGACTTCCCAGTAAATGACAATATTAAAACTGGGAGAAAAATAGTGAAATAATAACTATAAAATTCATTATTAATGCTGGTGCATTTGGAATCACATAACAGGCTTTTAAAAACACTGATTCATGGATCCCACCCCAGACTAGATCAGAACCCTGAGGTTAGGGGTAAGGGGCCTAGAATCAATAGTTTACAAAGCTCCTAGTAATTCTCATGGACAGTGATAGCTGAGAACCACTGTTAGAGAAAATTAAAAGGGCTGTGACATATTTAAACAGTATTGCTAGGTGCCTTCAAGGACTTCAGCAAGTGATTCCACTAGTTGTTGTTTTTTTTTTTTTAATTTTCCTTGGGGTTTCACTAAAAAATAACTTGCGTTTAGGTGTTTTGTTGTTTTGGAATTGTTTGTTTGTTGTTGACCCAGCTATTACCACACTTCACCTCTTATTCAAAATTAAGTTCATTTTGAGTTTATAAATTGACTAAACACTCTCTTTTTTCAATCTGAATATAACAAAATTTCTACAACTGCTGCAGCTAAATATCCTTCTTAATCACCCTGTTTCTTAACCTAGTTCTAGTTCCTGTCTCTCTCAGGGTTTCTATCTCTGACTCCTTCCATGTTTCTCTCTCCACTGACTTCATATTCTCCCCTGCTTCAAAATCCAGGAGAGGTAAGATACTTCTCCTCAGCCCCTTCATTGTCCAGGCTCATGGGAAAGGTAAATCCATGAGGCTAGGGTAGTCAATGAACAGGCCAAAGGCAAAGACTTTGAGACCCAGAAATCAGAACAGCATCACTGTGTCAGTGAGAACACAGCAGGGGTCTCCAAAAATAAAGAGAGACAGAAAATCCTTTTATATATAGCAGTATATATATAGTATATATATATACTATATACTGCTAAAAGTATATATATTATATTATATAATTATAAAATATTTATATATTATTATATTATATAATTATATAATATAATTATATATACAGTATATATATACTATATACTGCTAAAAATATTTTTGAGGCAATTAGATAAATTTGAACATTGGGTATTAAATGATAAAAGAATTATCATTAATTTTGTTACATTAATGGCATTGCAATTATAAGAAAAAAATCCTTATCACTTGGACATACGTAATCAACTATTTATATATGTAATTACATGATGTCTGGGGATATGCTTCAAAATACTCTGGCCAAAATTAAACAGGAATGAGGAAGATGGGTGAAACAAGAATGACAAATGTTGATCATTGCTGAAGTTGGTAATAGAGCCCATTATACTATTTTCAGTACTTTTATGTTTGAAATGTTTGAAATTTCCCCTAATAAGAAAATTAGCTTTCAAATATGCTTCCAACTATAACATTTATGGGGAAAATAATAAAAAAGAGACTATGTAGAAAATGTTAGAAATTGCTCTCTAGATCATTTGGCACACAGAATGTGTCAATCAGGAAATTAAAGGAGACAGAGATAAGTGGTATGGGATGGTGACAGATTTCATCAAGGAGATAAAACTGGAACCAGAACTTGAGTAATACAATTTAACACAATTAAAAACAAGATAGGTAGCATTTTGATTAGGAGAGAGATTTTCTTTAATAAAGATAGGAATGATACTAACACCCAGATCAAAATGTAGGAGATTAAAATTAGTTAATTTTTATGGAAAATATTAATAAAGGCATTAATAATAATAATAATAATAATAATAATAAAACTAGCAGCAATTGAGTGTTTACCACTTGCCAGGCAGTATGCAAAGCACTTTATATATATTTCTCATTTAAGCCTCACAGCAATCCTATCACATGTAGGCTATATTAGCACAGAACCCCTACTCTTTTAATATTTGATGAAACTGAGCTCAGAGAGGTAAACAATAGATTGCCCAAAGTCAGATGCTAGTCAAAATCAGAACTGGACTTTAATCCAGTTCTGCTTGAATCTAAACACAGGTCCTTAATCATCTTGTTATTCTATTCCCTTATGTCAGTGTAAATTTCTCTGTATATAAGGAACCATAAAGGATATTTGGGACTATGATTCCTGGCATTAGTGATTCCCTATTGTTGCTTGGGGTTTTTAATATAGAAATGTAGAGAAGCCCTCAAGGAAAGGGTTATACCAGTACACCATACAAGAATAGAAGTACTACACCTCAGCCAAGTGCTCACCTAAGAGGGAAAAGAGAAAAAAAAGGAATCATACATCTCTTACAGATCCAGAGGTGATTAAAAAAAAAAAAAAAAAAAAGGACGAGCTAAAGAAAAATTAAGAAGTATATATATGCCAGGGTCACATCCTACACTGTTGGGATCAATTTCTACCCCAACAGTAACCCATCTATCCTTCCAGTTTTAGGTTCCCAGATTGTTCTGTGCTCCCTTCCATGAAATACTTCCCTCAGGCAACAAACTCCTATCTAGATTTACCTATTATGATGGACTAGGACAGCTGTCTATCCTCCTCCAGGTATTTATGTTTTAAGCCTCCAGCACCCCTACTGGCAATCAAAACACTCTCCAACCTTCTTTCAGTTGTGGGAGGGAGGCATGTGTACAGGAAAGCCAAGAAACCCTTGAGCCGTAAATGTGCAGAGTGTGAATGACAGATTCCTCATGTTATGGTGTAAGGAACTGGGTACACTTGAATAAAAAGCACCATCTGGGAGCTGGAGGACCTGGGCTTGTATTTTCAACTTCTGCTGTTAGATTATCTTTAGCAAGTCACTTCACCTCTCGGGCTTTCGGTTCCTTATTTGTAATGAGGGGGGCCATAATAAAGAATTTTATAACTTATTTCTAGCTGCAGAATCCTTTCATCAAATGATATCTTTCAGGGAAACTACTAATGTATAATAGACAAAATGTGAAACTATTCTAAGTGGGGGTAAAGGGGACACTTTCCCATGCCCCATTGTTAATAGATCATATTAAGGGGCTTCTCGTTTTAAACATTCCATGATTACGAGTAAACTTGCAGCCTGAGGAGAAGTCACGGTCCCTCTGGGTAGTGGCACCAGAGAATCCTCTGGCCTCCAGATGGTTGCCCTCCTTTATCAGTGAGCCTCTTCCTAAAGCAAATAAGCAAAGAAAAAAATCCCACAGAAACAGAGTCCGACGTGAGGACTCGGGAGCCAACAGAATACTCTACTCCATCCAGGCAAACTAAAACACATTCCAAGGAAGAGATAAGGTTTATGCAAAGGAAACTAACACAATCACTTAAAAGAATTTCAGCATTAAACCACTCAGGCCAAGCTGCCAGGCCACAAAGAGGCTACAAAACTTCCAAGGTCGGCTGTGAAAAAAAAAGACTTCACAGAGACCCATGCCTTGATTTTCCTCTTTTGTTTCTCATTGCCCTGGGGTCAACTTCTTTCAGGTCCCTCTGTGTGGGAAGTAGCCATACATTGTACACAGCATACATTTCTTCTGGCATTGAGTCCTACAAGGAACTCAGCTTTTTGGGAAAAGGGGTTATAGAAAGAGCGACTACAGATTAATAAATCTGGACTTTCAGATTTTAAACAGATTTCAGATAAAGATGAATTTCAGATAAACACATTTTTAGATAAGTATACCCCAAATATTACATTCTTAAAAAAAAAAAAGCATTGTTATTTACCTAAAATTCAAGTTTAACTGAGTGCCCCGTATTTTTATTTGCTAAATCTGGCAACCCTAAACCTCAAAATGAACACATATTCCAGCTATATTTCCAATATGCAAATCATTTTTTAAAAACTCCTCCTTGGAAATGGTCTTTAGAAGATGAGGAACATTCCTTCCCCAGGCCTCTATGGAATTAAAGCTTCAGTCTTGGAAACTGGATTAGATTTCTGAAAACTACCAAATGTTATTCATAAAGTCTGATGAATGAGAACCATCAATCAAAGTGACTCTATTTGGGGCCAAAACATGGGGTGTGGTTCTATGTTAATGAAGCTAGTTGTCTTAGGACACCCACTATCCTTACTAACTCTCTACTGCCTACAGAATAAATTCTCAGTCTTATAATACTGCAGTCAAGGTGTCCGGCCAAATATACGTTTCCAGCTCTGTTTTCACTGGCTGGGGCCACACCAGCTACTTGTTGATGGAAACTTTCATACTACTTCCCATATTATTAGCTCTGTCACAAAGCCCCTTCTGGCCCTACCTACTTGATTAACATATGTCTTTCAAGACTTAGTTCAAATGTTAATTTTCTAAAAGCTACCTTAAATCCTTTCTGAAATATATGGAAGGAAAGATGAATGGATAGATGGATTGATAGATAGATGAACTAATAAAACTTCTTTATAAAATTTTCTTGTCTCTATTCTCAACTTCCAACTTCCAAGCAGTGGTTAAAAACATGGGCTTTGGAGTTAGGCAAACCCCAAACCAAATCCCAATTCTGTTATTGAGTAGATATGTGACTTGTGGGGAGAAGTGTAACATCAGTGAATTGTAATCCCCTTACTGGGGTAAAACTGGGGTAAAACTGGGATAATAGAGTCATCCCAAAAAGGGTTGTGGGGATAATTAAATAAAATAGAGTACAAAAAGTACTTAGCATAATGCCTAACTCAGAATAAACATTTGATAAATTGTAGCTATTATCTTGTTAGTATTACTCCTTTCTTTGTATTCTTTCAGTACTTCCTATCATAGAACTCAAACCACTTTACTGCATTTACCTATTTACAGAGCTCCAAGACAAGGATCACTTCTTACTTTTTCTTTTCTTTTTTTTAATCATCAACTCCTACAGGGTAAAAAAGAACAAGAGACTGAAAAGGGAGGAACCTAAAATGTATTGAATCTAACTATATAAATATCTACAAGGCACTGTGCAGGACATTTTCAATATACTACTTAACCTCGATAAGTAGTTAAAGTCATATTTAATAAGTAGTATTAAGTTTTTAAATTATTATTAAATTTTAAGTATTTAATATAAATCTATTATTAAATATTTAAGTTACTTACTAAATATTAAGCATTTAATAAGTAATCAGTAAGTAGATAAAATTCTATTTAAGAGATGAGGAAACAATGCAAAAGCTCAGTGATTTACTCAGGATGCAGACGTAGGTGAGGACAGAGCAGCATTTGCCTCTAGGCCTATCTGACAATAGGCCTGGGAACACCACCCACATCACAGAGATTAGTCTCTGGACAGTTTCCATTTCCAGCTCTTCCCAAGATCAGAAAGAGTCAAGCTTCTGGAAAGTAGTGGAAAGTTTTTGCTTAGTGGTAAGTAAACTAGGGATTGTGATAAGACTCAGGGGGAAGTGCAAGGGGAGAGACTAGTCAGGCAATTACAGCATGACATGGGAAGGCTATCTTGTGCCAATTATCTCAATTTCCTTTGTATTCCTTTAAAACTGTTTAACATATGATTTAATAAGTCTTTAACTCATTATTTTTCAGTTAATATCTAAAAACATCAACTATAAATAAATCGTTCTCCTTTAAAAGAAATCCAACATAGATAACAAAGTCCTCTTTGCCCATCTATCTAATCTGGGTCCCTTCCCTACTTCCTCCAAGGTAAACAATATTGGATTAGGTATGTGCTCTTTCAGACATTTAAAAATGCATTTATATACAGAAATATGTAGCCATATGAAATACATGCTATTTTGTGTTTAGTTAATGAAAAAATTATTTCTACTGTATATAGAAACAAAAAAATAAAACCCTGATTTACCCAACTCCTACTCTATGTAGGCATTCTCTAATTCTCAAATGGGACTTCCTCGATTTCAGAATCCACCAAAGAGAATGACTTCCAAAAAAGATATTTTTCCAAGGTATATAAGAAAGAAGCATCTTTTCAAAAATGTATTTTGAAATCAAGATTGTGTACCTTCTCCAAAGCAGTTTTAAAATGATTATTTCAGAGATATCTGATAAAAAGATGAACATAATTTATTATTTAGTGTTGGTATGATCTACTGAAAGCTGTCTCTCTAAGACAGACATTGTAAAAGAAAGCCAAAATAAAGACTAGTACCAGAATCAAGAACTGACCACATTTTTTTTTTAAGTGAAATTCAAGCCAAACTTTTGCAAAATACTTAAAGTACCTTCATGGATGGAGCCCCATGGAACAGTTTGAAAACACTTGGCTTGATATTCTCTAGGCCTTTCCTAAGGCTTTATTTCTATGAGTAATAAGGTGTGTGCATATCATATCCAGACTCTGAAGAGGAACGACTGGTTCTTTGGATGTCTACTCCAAATATCAGAAATCATAGATCCATGAGACTCAGCCAGCTTGGAGCCAGTTCTGACCTTAAAGAGTCCCTCCCTGCAATGGAAACAACCCCATGTTGTTGTTTCCTTTTCCTGTACCCAAAAAAAAAAAAAAAAAAAGTATACATAGACATATCTTTAAGTGTCAATTTCCTCATTGAGACCATATCCCCTTTATAATGGAAGGGTTTTACTGAGAGCTATTATTAGTAATTTCCTTGAGTGGTGATATACTCTCTATTTCTGGTAAAAGCAAGGAAATCCACCAGCTTCTTCCTGGCAACATTATACTACTTATATAAGAAAGTGACTTACAGAAGCAGGATGGTCATTTATAAGAAGGTGGGTGAGGGGCCTGGGAAATGCGAAAAAGCAGGGGTGATTTTAGTTTATTCTCCTGAAACTCTATCACCCCATTTCTGTACATGAGGAAAAAAAGTAGAAAGGTGTCTTACAGTCTTCTCCTCCTTCAGAAAACAAACAAGCAAGCAAACAAACAAACAAACAAACATCTAAAGCTCCCCTCTTCAGAGCAGGGAGGATGTTAGATTAAAAGAGACTTAAAAGACATAACCAAATATAATGAGTGGACCTGTTTTTGGCTCTAACTGGAAAAACAACAAAAAGGAAATGATAAGACAATCAGAGAAATCTGAATATGGAGTTGGTATTAAATAATAAATATTCAGGAATTACTGTTAATCTTGTTAGGTTTAACATGGCATTGTACTTGGCTCAAAATCTGTCCTCTTTTTTTTAGATGCATCCTGGAGTGTTTAGGGGTGAAATGCCATACTGTCTACTTGTGGGGGTATGTTTGAAATTTTTCATGATAGTTTCAAAGATGAGAAGTAAAAAAGGGTATGGTGTAACATTGATGGTTGTTGAAACTAGGTGATGAGTTCATGGAGGTTCACTGAACTCCTTATTTTTTGTATGCTTAGAAATTTCCATAATAAAAAGTTTATTTTGAAACTCCTGAAATGTGACCCATTCGTTTACCTACCCACATACCCGTGCTTTTCATTTTTCCCACCCATCCATTAGATTAATTTATCACCCAATGACTTAAAATGGAATTTAGTAGTTACGATGAAAGCTGTAGAACTACACTGTCTGGGTCATTGCTTGAGTCCTAGGATTGGCCACTTGACCTTATTAGAGTTAACTAACCTCCACGTCTCCTCATCTGTAAGATGGAGATGATAAAATTTGCCTTTTGGACTGTTATGAAGATAAATGGGTTAATAAATGTATTTAGAATAGTGACTGGTAGGGGTGCCTGGGTGGTTCAGTCAGTTAAGCATCTGACTTCAACTCAGATCATGATCTTGTGCTCTGTGAGTTCAAGCCCCATGTCAGGCTCTGTGCTGACAGTTCAGAGCCTGAAGCCTGCTTCAGATTGTGTCTCCCTCTCTCTCTCTGCCCCTCCCTCACTCGCACTCTGTCTTTCTCTCTTAAAAATAAAATGCTGAGAACAAACTGAGGACTGATGGGTGTTGGGGGAAGGTGAAGAGGGGTGACGGGCATAGAGGAGGGCACTTATGGGGATGAGCACTAGGTATTATATGGAAACCAACTTGACAATAAACTTAAAAAATTAAAGAAAAAAGAAGTGGCTGGGATATAATAAGCACTCAATAAATCTTAGTGTCATTATCATTATTAATTACTAATTTTTTTAATGTTCATTTATTTTTTTAAAGAGAGACAGAGCACAAGTTGGGTAGGGGAGAAAGAGAGGGGGACACAGAATCCGAAGCAGGCTCTAGGCTCTGTCATTAGCTTTGTCACTAATGCTCTGGTGGCATCTGCCCCTCTCTGTCAGAATGTTTCAGGCTATTTGAGAGCAGGAATCATATTGCCTGCAGTGAACTTCATGTATAAATATTATCACCTCAACTTGTCTTCTAGGCCCTCTAATTCTCCTTTTTCATTCCCCTACTCCTTTCCAGTGAGCTCCCAGGATGCTGATCAATCCCCTAGGGATACTCTGAGCCTAATGCCTTTACTTTTCCTAATGGCAAAAGCCTTGAGACCAAGAATGGTAGAACAAAGCCCAAGGCATTCTGTGGGATATCGTGAGTGTTTAGTGGTTAAAAGTCCATTGTCCCTTACTCTTCCCTTCAGATTTTATCAACATGGAAAATAATGCCCTTCACGCAATGCCAAAGTAAAGTACAATGTGGTCTTTAATCTGTCCTTCAGTGTTTATATGTGAGCCATTTGGCATCAAGCAAGCAAACAGGGGTTCACTTAAGTGGGGGGAAAGTTGTCACCATCCCACAATGCATCTGAGCTAAAGTAGTGTGACATCACTACTGTCTTAAGGTAGAACTGCCCACTGAGTTCTAAACTGCTCCTGCTATTATTAGCTTCAATAGCCTGTGGTTTACCTGCACGCAGCTGAATGACGCAGTAGTTGACTGATGTATATGATCCTCATCATCTACAATGCACTCACCTTTAGAACTGGAAGGTTCCTTAAAGATCCTAGGATGTGAGTGGGAGGTGGGGTGGGGACAAAGGTGAGGAGTGGTCCAGTTACATGGCAGAGCTGCAGGACTTGTGACCTGAATCCTTGTGGACTTGCAATTGATATTTGGTTATTCCCTGGCCTTCTTAGTTTCTAGTTTTTAATTTCATTCTCTGCCTTATTTTGCTCAGCATAACACCCTCTAGTTCCATCCATGTTGCTACAAATGGCCAGATTTCTAATTTCTAATTTCTCCATCCCTGATGGTCTTGCTTGCCTACTGACAACAAGAGTTCTGAGGGAGAGACTTTATTATAGTGCAAGGCTCTAGCAGGCAATAACTATGTATCTTTCTCATAGGAGTTACCATTTCATGAGCACCTACCATATGCCAGACATTGGATTTTTAAAATGACCCTATAACATGAGCACTATAATCCTCGCTCTACAAACAAGAACACCAAGCTACCAAAGTTTGTACTGGCAGAGCAATGACTTGATTTTATGTCTAACTAAAAATCCCGTGTACTTTTTTATTCACAGTTATTATGGAATTTTCATTATAAGAAAACTTGTCAGTTACCTATGAAACTCTAACTTTAGTAATTCCTTTCTGTTATATTAAATTAAAACTTTTCAAGCTACCCTTTAGTGTCATCTTAGCAAGAGATAGAATTGTCCCAAGGACCAATGGCTGGAAATTTTTTATTTTGTCCTGCCAGATCCATTTCCCACTCAGCCTTGTGCCCTGGGAAGTAGCCTTTATGGACTATATCATTTAGTTCTCTACCCTCTTGCTTTCAGTTAGGTTTACCCACTGGGAGGCACTAGATGGAGGTTCAGGGAGAGAAAAGATGGTTAATGATGTTTTTCTTCTTTTAATTCTGACATCAATGGACACTAGAGAGGTCCTTCAAACTGGCTGGGTTTATCTACAACAGCCACCATTCCTATCCTGTGGCTCTCTTCTAGAACCACACCTATTCTTTTTGGGAGGAAACTTCTCCCTTCACTTGCCCATTCAGGTTTAGGGGTACCAACCCCACTGTTGTGAGCCCCAAGATGCTCTATCATTCCTTGTTACTTTCCCTTAAGCCTATTTCACCTGTATAAACAGTTCCTAAATTAAATTCTCCTCAGTTGTTCCATTTGAGGATCTCATGTATTTCCTGCAGTTTTTCAAACTGATACAACCTGAGTTCTAGAATTTTCTTGATGCTTTGGATCACTGAACAAATATAAGATGCCTTTATATGCATACATTTATACATTCATTCCACAACTATCTATTGAGCACCTATTGTGTACCAGATACCGGGTTTACAACAGTAACAAATGTGGCCATTGTGCTCCTACATAAAATATAGTAAATTAATAATCACACAAAATAATTATAATATAAATGTTAAGTATAATATTTATTTAATATTTAATATAATAAAATATAAAACATAATAATTAAATCACACAATATAATAACCATACAAACTAGTAGAACACTATATTGTCCCATGGCTAAGGAGGGCTAATGAGCAGAGTTGATCTAGTAGGGAGATCAATAAAGGCGTGCATAAAAAAGTAAAGTTTGAGCCAGAGTCAAATAGGTGTTATTGGGCATATAAGGAAAGAAAGATCATTCGAGACAGAAGCTGATGGCTGACAAAGGCTGGTGTGGCTGAAACAGACAAATCAGGAGATCTTGAAGAAAGATAAAGCTGAATAGGCTTTGTTGAAGGTCTTATTGAAAAATTGCCTTTATTTTCTCATTATAGTGTGAAGATTGGGTTGGAAGGCCAGAGTGGTTTGAGCATAGACCAGGTAGACAAGGTATGAAGGAACCTAAGTGGTGATAGGAAAAATGGAGAAAACAGATTGATCTTATATAGATATAAATTCAAAACAAGACTTGCTCCCTGCTGGAGATTTCAGTGTCTGGTTCCTTATATACATTGATACAACTGTCTTAGAGCAATGACTTCTCAATAAATGGAAAAATTCTGCCTTCTCATTATAGGATAGGGGTCAAGAAAGATTATTCTAGGTCTAAGAAAGAGGATAAAAGTCAGTAATGCAGTTATATAAACAGGCTCAGGACATAAAAACTGTTCCATATTGACTTCTTGTCTTGACCTCTAACATTTCTTACTGCTGAGAAATTTCATAAGAAGGAGAAACTGAGTTCTAGAGAGAGCTGTGAAACTCAGAATGATCAGAGTTACCATCTTGGCTCTACCACTACTGTGTTGACTATACAGTCAGTTAATTTCTCTGGTCTTCACATCCTTCTTCTGAAAATGAGAATGATAAATATTTCATAGGATTGTTGTGAGGATTAAATTAGATAATGTATGTGCATACATATGCTGTTTGCTAATTCAAGTAACAGAAAATGTATTTAAAAGGACTTAGAGAGAATTTATTTAATATATTGGGAAGTCTTACGGCAGATTTCAAGGTTTACTGACTCAGCAGTATAATTAATTTCTTTCTTACTTCTCTTCTGTCACCCTTGATGTGTTGTTGACTCTCAAACTGGCTTCCCTTGTGATCATAAGCTAGAAGTATCACATTTAAAGAGAGAAACATCTAAACTGGAAATGAATTATGTTTATCACTATCCCCTACAAGAATGTGAGAAACCTTTACCAAACAATAATAGACTTATATCTCATTAACTAGAATTGAAAATACACAAGGGCAGGAATTTTTGTCTGTTTTGCTTACTGATGTCTCCCTAACATCCAAAATAGTGGTTAAGCCTCCATACCATTTGTTGTTTGAGCGGACAGCATGCCTAACTCTAATACAACCACTAATAAGCAAAGTGGGATTATCATGTATTTGCACTTTTCTGTAAAACGCAAAATAATAACAACTTTAGGCTTTGTGGGCCACATACAACCTTGGTAGAATATTCTTCTTTTTCACTCCTATAAAAATACTTAAAATATTCTTAGCTCTTCCAAAAACAAGCCTAGGAATGGATAGCCCATGGGCCATAGTTTGCTGCCCCCTGGCTTAGACTAACCACGTGGAGAAATGGAGGGACAGTCAAACCCCATGACCAGTAGAATATGTACAGCACTCAGCAGCATCCTCCAGGTGTAAAAAAGCACTCAATAAATACCTGCAACTGTTATTACTTGTTCTTGTTTTTCTAGGATATTAGACTCCAGAAACTTCTGTACTATGCTAAACCTGCTATAGGTTGTTGACTGCCTCTGACTCTGGACTGAAGCAGCATCTGGAATAGGAACCTTGTGAGCCAGTGTATAGAATGACATACCATACAAAAGTAAGCAAAGATAGAGAAAAGAATAAACTCAGGGTCAAAAACCAAGACTCACAAAATTAGCAGAAGATGTGACAAGTGTATTATAGTGGAGTAAATGAGCTCTATTCTCAACTATTAGAAAATTCAAAGTTAAAAATTTTAAATAAGTTCCTTTATTGTCTCAGAGTCTTGAATAGGCTAATAGGCAACAAATCTCACCAAGGTAAAAACTTATGTGGTATTTTCAATACAACAGAATTCTTTCCAGAAGCCATTGCTATGACATTTAAAAAAACATTGCCTTTAAGATTTATAGCTGGTAGGTCATCTTCATTGTTTTATATTATCTGATCTTCAAGAGCAGCCTACTGAAATTGGGAAGAATACTACTATTATCTCCACTCATCAGTGATATTATAAATATTTAACAATGAATATAGCTTGGGACCAATCATAGCCTTGTAATGAAGTGGGTCCTTAATGGCTTCTGCTGAGCCCCACACTGACATTTTTATTAATGAGGAGGTAGGTGGGGATCTTAAAGGAGGGGCCAGTTAGAGTAGCTATTCACCAAACAGCACAGAAGGATGTCAACATTTTAGTCAGCAGTATGGCTATACCAATGTGTGCCGGATGACTATAAGCCCTACCTATTTGTGCCAAATACAAAAGAAGAAAGAAAAGAAAAGAAAAGAAAAGAAAAGAAAAGAAAAGAAAAGAAAAGAAAAGAAAAGAAAAGAAAGAAAGAAAGAAAGAAAGAAAGAAAGAAGGAAGGAAGGAAGGAAAGGGGAGAGGAGGAAAGGGAAAGGAAGTTAAGTGAAGGGTAGGAAAGGGAAGGGGCAAGGGAGGGGAAAGGAGAGGAGAGGAGGAGAGAAAAAGAAATGGCTTTTCCAGAAGTATAAACCAGTAAATGGATTCAAACTTAGTCTTCAAGAATCCAAATCCTGTACTGTTTTTCTCTCTGTTATCCATTCTCTTTACTTGTATGTTCTTTCTCACATCCTGTGGACCATCCGAGTCAATGACTCAGATCAGGGCAAAGAATATCATATTTGGAGATGGAAGACATGTTCAAGTCCTACTTCTGCTATTTATTATTTGTGAGACCTTGAGCAATTCACCTGATCCTGTAAGACTGAGTTTCTTCACTTAGGAAATCAGTGTAATTATGTCTGCATCACAGGGTAGCTAAAGAAAAGCTCTGTAAAATATCAAGTGTTGTTCAGATGTCAGCCATTCACATTTTGCACAAACTGGCAGTTTTCATCTTAAAAACCTGAATGTTGGAACTGGAATTCTTCTTCCAGATAGAAAACTCAGACTTCGGAGAGATTAAATTACTTGCCCAAGGTCACACAACTAGTGATGACAGAGTCAGGAATGACTTCAAAGCTCTTGACTTCTAATTCATGGCTCTTTGTTGGGGAGCCTCCAAACTCACATCACAGGCTGCCTACAAAGATGGAAATGTGAATGATCTTAACTTACAGTCACAGCACTGTTGGCAGGCCTTTGTCATCAGCCCCTTCCAAGTCTGCAGGAAGAAGCCTTGCTTCTGGCCCAGCGTACATCTTCTGCAGTTCAGGGTATGCCCAGCCAACTGCTAGGTCACTCCGGCAGCTGTGGAACTAGAATAGCAAAATATGATGTTAACGACAGTATTTCTGCTACAGATGCACAAGCAGGAGAGTGCGTGGTTGGGGACAGTGCCTTTCAAGCCCTCATCTGCCACAGACCATAGAGTTGGTGACTCATCGTATGACAACTGAGAAGGAAGAGTTATTCTAGACCAGCCTAGGTTGCCTCAGAAAGACGACCCTCACTGAAAAGCAACAGAAGGTCAAATGATATAGATATCTCCCAATCCCAGAACTTTAGGTAAACTAAGTAGACCAGATTTTGTGAAATCTGGCTTTGGAGTCAGATAATTTTTGGATTCAGAAACCAAGCCCTCCACTTACTAGAGCTGGTAGTCATTTGCACTGCCCCCCAAATTTCTCACTCTATCTTCCAGGCATACGATAGGACGACATGTCCTAGCCTGCCTGTGGTTAGGTGGAGGCATAGGACTAATCCTGGCAAATGCTTTGTGAGAAGAAGGGATGCATGTCACTTGTAGGCCAAGCTTTTACGGCTGGTATGACACTCTCTAGAGACGTCTTTTCCCGTGGTAGAGTAATATTTGTGACGGTTGCTGCTCTGCTATGTCAGTGACCCCACTACACTGAGCAGGGCCCTCCTGCTGACTCACTGCGAGCGTGTGACAGAAGCAAAAAAATGAACCTTTGTGTTTTCAGTCACTGAGAGGTGGAGGCTGTTTACTACAACAGCATAATCTAGACTATCCAAATTGAGGCATTAGCTCTGATTTTTAGTAAATTGCTTAGTTTCTCTGGGCATAAGTTTCTGATGTTCAAAAGAAGGATGCACATCTTTTCAGGATTGTGAGGATTACCGATAGTTTATGCAAAGCACCTCACGGCTCCTAGTCCTCAAACAACGTTATCTATTACTCTTATAAAGCAGTCGGGGAGAAGAGCAGGTGGAAGCAGGATATCCTTAAGCAAACACACAGTTCAAGGACTCCACGCAGCCAGTCACCTGGACACAGAGCTTTGGTGGCCACGTCAGCTGGCTACAAGGAGGCCACTGAATGCCTCCAGTCACGTATTCTTTCCTTCATTTTATAAACATACAATGAGTACCTACTATGTGACAGACACTATTTAGGCAATGGAAATATAAAAGAAAAAAAGTCCCAGGTCTTCACCTATACTACCTAATGCACTTGAATGGCCGGTTTTCAGATTACCCAATTATACCCTCAGAGAAAACAAAAAGAACCTGGAATTTGATCCCATACATTTTAGTGATTTTTTAATTCCTTGGAAATATTTTTGCATATATTAGCTGATTCAATATTTACTGAACTTTTACAAATAGGCAAGGAAGTTATTACTGCATATATTCCCAGGTGCAGAAATTAAGGAGGGGGGAAAATGGTTATTTTGTTTTTATTAGCATCAGTAGCAGTGCCAGATCTAGAATCTGTACTCTCAGGTTCCTTGTTCAGGGTCATTTATTTTTTTAAATCCCAGGATGACAATAAAACATGAATCACCACCCTGCCGAGGGGTACTCCTGGATAACACCTATATTAACTACTGTAGGTGAAATATATGGAGTTGTTCTGTGATCATAGTAATAATAAACCAACACAAATAGGATACTAAACAGAACTGTCCTATACCAGATTCTGCCTACCAATGGGCCAAATCTCAGGAAGTTCCGACTTCACGACTCCATGTGTGGAAACAGATCTCAATACACATCTAATGTAGGTGATTTTATCACCTTGGTGCGGTGTGTAATAAAAGGCCAAACAGTATTGGGCCTCCTGGCATCTTTACTGTTTGAGTAAATGTCCTAGAAAGCTAGGCCACACCTAGCTCCTCACCAATAGCTCAGTATTTTACTCTAAGACCAGGCCTTGAAAATCCATCATGTCAAAGATCAATTCGAATCTCATCTCTGTTATGAAACATTCCTTAATTGCCTTATCCAAAGTGACCCACTATCATCCTTTGTTTGTATATTAATCTGGATCCTATTGTATCCTCATGTTATATTCAGGTGGCAAGAAACAGCCAGACTGAGCTGCTGTTCCACGTGGGAAAATGATAGAAAATAAAATAAGAAATACAGATTGAGGCAAATTTATGGAGGCTTCTGAATGCCAGATTAAAACGTTAGAGTTTCCTTTATAGGCAAAAATGGCCGCTGGGGAACCAGGGAGCATTTACAAAATATAAATACAATCATATGATCACTTCTTTACTAAAAGAAAGGGAGAAAGTGGAATAGAAGTCAGGGTTCAGATAATGTGAAATTAAAAATAATCTAATAAATAGGTACTTTTGTCTTGGGGATATTTTTATATTTGTATTTGACTAGTTAGATTTTGTTTCAAGTCCGATAAACAAGCCGCAACTAACACCTGAAACAAGACTTTGGAAACGGTCTCTGCAGTGCCACAATCCGGGACACCTTGCAGGCTTCTCCCAGGTCACCACTTTCATGGAAAATAGCCCTCCTTTCCCAGGAGATCAGAGAACACAGAGATACGAGTACTCTTTCCACAAACTTGAGAAGTTGAATTAACCCAGTGTCGACTGGCTTTGGAGAGTGAGTTTGTATTTACACCGATGTCATTATAATCACCAAGCAACCCTGGGCTTCTTCGGTGGGCAAACCCGTTATTCATGACAACCAACTAACACCTTACACCTTTTCCTAAGTAGCGTGTGAAATTCTGAGGTGTTCTCACTTCTATGTGTAAGTCACACAGACTGCTCCGCGTTAGCTGAGCCATGAGTGTTCAGAAACGGGCCTTTGGGCATCTCGCAAGTGAAAAAAATGACTCCTTTCCACCACCACGGACTCCAACTCACCCACGGGGCTTGGCTGAAACCCCTTCACGTCCCACGTCGCTGGAAGCCTGTCCTGACAGCAGCTGTTGCCCCAAACCAATATGCTGTCACTAATCTGGCCAGATCGTTGAGGAGCCGAACCTTTCAGTCAAACGGTCGCCATTTTGTTGGCCGGCGCTCGTTCCAAGAGCCACTGCTGTGCGCCCATCCCAGGCGACGCCTCTCTGTCTCCCTGTCACCAGCGCCCCTCTATGGAACGCCCACTGCACTACACCCAATCGTTTCCCCTGCTCCCCAGCTCCCATTTCTCCCCGTGTCTCCCCAACCCTCCTTGCCTATCCACCGTAAGCAGAGCACCCTCCTAAACCAAACTGCATTTTGCGCGTTACCTGTAATAGTAATCTTCAAACTTTTTGGATTATTTACTCCCAAAGTTCGAAAGTTAAGTGCCCATTCGCACATTTTTAACTCCTGTCCTTTAAAATTTCTCGTCATAAATTTAAATAATTGCAAAGGGTGACATTTCCAGTGTGTAAATAGTAACATTTAAAAACAAATCCTCCTTATAAATCTATCCAATGAAATCTAAATAATACAATGATTTGAAATCCATCCATTTCAAAGTAGGTACATAAAAACTTCTTTTAACATATATTTGACATTGTTGCTTTTTAGTCATCAAAGAGAATGACCTCATAAAATTTGTCCAAAGAAATGTATCTCCATGCTGTATTGATCACCCTATCATAGTTCTCTACAACAAAAGTATACATGTTATTCAAATATGTACTTAAGTTTTTAATTTCCTATTTCCATAATACTCTTTTTAAAAAAATTTTTTTACATTCATTTATTTTTTTGAGAGACAAAGTGAGACAGAGCACAAACGGAGGAGGGGCAAAGAGAGAAACAGACACAAAATCTGAAGCAGGCTCCAGACTCTGAGCAAGCTTTCAGCACAGAGACCAATGCAGGGCTGGAACCCACAAGCCGTGAGATCACGACCTGAGCCCAAGTCAGACACTCAACTGATGAGCTACCCAGGTGCCCCTCCATAATACTCTTATGTTTATAATTTCTTCTAGATTGAATTACCTATTAAGATTATTAGTAGCACAAAACTTCCAAACAACATAAATATATTACAAAATTTGATAATTATTGAATAAAAAAGTAAAATTTTACTAGACATATCTTTTAATAATATATAAACATAATATATATTACATATTGTATATCATATATGTCACAAAATATATGGTACATATTTTACAAAATACCTCATAGGACACGTAGGGCTCAAGTTGCAATAGGAAGGCCATGAGAGCAATGATGGTCTTTTACGAGGTGCAGAAGGCACTGGCAACCTCCTTGCTTTCTACAGAGACTCTTCAGTGCATATGAGAGAAAGCCCCAACTCCAGACAAGGATCTGAAAACCTCACAAACTGAGCCTAAACTTCTCCTTCTAGATTTTATTTTATTGAACTTTCCTTTACCAAATGCTCTCCTTTTCTGCCAACACATATTTTTCTCATTTCTGTTTTTTCTTTATATGACAACCTCTCCCCAGGCTCTCCCCAGGCAACACAGTAATCAAACTCAGTAAGATTCAGAAATGGTGGGAGGTATTCCTTTCTTCTGTCAAGTGGTAGAAAGATGATTATGAAAGGAAAGTTGGGGAAAGAGAACTAGAATGACATCCAACTCAGGCTGATCAATTTGAGGAAAAAGTAAATGTGGAGTTTGAGGATCTAGAAACATACTCCCTAAGTCTCTTTCAACCCACTCAACCCCCCACCAGGAGTTTCTGTGCACACTAGGGGTACAAGATATCCAATTTGTTGGCAGCTGGTCTAAGTTGAGGATAGATATTTGGATTTCAAATGGCTCAACTGATAGGCATTTCCTGAGTAACAAAGTACAAATAAACAGGCAGAAAAGAGAAATAAGCACTTATTGAGACTAGACTTTGAGTCAGGCACTGGGCTAGGTACTTTCACATATGTTGATTTCAGCCCTTACATTAACTCCAATATGAACTTCTTCCATAACACTGACATGCAAATACTATCACATGCTTTTAATTTTTTAATTCAAATCAAATTTTGCTTAACCCACCCGAGATAACTAAAAATCAGCCACCACTTAGTTTCCTCTTTCCTATCCACAGCAATCTCTGATATCCAAACAAAGCTCTGGGTGGTAGTGACCATGGCAGAGGGGAATGCCTACTTGACAAAGAAACTTAATTCCTTTAGGAACCAGGAAGCACAAAACTCCTGGATACAGGGCATGTGGAATATGCCAGAGAACAGGAGCATTACCTTTTGAACTTCCAATCTTTCTATCACATTGAAACCAAACAAGATGACAGTGAACACTTGAGTAAAACTTCAAGTGGCATAGTTATTATTTTCCACATTTTAGAAGTGAGGTGAGGAAGCTGAAATTCAAGGAGTTAAAGCAATTTCCCATGGCCTTGCTCCAGTTTTAACTCTTTCACTAATTAGATATGGAAATGTTCACTTTTTCCCCCTGATTCCTCCGTAGCTGTCACACATGAGTTTGGAGGTAAAGCAGGTCTTCTCAGTGGGTATGTGCGGGTATACCTGTAAGTGGAACACTGCAGCACTGGTGGGATTTACTGCTCAAAGATAAGATATAATGAAATGCTAGTGTGCCAAGGACCCTCCACTTTTCTTGCTTCCTCCACTGACGTTGTGCTTTGACAGAGAAGTCACTTGATCCTACTGGGGTTATTCATTGGAAAACTTAAAGTCAAGCGACATTTAATGAGCATCTTTCATGGGCAGTCCCTTCTGCCAGCCTATGGGGGATTGCTGAGAGACTGTGGTGTTTCATGCTTCCACCCAACAGAGGACATGGAAGAGTGGCAGTCCAAAATTTGACATATAGATGATACAGCGAAGAAAAAATTGAGGGATCCATTTCTTTAAACTCCAAATCCAGTCATTTCTGATTCTGTCAGCCTTCATATATTACAAACAACACAGTGAACCACTACCAGGCACCCAGACCCTTCACAGTCTGGTTCTGTGGTGTTCTTTGATCAGAACCCCTAATGACAGATCTCTTGCCTTTCCACCCTCCATCTGAGCTTAGGGTGGGTTCCTTAGACAATAATCCAGGTTCAGCGTTCAGCCAATACCTGACTACCTTCTAATCAGCCACCTCACCATGGTCAGAGGTAAATATTCTACAGCCACAGAATTCAGTCATTTTTAAGATTCAAGACTTTCCATACATAACCCGTGAGAGAAAATCTCATCAGTGACGCCCTTTCTATTATCTCGATTAAAATGTATTCTTAAACCATTTCTGTCTGCTTAATGCGAAAGGGTATATAAAAACAAAATGCTTGCAGTAAAGTTGGGGATCTAAAATGTATAAGAGGAAACTACTTAGTTCCATAGAAGCAGACACAGAATTTTCAATCTGTTTGTTAACCTTGGAAACTGGCCTGCCGTGTGGGACTCTGAAAGTGCTAATAAGTATGAATTGAACTGAATCGAAGTAAATCTAAGTAAGTGAAAAATAAGAATATAGTTAAGTAACAAAATGGATGGTACCAGGAAGAAAGAGATAGGCTGAGGACAAAGTCAGATAAAGCTTCAGGAAAGAGGTGAATCTGGCTTTGAGGGACTAGTAGGTATTTTCACGAGGAATATTTTATATAAAGCAAGAAGTAGAAATGAGAAAAATGTGTGTTGGCAGAAAAAGAGAGCATTTGGTAAAGGAAATTCTAATTTAAAAAATCTAGAAATGGACATGTAGACTCAATCTGGGAAGTTTTCAAATCCCTGGGTAAGAAGTTAGATCTTTCTCTGATATGTACTGAAGAGAAAGTAGGATATGTTCTTGTAGAAAGCAGGGAGGTTGCTACTGCCTCTGCACCTTGTAACAGACTGTCATTGCTATGATGGCCTTCTTACTGCCACTTCCGCCCTACATTTCCTATGAGGCATTTGGTAAAATATGTAATAAGACACCTCTGTCACCAAGGCCGGGAGGCAGATAGGTATGTGTTTGTGTGTGTGTCTTTACCTGGGAGGGAAGCTACAGAGTTACTGCAAAAATATCAGAAAATCCATAGCACAAACTACACTTTCTGTAAAACACATAAAAAAAAATAGCTCAGACATGCATGTGTCAGTATTTTCAAAATGTATGTTGATATAGATATTGTAGGGATTAATAATAATGTAGATATTTTGGGGGAGAGAGAATGGATTACTGCTACCCTCACCACCCTGACCTCAGGGGGCATTACTGGTTTGGGCTCAAATGACATAATATTGCCAAGATCAACTGTAAGCATTTAAATAAAACTTTGCTGAAGTCCTCACATTACAAAAAGGAATTAGAGTAAAATAAAGCAAGATAATCTGTCTTCTAGAATATCTTCAATTGTATCTTCCAAAATATCTTCTATGGAAGGACTGCTTGCTATGCACTCTCTACATCAAGATAGAAGAATCTTACCTTACCACTCAGTAAGGCTCTTGAAACCATCTCAAAGTGCAGACTCACAAAGTAGTAAACTTAAAAGAAGCAGATGTTTTCTAAGAGTTGCCTCGCCAAAACTAAGAGAATCAACATCCTGTCAGTAGAATGTTCCCTTCCATAGATGAGGTACTCAGAAGCCCTCCACCTTTAGAAGGGATCCCATTACCTAATCATGATAGAGTGGCCTTAACAAACAACCATGTCAGAACTCAATACAGTAGTTCATATACCTGTCCAAGATGTACAAACAGGCATTGGGGAGATGAGCTCACAGATAAAATACAAAACAATGCTCACAGAGCCTTTGTCCATTATGTCTTCTACCTGCAATGCCAGGTACCCTCTCTCCCAACTATTTCCATTGTTTCATTTCCAACTCATCCTTCAAAGCCATCCCATTTGGTCTCTTCTCTGAAGTTTTTTCTGATCACCATCCCAGTTTCTGTAGACATTTGAACACAGAGTAATCACACAGGAGAGGAGGGAAATATAACTTTGACTTTCAGAATCTCAGATATGCCACTCATCATTAGTGGAATCATGGTCAAGTTGCTTAATCCATCTGAGCCTCAGTTTCCTTATCTAAAAACAGAGATGGTAATAGCACCTACTTTGAATAATGATAAAGTAATCTATAAAGCACTTAGTACTGCCTGGCATATGGTAGGTGTTCAAGAAATGTTAGATATTGTTATTATTGTTGTTGAAATAATTATTTTACAGTATATGATAATACTAGTATGATATCTGCCACATAGTGAAATATTATTTTATTGTTATTTATTAGCAATCACTTTATATTCCACATTTTTTACTTTTCCTATAAGGATTCTTAATTCATACTAAGAGATTCTTTTTTAGTGAGTCACTTACATCTTATACCCCTAGTGAGATTCTAAGTTCTTGAAGACACATTGTTCCCAAACATCTTATCTGTGGAGGCTAGAGAAATTTGAGGTATTCACAGTTTTAGTGTTTCTCCGGTCAAAAACTGCTAACCTCTACCAATGAAAGAAAGAAAGAATGAAAGAAATTCTACCCTCGAGTGCAATTCCAGCTATGTTGCTCTGTGGGCTAACTGCACTTGGGGGTGGGGGTGAGGGCATATGGTCTCTTTTGCCCTTAGCAACCAGGAAGAATTAAATTAGTGTATCAGATCTCCAGCATTCTCTAGGCAGGCCAGACAGACAGCCTAGTGAGGGGCTGTCCTTAAGTAAGTGGTGACTGGGAAAACAAGATCTCCTTTCTGCAGCATCAGTAAATATGGCAAACACCAGACAGCCTGGATGCCTAGGTCCTGGGCAGAATTTGATTTAGGAGTTCTTTTTTTCCCAGTGAGTCATAATTGTCATGGTCCTAACACCTGTCACCAGAAAAAAGGCAAAATCAGTGTAATCACCAGAGCAGTTGCCTCAGGAATACATTTTCTAGTAATTTGGTTGGAGGAAGTTCAAGAATGCAAGTACTGGGTTGATTTCAAATGTGAAGAGACCAGAGTTGACCTAAGTGCTGAGCTTTCTGAATTTAAGGAAGAAAAGAAAGGAGAGAGAAGTTATTATTAACAACATCAGGAAATCAAGTTATTGAAGGTTCATTTAGTAATAGGTAAAATCATCTCTGATACTAATATTTCTAGTCTGCATGAAACAATGAAAAAAAAATTATTGGATTCCCCAACTGAGCAATTAGTGATGGTGTTGGCCAGATAAAAAGATGAAACTTGATGGCCAAAAGAATAATTGTCTGGGATTACACCTACATTTTAAAACAAAGCCAGATGAGGGGAGCCCTGGGTAGCTCAGTCATTTGAGCATCTGACTTGTGATTTAGGCTCAGGTCATGATACCGGGGTTGTGGGATCGAGTCCTGTATCAGGCTCTGTGCAGAGCATGAAGCCTGCTTAAAATTCTCTCTCTCTTGCCCTCTGTCCCTCTCCCCCACTTGCATCTCTCTCTAAAATAAAATAATAATAATATAATTAATAAAATAAAATAAAGCCAGATGAAAAGATGACTAAGGGGGGGAAGGGTCTTTAGGTGGTAGGGTGGAGCTTACAGTTGACAGCATATTGCTGGTAATATTATTTTTTTGTTCATGTTATTAAATTCCTTAAAGTTCCTAAAGGACATCTAGATGAAATTAAAACCACAAACCAATGTTGTTATCCTATTCCTAAACCATCAACTTGGAAACTCCTGTTGCTGAGAGTCCAATTTTTTAAAATTATTTTAGCAAATCAAACTATAATAGAATGATTCCAGCTTTGACGTTTAATCTTTAACAACTTTTAAGCCTTACTTCTCTTGCTTCCCCTTTCACCCCACACCTGAACAAGCCATAAGGCCCACATATTTTTCCCCTTGGCACCAGTAGAATATTCAAACCATGCAAATAATGGCCAGAGGTAATACTTATCCTGGCCCCATCCCCTGATCCCAAGATCAATTGTCTCTTATGTCACTCAAGCCATTCCAAACAGGCTTAAGTATCTACCCTATTCTCCCTCAGGAAGAAAAAGAAATAAAAGGCATACAGATTGGAAAGAAAACAAAAAGCTGTCTTTATTTAAATATAGTATGACTATAGAAAATCCTAAGGAATCTACCTAAAAGAAACTACAACTAATGTGTGAGTTTAGCAAGTTTGCAGTTTATGAGGTGAAGTTTTTTTAAGTTTTATTTTTATTTATTTTTAGAGAGAGAGAGAGCACATGTGTGTGAGTGGGAGAGGGATAGAGAGAGAGGGAGAGAGAGAATCTCACACAGGGCTTGATCTCACAAACCTTGCAATCGTGACCTGAGCTGAAATCAAAAGCTGGATGCTCAATGGACTGAACCACTAGGGCACTCCTCTGAGGTCAATATTTTAAAAATCAATTGTATTCTATCAACTAGCAACAGTTGTAAATGGAAATTTTTTTAAGTTTATTTATTTATCTTGAGAGAGGCAGAGACAGTGCAAGCGGGGGAGGGGCAGAGAGAGAAGGAGAAAGAGAATCCCAAGCAGACTCTGCACCATCAGCATGGAGGAAGGAGCCCAACTTGGGTCTAGAACCCACAAAACCATGAGATCATGACCTGAGCTGAAACCAAGAGTCAGATGCTTAACTGACTGAGCCACCAAGATGCCCCATAAATGGAAATTCTTAAAATTTATTATAACATCAAAACATAAAATTCTTAAGTATAAATTTAACAAAATATATGCATGATCTATACACAGAAAACTATAAAAAATTGCTGAAAAAATTTAAAAGACATAAATAAATTGAGAGATATACTATGGTCATGGTTCAGAATACTCAATATTGTTAAGATGGCAATTCTCTCTAAATTAATTTATCGATTCAGTGAAATTCCAACAAAAAATCCAAGAATCCTTGTAGAAACTGACAAGATGATCCACAAATGTATATAGAAATACAAAAGAATTAAAGTAGCCAAAATAATTTTGGAAAAAAGGATAAAGTTAACCTCAGGATTTATTATAATGCTACAGTAAAGAAGAGAGAATGGTACTGGCATAAAGTTAAACATACATATCAAAGTAACAGAATTAAAATTTCACAAATAGACCCCCATATATATAGTCAATTGATTTTCAACAGATGTTCCAAGGCAAGTCAGTGAGGGAAAGGAAATCTTTTTAACAAATGATGCTGAGATAACTGAATATACATATGCAAAAAATAAAACTCTTTACATTCTCCAACATACAAAAATGAACTTGAAGTGGATTATAGAACCAAACATAGTTTTAATAAAAGCTATTGTAAAATTTCCAGAATAAATCATAAGAGAAAAGCTTAGTGACCTTTTGTTAAGCAAAGTTTTTAAAATTGGATTTTAAAAAGCATAAAATATTTAAAAATAGAAAAAAACTGTATTTCATTAAAATTGAAAACATTTGCCCTTACAAAAACACTGTTAAGAAAAGGAAAAGGCAAGCCACCAACTATTACAGGAGCAGATATTTGCAAAACCTGTGTCTAATGAAGGACTTTTACCCAAATTATATTTTTAAAATGCTTACAATTCGTTAAGAAGAAAATGACAACAATAAAAGGAAAGACTTTGTAGACATTTCACCAAAGGAGATACATGAATGGCAAAACTGCTCAACCTCATTAGTCATCTGGGAAATGCAATTAAAACTGTAATTGAATATACCACTCATACTCCAGGACTCTAGAATTTCTAAAATCAAAGACTGACAGTCCCCAAGGATGAGCAAGGATATAGGACAACTGAAATGCTCAAAAATTTGGATTTCTTACAAAGTTAAGCACACATGTGACCCAGCAACTAAGATTCTAAATATCTACTCAAGAAAAATAAAAATATATGCTAACATGGAGATATATGCTCATATATTCATAGCAGCTTTACTCATTATAGCTGAAAACTGGAAGAATAAAAAACAAATATTCACCAAATGATAAATGGAATAAATATTTCCGGATGCACTCATATAATAGAATATTGCTCAGCAAAAAAAGAAAAGGACTACCAATAAACACACAGCATGTATGAATCTCTAAAGCATTATGCGAAGTAACAGAAATCAGACCTAAATAAATAAATAAATAAATAAATAAATAAATAAATAAAATAAGTCAGTGGCTAAAGGAGCCAAGGAATAGGGAGAGGGGATGAACTGCAAATGGCAAAAGGAAACTTTTTGAGGGGATACAAATGTTCTAGATCGTGGTTACAATGGTTACTACACAACTGCAGATATTTGTCAGATTTCATCTAATTGTGCATTTCATCCAATGAATTCTATTCTAAAAATCTATTCTGAGGAGAAACCTTTGATATGTAGAAAAATGAGACAAATGGTATTTATTATACCATTTAAAATAAGGGAATAATGTCCAATTGGGAATAGTGTCCAATTGCAAGAAATTTAATTAAGTAAATCATGTATATCTATAAAATGGATTGTTATGAAGTTATTTTAAAATGATGATGTTGATATTTAATGGCACAAAGATATTGGGTTATTTCTATGTAGATAGGGTAGTATACCCATAGTCCACTTTATTATCCATTTATGTGATTGTTTCATGTATGTATGAGCATGTATGTATATATGCATATATTTAGATCTCTATTATTATAAGGTTATGCACTACCACACTAACTGGTTGTTTCCTCATTTTACTTATATTTATTTCCTAAGTGTCTGTTAATACTCATGCATTTCTCTTGAAGTAAGAGAAAAAAACAAAAGTTACTACCTTAAAAATATATATCCTGCTTTTAAGAGGATTGTGGTATAGATAGAAAAAGAGACTTGTAAATAGCATAATATATGGTAGAATGAAATGAGCACTCATGGAAGGTGAGGGAGAATTGATTGGGTCCAGTATAGTCTCATACCAACACTGGAACCACTATACTCTCCAGTATACAGACCATGACCATGTTGTTCTATCTGAAACATCGAGCCCACTTTCTTTACTCATAATCATTTTCTCTAAGGGGGTCCATGATCCCTAACTGCCACTTGATCCCCTATCCCAGTGCATCAGAAAAATATACTGATATTTGAACTTTAGTTGTGGATTACATTCAATTTTCCTTCCACAACAAGTCAAAGATGCACCATACCTGCCACAGTGTCCTTGAACTGCAGGTCAAGGACAATTTCCAGAGCTCCTCTGGAAATTCCATAATAGAACACAACCTGCTGAGGGGAAAGAGCACGTCTAAAAGGCATGGTATCCCCAGTGCCTGGCACACCAAAGAGGCTTAGTAATATTTGCTAATTGTTTACTGAATATTGAGAATAAAAGCATGAGCTCAATATTGTTTTGGCTGGCTATTACTATGACTTATCTAGGAGGACTTCCTGAAAGAGCTGGAATTCTCTTGTTTAAAGCAATGTCTGCACACTGCCTCCACCCTTGTTGTGCTCTGATATTTGGACTAATTCCAAGACAGAAATGTTTCCTTCTAGTCACTTTCCATCTCACCAGGTGGGCTATTAGTAGACTAAACCTATTTCCAATGTTTTCTACCAAACTTTCCTAGTACCTCTGCAAAGGGCTGAGCAAGTCCAGCAATGAACAGTTTGGTCCAAATTACCCAAAAACCTCCTCAATATTCTGTATTCACTAAAACCCCAAACATATTCCTACCTGGCAGTTTTATATAGTATTTTTCAAACTCTTTGGGCTTTCAACAAAACTGAATCCTGTTGCAAATCTGTTTGTGTTCCATTCCATTCAAACCCAACTTTTCCAGAACCATCTAGTGTTTGTAGTTAGAAGCCTACAAAGTCTTGTGTCTAAGGAAAGATAGCAGGGAATCCCAATTCACACTTGAAAAAACTAAGAATTTAAAAACCAAGCATGAATAGAGACTGTATTATAATAAAATCCATATTATAAATTTTAATTTATGGTGTAGCAAAACGAATGCAGTCCTAGGAGTGAGATATTGAATCCAAAATCTGCCGTTATGGCCTGATTAAGGGAGGTCACCAGCTTTCTGAGAAACCTCGGTATCCTCCTTTATTGTCTAGGGGAGCTTGTTTCTTTTATCTGGGTCACAAGACCCTTTAAACTCTGGCATTCTATGATTTTATAATGTCCTCTTACAAATGCCTAGGAGAGGCAATCATTTGCAAGATGCTTCCCTAGTCCCTGACTTGTCTCATTGTTTGTCAGTGTGTGCAACAACAATAAATAACCCATTGGTTGCAAGAAAAGTACATGTTGGATCAAGCTGACATGCCTGCTCTCTGCCTTCTGGAGAGGACAGAGGAGGCTTTGATGTTGTCAGAATGAGTTCCACATTTTGACCTAGAGGCCCTTCAATTCCAAGTGGCCTCTATTGCCAAATACATGAAACAATCATTTACAATTAAAGAAGCACTGTGTACTTCTTTCAAAAGTGCCACAGTGTTTTATTTTTAAAAGAAAAACAAAGCATAATCCCTAAGATTAAATCTCTGATCCAGAAATGGAAAAAAAAAGGTGGGGGGCTAGAACCTTCTCTTTATATACTGTTCCTGCTCAATGGCAGGTAAGGAACAGGGGAAGTGATGTAGCCAGTCTGCATGTTAATAGAAAGCTAATCCAGATTTCTGGTTTATAATGAAGAAAGACATGAAACAGATATGTGTTGTCCTACACAGCACTCAAAATTCTTGAGGCCTTTCTCTGATCAACTCTGGTCTCGAGATCAACCCTTTCCTTAGGCTAAGACTTTATAGTGGCCCATGGGATTGGTAATGTACAAAATGCAGCACAATTCTTGTCACATGAGAATTGTTACTTCCTTTCCCCTTCCCCAAATGTGCTGTAAGATATCCAAAGGCCTGTCTTGCTCCACATTGACTCAGTTCTTTCAGAATAGAGTGACATTTTCTGCAATACATCTCAAACTTATTAGTAAAGCGACACATGTACTAATAAGTTTGAGATGTATTGCATAATCTTCTTTTGAGATTCACTTACAATATTAAAGGCTCTAAGAAGTTCCACACATTATAATTATTTACTTACTCATTTAAATTCAAGTTAGTTAATATATAGTGTACTACTGGTTTCAAGAGTAGAACCCAGTGATTCATCACTTACATATAATACCCAGTACTCATCCCAACAAGTACCCTCCTTAATGAATGGCTATCACCCATTTAGCCCACTCCCCACCCACCTCCACTCCAGCAACCCTCAGTTTGTTCTCTGTATTTAAGAGTCTCTTATGGTTTGCCCCCATCTCTGTTTTTATCTTATTTTTCCTTCCCTTCCCCATGTTCATCTGCTGCGTTTCTTAAATTCCATATATGAGTGAAATCATATATTTGTCTTTCTCTGACTGACTTATTTTGCTTTGCATAATACACTCTAGTTCCATCTACCTTGTTGCAAATGGCAAGATGTCATTCTTTTTGATCACGGAGTAATATTCTGTTGTATAGATAGACCACATCTTCTTTATCCATTCATCAGCCAATGGACATTTGGGCTCTTTCCATAATTTGACTACTGTTAATAGCACTACTGTAAACATCAGGGTTCATGTGCCCTTTCAAATGAGCATTTTTGTATGCTCTGGATAAATACCTAGTAGTGCAGTTGTTGGGTCCTAGAGTAGCTCTATTTTTAATTTTTTAAGGAACCTCCATACTGTTTTCCAGAGTAGCTACACCAGCTTGCATTCCCACGAATGGTGCTTTTGTTATTGGCCAGGAACTGCAAAGACCACTGAGCACTTTGTCTATAAAGATTGTCCCAAACTTCCTGACTTATTCCCCTCCCCCTGGAAAACTTCCACTAGTGGGAAATAATTTCCCCTCCTCTGAACTATATCTTTATTTACATCTGTCTTATAAACTTTTTGTTTTTTATATTACTGATATATAGAGATATGTCTTATCTATTCTGATTGACCATACACTGGCTAGAGAAAAGGTTCCTCATTCTTCAATTCTTATCTACCATAGAAGATCTTGTGCATGTAGTCACTTTATACATAATTGATTGAATGGATCAATCAGTCTGGGAACTAGCATCTCCTAAATGTTTGCACCTTCAATTGGCAAATAATAATGCAATCTACATAAATTCTCAATTAGTTAAAAAGAAGATACTAAGCTCAAAGCTAAAGTTGGAAGGATTAAAATATTAATATTAAGGTATAAGCACCAAATATCTCTCTTTCTCTCTTCACCAATTCAGTTACAGAAAAACTGGATATCATCACTCTTTGACCTCCAGATCTGGAAAGTGTGCTTAATAGTCATGCAATTTAGGTACCATAAACTGACTACAGAGAGAAATGTTAATTTCAGTGAATTCATTATAAAAAGAATATATTATTTGTGAATAGCCTTATGTAGGCTCAACATTCAGAAAATATTAAAATGTTAAAGGTTTGATGCCATGTCTTATTTGTTAGAAGGGCGATTGTTCTAGTTAATTTTATACTTTAATTATTTAAGAGTTACCAAATAAGTGGTTCACATAAATGGTCGATTTGGAAACAATTTTAGTTTCACAAAATGTACCCAATATTAAAACCAGACTGACGGAATTAGGTAAGTCTTTGGAGGATGTAAGTGTTGAGCTCTAGGGAATAAATATGAATAAGATATAATCTCTGTCCCTAATAGGTGTGCCATATAGCAGAGTTTCTCAACCTTGACACTACTGACATACTGGACCGAATAATTCTTTGTTGTAAGACGCTGTCCTGTACATTGCAGAATGTGCGTTAGCATCCCTTGCCTCCTCCTACTAAATGCCAGCAGCACTCATTCAACTTTGAGAATTAAAAGATGTCTAGTCATTGCTACATGTATCTCTCAAGGGACAAAGCTGCCCCAGCAGATAACTTTCGCCATGCAGGAAGAGATGCTTACAATTGTATAGGGTTTCAGAGTCATCTTCTGGCCATCAATTCTCATTTTACAATCCTGTTAGATATAGAAAATGAAGAAAACCTTGGGCTAATTGTAGACCACAACCAAAACACAACAATAAATGTTTAATATTAGTTCCCCTATTTATAGAAGAATAGAACTTCACACCCCTGCACTTTCCAGGGGTTTGAATCTACTACTTATAATTTATTTACTGAGTTCATAAAGATAGAAGCATCTGATATGGTTCTACATGCAATTAAAATCTACTTGAACAACAGAAGTAATAGAAGTAAACTAAAGGTATCTTAGAGATGATCCGTCTACTCCTCTTGTTTTTATATAAGAAAACCAAGATCCAGAAAAGTCAGAAAGGTGATATGACTTAAGGATATTTACCTAGTAAGTGAACTTGGGCTAAAACATAAATGTCTTGGCTCCAAGCCAATAACTTGGACCAATACCAAATATTAGCTAACAGCTAAATAGCATAAGACAGATTACAAATTCTGGAGGTGATCAGAGTGAAAGGAAGCTGGAGTAGTCACAGTAGGCAATGAAGGAAAGGAACTCAAGGCAGGCCTTAAAGATCACAGGCAGCTTCAGGAAAGGGATTGAAAGGGCTGTGGTAACTTTCCCATGGCCTTAGTGCTAAGTCGGGAATGACATGAGAGGAGGCAGAGAGGCAGGAAAGGATCTGATATGAGCCAGGAACTGAGTTCATGTAGGGGAAGCATAAAAATAAGATTTGGGACAGTTTTCAAAATCATTCTGAGGAACCCCAGATTACCTTCTTTTCTGGATATTGTCCCTACTTTTGTTCTTCAATTTGCAACTGCGAAATACCCTTCTGGCTCACAGAGGGCCTTTCAGAGCAGCCCTGCTAGAGGTGAAAGGTATCCCCAGGCTCTCGGGAACCCTTGGAGCTGCCAGCCCCAAAGCCATAATCTTTGTGATTCAATTGAGAATTCAAAAAATTCCCACACACCAAAGTGCCAGGAAGAAAAACAATCATGGTGTTTCTAAAACTGAAAATTTCATCACTTCTTTCCCTTTAGTATTTGATCTTGGATATTAAAATGGACTTGATTCCTTGTCTTGCACAAGCTGCATTTTCCCTGGGTATCAAGAGATGAGTCTAGCATCAGTGAATGAATTAATGGATCATAAGAAAAATGAATCTGATTATATAATTCCAAAAAATGAATTAAATAAATAAACTCAAAACATGAAAGTTTCATCAAAACCTAGAAAAGATCCATTGACAAGACATCTTCAGGAAAGAGCTGGGGGAAGTCAGCTCACTAATATGGTGAGCTCCTTAGAATGACTGCCTGGAAAAAAAGAGAGAAAGAGAGAAGCCATATTGCATCCTATCAGTCTATTAAGAATGGAGGTGATCCTTCCAATGTATATGTGTGTGTACATATGTGTGGAGAGGGAGAGGATGAAATTGTGGGATGAAAGACTGGCATTGATTCTAGAAGGATAAAAGTGAAGAAGGTAGATGATCTTTCTGAGGTTAAAAAAATGCAGAGAGGCAAGTACAACTCTAATACATTTACTTAGTACGACTATCACCGAGTGATAGCCAAGGTGAAAAAAAAGATAGAATTGTCTTTCTCCCACTTCCTCAGGAATTTCTTAGGCAAAACACATCCCTAAGACATTGGAGTGATATATCCCACTGTTCAAGCCTTCTAAACAGATTTGCTGAGTACCAACTATGTAATTTCTTTTCTCTCTTATAACCGAGTTTCTCTTGAATGAAAATGTTTGGAGAGAATTAGGACACGAAACTGGATGAGACACGATGGCATCTGTTTCAGAGATCATCCCAACCCTATTTCTGAGTCCAGTGAAGGGGAGACTGCAGGTAGAAGCCAAAGGAAATGTTTTCAAAGGGACTCCATGAGACGTGGGGACCTGCTCAGTGAGGCATTGATGTTTTAGGTGACATATGATGACAGAAAGCTAGGAAGCATGGCCTTCTCCATACCTCTGTGTGAAGCATCCCTTCAATACAGTGAGAACTTTAGGGAGAGCATGAGGAGACAGCACCCCTTAGCAGACAACACTTACTCAGAAAGAGTGCCAGCAGTCGGGACACTGTGGGAGCATTTCCTTCAAGGAGCCTTTTCATGTATTGAGCACCTCAGTGAAAGTTTATTGAATAGATCTCTGTGCCAGCCATTCTTCTAGGTTTTGAGGATTCCACAGTGAGCAAGAAGCAAGGGCAGAAGAAGGCAATAAGAGAAATAGAACAGCACACAGAAAACTATTGATGAGCTCATTTGGGACATCCTAGAGACTCACAGAAGAATTTGGGGTAAAGTGGAGCTAGAAGGCTGTAGTTGGAGGCTGGAACTATGCAGATGAAGACATAATCCAGTTAAATTTTAGTTAATATTCTTACTGAACCCCACTGATACACGCAAACTGGTGTACATATGCATGTATAAGGACTGGAAGAAAATACACCAAAATGGCAAGAGTGGTTATTATGAGAAATAAGATTATGAATATTTTAATATATTTTCATATAATACTATATATTTCCAAATGTTATAGGGTGAGTATATATATTTATTATTATCATTACAAACAGAAAAATACTTTTTTGATTAGGGAGGAAGTGGCATTAATCTTAATGCATCTTTTACTTGTTCAAGCAAAGTAAATTTTACCAGAAATGAAAAAAAGTGTGTAATTATCTCTCTCTAGGAATAATAATAAAAATCAGCTCCATAACTTCCTAGAAGATCAATTCTACATCAATAAGTAGATAATTAATTGAACCCTCCAGACAATTCAAGAATTCAAATATTACATCTTTGTCCTGGTATCTCTATAAGGAGATGAAGTGGTTTACATGTTTTCTATATCCTGTTATTATAAATATGTACTTTCTACATCATTTGTAAGAAGTTCTCCTTGAAACATTACTCTTCAAAAGTTTAATGTTATCTCTAATGAAACAATGCACCTTAATGTTATATACATTAATTACTTCTCCTAGAGAACCACAATTCAACCTAGTAACTGATTTGGCTGGTAGTCCTTTGTTAGAAAAGAAAGCAATGAGAAATTTTATCTAGTTTTTCTCCCTTCAGATCTAACTGCAATTATAAAATTCGAAAATTAATTTTCCTAAATACAATGCACTTTATGCCAACACAAGCAATAAGAAATGAAGTAAGATACAGAGATATGTAGCAAGCCTGGAAAGGCCAGGCTTCTGTGGGACATAAAAATGAAGGTTTAGCATCGGGACTCAAAATGTGAAAATTCCTGGCAGTAAGAGACTCTGGAAAGAAAGGTGATAGCACTGATGTACAGTGTTGTCCCCAAATGGGTCCCTAATTAGTGGTTGATGATGATGTTAGTGGCAACTATGCACTCCCAGAAAATAAACTATAACTGCTAATTTGGTTGGATCAGACCTTCAACAGAATTCATCAAAGAGACCTTCCAAGAATTTCCAAGGAGGCTTCCTGTCCACAAAACAGTCATAATTCCAATCAATCTAAACAGCAGGGCAAGCTCATGGGGCTTCAGAAGCCAGAAAGGCTCCATCATAAAGGATGCCCCAGGCCTCCCAGCCAGGACATGCACACACATGGATGTATATGTGTACTCTGTCTTAGAAGTCCAGACCTTAGGGTCTGTTTGTGCCCTTCCAGACCTGATTGGTTCTGAGGTAATCTTTGAAAAGAAGAAGTTCACCCTGCTTAAGTCAGGTTCATTGGGAATCTTTGATACATTACAGACCTTCTTTTAAGCCCTCTGATAAGATCTCTTGGGAAATCTAAAAGAAGAGTTATGAAGGGCATCACAGATCACAGCCAATCTATAGAAAAGTTTGACAACTGGTTCTTTCTATCACATTGAAAATGTAGGAACTCTCCAGACAATACTCTATACTGTTTTCTTATTCAGTCCCAGCCTGCTCAGGGAGCCAGGCAGAGCCAGTTGGAATACATGAGATACTGGGGGAACTCTCCCCTGCCTGATGGAGATAAACCAAGTTGGATTCTCAATATACTGCTAAGCCTTGCCAAATAAACTGTTCTGCCTGAGTAACAATCCAACAACCTTATTGTAAAAATGCATATACTTTTCCACATTACAAATGCCATACAGTTACAAATGCAAGCCTTTCGATGATTGTCAAATCACACAAGAGGATGGGAATGACATTCATGTTGAATTACAATTCATCTCTAGGGTACTTGCCAAGCTTTCTCATTGTTTCCATTTTTTTTCTTACAAGAGGAAAAAAATATGCTTTGACTTGTTTCCACTTACAAAGAAAAATGCAGAACTAAGTAGATATCTTAATAGTTCCTCTCTTGCTTTCAAGGGAGAAGACAAGTGGAAAAAATATTAAATACATACATAGAGAGGGAGAATCCTTCCCATTGAAGCTAAAATGTGGGTGAAACAAGAATAGTTGTATATTAGAAAAAAATTTTTGACCCACATTACCAAGCTAAACTCTAAGAATCATCTGGAAAATACGTTCTGAGGCAAATTAATCTGATGCTATTTTGTGGCACTCATCAGTTGGAGTTATTAAGATTTAGGTCATATTTCCTAGTCTACACTGCTGGGGCTCAGCAGTTCCCTTATGGACGATCTCGTAGGTAAGAAGGCAAGTCTCTCTAAAGAAAAGAGTGAGGGTAAGGCACGTGGACTTGATGCCAAAACGTAGCTCTGCCATTTACTAGCATTGGGTTCTTGGGGAAGTGAATTAACTTCTCTGAGCTTTGGCTTCTTCATTCATAAACTGATGACAATAATAGTATCTACCTCATTAGGTGTACTACTATATGTAAAGCAGTTAACACCTTTCTGGCACAGAAGTATACAAGCATGCATTAAACGAGGAGTCAGCAAACTATGGCCTGTAGGCCACCAGTTTTTGTAAATAAAGCTTGATCAGAACACAGCTACACCTATTCCTTTACATAGTGCATGTATGTACAAACCATGTGGTTTGTAAAGCTGATTATTTGCTATCTGACCCTTTCCAGAAAAAAAAAATCAATATCTGCAATACCATAAAAAACTATTATTATGATAGCTTGCTTTTTTTTATGTAGGAAGAAACTGACTTTCAGAGAAGTGTAGCAGCTTAGTGAAAATCCCCCAGCAAGGTGATGACGGCTTCTCATTCCCTTTCCCATTCCATATTCCTTACCCTGCTTGTAGAATCTCGAATGAAGTCATTTTTTCAGGAAGTATATTTAGTGTAGGGCCTCATAATACATCTGCTAGTTTTTCAACGGATTGGTTTTCAATTTAAATTTAACTTACTGAAACCAACTATTATTATTCACAGGTTTGAAGGTGATTAAAAGTTGTACAGAGCCTAGTTCATCCCAAGGACCCTGCCCCCAAAATATTCTGGACACAAATTTGGCTCAGATGTCTCCACTATGCTTATTATCTCTCTCTGTGCTCAGTCTGCTTTGAAATCAGTAAGAGCAGAAAACATACCCAGTGGGGGAGTGTGCCCAACTAGAGCCCTAATCTCTGAAAGTAAGTTCAACAAAAGCCTCAGGGTCACCCAAGTTATCATTGAGCCAGCGGATTAAAAACTGAGACATACAGACAAATTGGCAGTTGAAACTTAAAGTTTTCCAGAAAGACAGTTCAACTGAAAAAGCATTTTACTTCCACAACACCCTGGCTCACTTACTGATAAGCTATAAAGAGACATTTTTATAAAGTGAATTTGATGTGCATCTCTGTTCTGTTTACTTCTACCCTCAGAAGTCCCTTGATATTAAAATACAAAGTAGAATTTGAACTGATCCTTTAAAAAAGGGAAAAAATCCACACATAACTTGAGAGAAAAGGCAAGTGAAACAGGATTTCTGTGGGTTCATCTCGAAGGTTGAAGAAAGCATCAGAACACACACAAATGGTTCGTTGGGGCCTTTATGTCATCTGCGTTTCCACTGTATAACCTTTATAAACCTACTTTGTTAAAAACAAGAATGTTTTTAGAAATAGAACTATTTTCTCACCCAGATGTTGACTTGGTTTATTTGTTGAGATAAAATGTCCTTCTGTGATCTAAAACTGAACTTGTAACTACACTTAAAAGTCATACAGAAGGAGAGACGTACAGAATTCAAAAAATGTGCTCTAGGATTTGGAGTTGATGAAAAATAGCATCTAGATTTGAACAATGGGAGGTTTTGGCTGTTATTTAGATTCTTTAACATTTTATTCAATTTAAGATAACTTGTTTTCTTCTTTCCTAAATGGTTCTGGCATTGAAAGCAAGTGTCAGACTTGAGGCAGAATTTTACAGCAAAGTGACAAAAGCCTGACAAGCTTTATAATGGGAATGCTGATACCACTGTAACACACTAACATGATTGGAAGCACTACAATGTAATCAAAATATGCAAGAAATGCATTTTTTCCAACATTATACAAGAGGATATGAAATTGCCACATTGAAATAGAGCACATTTTCTGGTTATTTATTGGATTCTGACATCATAACAACTGTGCACAATACAGGGTGACTTGAGGAAATGCAAAAATTCAATCAGCACATGCATGAGAAATCTGGACATAGGTCATGGCCAACTTGTCTTGCTTCCTCATTGAAACCAACTGGAATCTTCCTACAAAGAGCAACTTTCATTTTTTTAAGTATAGGTTCATCAAGAGGATTTAGAAGAGGAAGAAAAATATTGAAGCCTAACCACATAAAGAAGGGAAAACAGCAGAACACCCCACTTGTCCAACCCAAGGCAGATATAAAATAAAACAAAATGCCTTAAATGCAAGTCCTGATGTGGTGTTCCTTCATGATGGGATTGAACAGGAAAAAAAAAATGAGGATATAAGAGCTGGTCCCTCAGATTCACACAGCTCCACCCCAGTTGGAGAGCCACAGTTTTGCATGCTTTCATGAAGAGATGGGCCACATCTTAGTATTGGATCAGAATGTCCCCATCTCCTATCCCAGGCAGCATCTCTCTTACCACTTTCTATTGGAAAGTAGACCGGTCCTGCTACTTCACCATCAATAGAGAAGTTAACCCATGGCCTTCTTTTCTGTTTCTTCTGTCTTTTAAATTTTGAGCACCTCAATTTTCTTAGCTTTTCTTGGGAGGGTGTATGCATTCACTTTTCCTTATTGTCATCATTTTGATAGCTTACAATTACATAGCATTTCCCACTTTCTACACTCTTTCAAACATCCCATAGCACCCCGATACAGTAGTAGTATTCCCAGTTTACTCAGGAAATGAAGCCAGTATTAACAGACTCACTATTTACATACATGATCCATTTCCACTCCTATCCTGAGAAAAGGATTTATTGTGACTTCACATTCATCAGTATTACATAAATGACTTTCCCATATAAGCAAAACTTCTTCCTTTGGACACCAAAACTTCATTTTAACCATTTTGTAGGAAATTCTTCTCAAAAAAGCTTCTATGTCACAAAGAATAGGAAAAACTGGACAGCTACATGCCAAAGAATGAAAGGACCATTTTCTTACACCAAACACAAAAATCATTCAAAATGAATTAAAGACCTAAAAGTGAGACATGAAACCATAAAATTCCTAGAAGAAAATATAGGCCATAATATCTTTGGCATTGGCCATAGCAACACTTTTCCAGATATGTTTCCTCAGGCAAGAGAAACAAAAGCAAACATATACTATTGTTTGCTATACTACATCGAAATAAAGGGCTTTTGCACAGCAAAGGAAACAAAAAGACAACCTACTGAATTGGAGAAGATATTTGCAAATGATACATCTAATAAGGGGTTAATATCCAAAGCATATAAAGAACTTATACAACTCAATACCAAAAAACAAATAACACAATTAAAAATGGGCAGAGGACCTAAATAGACATTTTTCCAGACATTCAGATGACCAACAGCCACATGAAAAGACACTCAACATAACTCATCATCAGGGAAATAGAAATCAAAACCACAATGAGATATCACCTTAAACCTGTCAGAATGGCTAATAATAAAAAAAGAAGACATAATAATGTTGGCAAGGATGTGGTAAAAAAAAAGAACCCTCATGTAATTGGTGTAGCTGTGGAAAACACTACGGAAATTCTTCAAAAAAATTAAAAATAGAAATACCATAAGATCTAGTAACCCCATTACTAGGTATTTACCCTCCCCCCCAAAAAAACTAAAACACTAATTTGAAAAAAATATATACAATATATATGCAACATTATTTGCAATAGCTAAGATATGGAAACAACATAAGTGTCCATTGTTGAATGGAAAAAGGAGATGTGATGTGAGCGCGCACACGCGCGCGCACACACACACACACACACAGGAATACTACTTAGCCACAAAAAAGTGAGATCTTGTCATTCATGACAACATGGATGAACGTAGAGGCTGTTACGCTAAGTGAAATAAGTCAGGAGAAAAAGACAAACACTACATGATTTCACTTATATGTAGAATTTAAAAGACAAAACAAAGTAGAAACAGACCCATAATATACAGAGAACAAACTGATGGTTGCCAGAGGGGAGGAGGCTGGGTGAAGGGGAGTAGGAGACACAGGTTTCCAGTTATGGAATGAATAAGTCATGGGAATAAAAGTTACAGCATAGGGAATATAGTCAGTGGTATTGTGGGAGTACTGTATGCTGACAGATGGCAGCTTCACTTATGGTCAGCACAGCATAACCTATAGAGTCTTCCAATCACTATTTGTATACCTGAAACTAATGTAACAGTATGTCAACTATACTTAAACTTTAAAAAAATTTTTTTTAATTTATTTCTGAGAGAGAGAGAGACAGAGAGAGACAGCATGAGCAGGAGAGGGTCAGAGAGAGAGGGAGATACAGAATCTGAAACAGGCTCCAGGCTCTGAGCTAGCTGTCAGGACAGAGCCTGATGCGCGGCTCGAACCCACGAACTGTGAGATCACGACCTGAGCTGAAGTCGGACGCTTAACAAACTAAGCCACCCAGGTGCCCCAATATACTTCAACTTAAAAAAAAAAAAAAAAGCTCATATGTCACAAAGGATAGCAATATAATTTAACCTTTTTTATTTTTTTAAGTTATTTTTAAAAATTTAATGTGTGTTTTTTTTTTCTTTTTTAATTTGAGAAACAAAGAGAGAGCAAGAGAGAGAGCAGGGAAGGTGCTGAGAGAGGGAGACAAAATCCAAAGCAGGCTCCAGGCTTTGAGCTGTCAGCACAGAGCCCAATATGGGGCTCAAACTCACAAGCAATGGGATCATGACCTGAGCCAAAGTAGGATGCTTAACCAACTGAGCCACCCAGGTACCCCTAATTTAACTTTTTTTGAAGCCACAAGGTTGTCATTATAAAGATCTTGTCTTTTTTTTTAAGACGTATAATATAGTTTTGATTTTTTTGTTTTTGTTTTTTTTTTTTTTTACTCTAGCATTTTCCCTCCTGATTTTAATCAGGCTATCTGCTGCGGCTTCTTATCTTAGTGGGCTTGCCTCTTATAGTTCCATTTCTGTTTCAAATCCTGCAGAGTCATCTAAATCAAGAATCAGATTACCATGTTCAGTAAGAATTTCATGTTAGATAAGGTTCAAAAAATGATATAGAAATTACTGTTAATGGATTTGATGCAGAGACCTTAAAAAAGCTATTTCACATTTCAAAGAAAGCCCTTTCCAACTTACTTTCTATTCAAGGTCATGTTAAGAAAGAAAACCCTGAAGCTGCTAAGTCTGAACCTCAGATACGCCAGGTGTTTGTGAATTTTGATTTCCATTTCCATTCACATCTACCCAATTTCTTACATTCTCCGGTGATTTATTAACAATTAAGACAAAGTAGTAATCTCCGAGTAATGTTACTTTTGTTCCAGTGTTATTGGTATAATTTTAAGTCATAGAAATTTGAACAATCTAGCCCCAAATTGCTTTGAGTAACAGTTCAGGAAGAAAAAGAAACAAAAAACATTATGAAAGTTGATAACTGATCCAAAACATCATTTCCAAGCATTGTTTGGTTTAAAGAGAGGAAAGTCCGCTGGACTAGATGTCAAGAAATTGACTAAGCCATTTGTCAAGAAATTGACTAAGACCAAACAGTCTGTTTTGTTTTTAATTAACTGACTTGATTGAACAAATATTTTTAAGGTCCCACTCAGCTCCCAGATATCCTGGCATTTAAAATACTATCTGAATAGTACAAAATCGATAAGAGGGTGACATCTAGTGGTTCTTAGTTCATACACATATGCTGACTAACAATTCCAATGAAGTCACCACTGATTACTACAATCTCACACATTACAATATTAAGAATTTTAAAACATACATGAATCTAGAAAATCATCTAGTTCAAACCCCTCACTTTATACTCACAACAACTTAGAACGAAAGTGGCCATATCCTTGCTTAAAGACATACAGTGAAAGGTTACCCAAAAAGTCTACTGACTCTAAATCTGGTGTGTTTGTGTTTTACACTTTTATGTTCCCCACAGAAGCCAACAAAAGCAAGAAATAATACCATAAAAGACCAAGGAGATTTTATTCCTTTGTGAAAGATCATTATCTGTTTATGGTTATCATACTTTCTTATAATGTTTGTTTACATGTTTAACTGACCCCATTCATTAGTCATGAGTTTCTGAGGCTATACACCCCAGTTCTGACTCATTTTTGCAGCCCCCACACCTAGAGTTATACTGAACCTTCAAGCTAAAGTCTATCTATTATCTTTCATCTGTCTACCTACCTATCACCCAAGGTTTGATAACATACTGTCAATAAATTCTTTTTAAAATTCAGTGAGGAGTGTGCAATTTTATAAAATAAGAATGTAACTGTATTTTACATGAGGCCAAAAACAAGACAAATTTCCTGAACTATTTTTTCCCAACTCTCTGCTGGAAAACTAACTATCTCTATTCCACATCAGTCAGATGAGGCTGACCCAGTCTTTCTCAGCCCCAGAGGTTCATGATCAAGGGCTGGCCAGTACCTGTTTGTCTTCTCCCTAGCCAGTGACTGGTTTGGGGACTTTTCTGCTGAAGCCACTGGGAAAAATGCCTCCTCTTTGTCTGGAAGCTTGAGCTATAAATGTGTAAAGATGATATAGACTTGGAATAATAGCCAAGTCTTCCTACCATTCTTCCTACCACATGGAAAAAGCTCTCCTAAAAAGAGTGAGCACATGAAGGAAAGTAGAGATAGAGACAGTGGCCTGGCATTTTCAAAGACCCTGAATCTGGACATCTATTTTCTTTTTGCTTAAACTATCTTAAGCGGGCTTTTGTCCTTTGAAAATAGGTGCTGATAATACTAAAATACATGAATCAAAAAGCATTTTTTTGAGGACAAGTCTTTCAAATTTAGTTCCCAACTGTTTCTATGTAAAAGAAGGCGACAGTACCCACTTGATGTGAAGATAGAAAGCCATATACTAGATATGAAATATGAATTATCTCTTCCTCTTCCTCCAAATGCCTATAGAATGCATTACCCGATTCCATAATTGAATATTTATTGATAGCCTCTATGTTGAGATATTTTATTTCTTTAAGGATATTGTGAACTCCCCAAAGGTACAAATCACAGAATAGCTGAGAACAAAGCAGGGCACCTGGGTGGCTCAGTTTGTCAAGTGTCCTACTTCGGCTCAAATCATGATCTCATGGTTTGTGGGTTTAAGTCCTGCATTGGGCTCTGTGCTGACAGCTCAGAGCCTGGAATCTGTTCCCTCTCTCTCTGCCCCTCCCCTACTTGTGCGTGCACTCTCTCTCTCTCAAAAATAAACATTAAAAAAATGTTTAAAAAAAACAAAGCAAACTCTTAGTAAATATTTCTTAATGAATATAAGGTCTAAATTGTGTTTAACTATTCAGTTATATATAACATCCTCGGAAAATATTTTGAGAATTATTTCAAATGAAGAAAAAAGAATTTCCTAATTAAATAAAACTTGCAATAAGAGAGAGACTGATTATGTAATTTGCAGAATTGCCTCCTAAGTGGTTCATCTCACATGGCTGTGGCTGCTAGTTTCCCACTAAAATTAGTTCTTCCCAACAGAGATTAAGCCAGATACATGACTATCCAGGTAGAGACTGAATTCCCCAGCCTCTCTAGCAGCTGTGTAACTAAGATTGGACCAATGGGATATGAACAGAGGTGATGATGTGCCACTTCTGAGCCTGAACCTTACAAAATTTAGCTTGAGCAATTTCATTATCTTTTTCCTTTTTTTGTACATTGAAATACAGAAGTGCCAGCAACCCATGCAGATGAGAACAATGCTCTAGGCCAAGAGTCAGTAAACTATAGTCCACAGACCAGCCACCTGTTTTTTTGTAAATAAAATATGATTGGAACACAGCTAGTCCATTTGTTCACATGGTGTTTATAGCTGCTTTTGCACTACAGTGACAGAGTTGAGTAGCTACAATAAATACTGTATTGGCCTGCAAGCCTACAATATATACTATCTGGCTCTTTCAGAAAAAGTTGCCAGACTAGGGACTCACTATGGCCAGGGGAAAGCATAAATGTTCCACCATGGTCCATTTGGTTCCGGGGAGGTTATACCACCAGGGAGCTCCACTTTAATTAACCCTCCAAGATGAGAAGAATTCAGCCAACTCTATAGGTCCTCAAACTAACTCAGTGGCTCAGAATGAAATCCCAGTATCAACCCTGCCAAGGCAGTTCTTAGGAATATGAATAAAGATTGTCCTAAAAGTCAATGGGAAGATATAATAGTTAATTTTGTGTGCCAACTTCACTAGGGCATGGGGTGTCCAGGCATTGGTAAAACATTTTGGGGGCTGTGTCTGTGAGCGTGTTTCTAAGTAAGAAAAACATTTCAGTGAGTAGACAAAAAAAGCAGGTTACTCTCCCTAATGTAGGTAGGCCTCATCTAATCAGTTGAAGGCCTGAACAGAACAAAAAGGTTGAGTTAGAGGGAACTCTTCTTGCCTGATATTTGAGCTGGGACATCGGTCTTTTCCTGCCTTCAGACTCCAACTGAAACACCAGCTCCTCTTGGGTCAGAAACTCTCCTTCTGGCTTTCAGACTAGAGCTTACACCACTGCTCTCCTGGATTTCCTGCTTTCTGAGTCCAGATGTTGGGACTTCTCAGCCTCCATAACTACATGAGCCAATTCCCGATATCCTGATAAGAAACTAATCTCTCAGTCTCTCTCTCTCTCACTCTACACACACACACACACACACACACAAACACACACACACACACACACACACACACACCCTCTTAGTTCTGTTTCTCTGAAGAACCTACCACAAAGGATATTTCAAATACATATGTTAATCACCCATATATTCCTACACAAAACAGGAGCAGAAAATATGTTTTTATTCATAATCACAAGTCATCATAATTGCACCACTAGGTAATAAATGGTAAGGGGAAATATGGATATGTGCAGATTGTGTGTGTGTGTGTGTGTGTGTGTGTGTACAGATTTGTTTGAAAGAAAAATGAGCTGGCCATGTCATTCAGTTAGAAAACCAGGTGGTCCTGTACCAATAAGCACTCAAAGTCAACATTTTCAGAAGCACTTCTAGGTTATTGCCCTAATACACAATTTTCCTTTAGGTTTGATAACATCCAAGGATTGCACAGGTGGAACTTCATCCTTTCAGACCAGTGTTCTCAGCTGGGTGTGATTTTGCCCCCACAAGACATCTGGCAAGGTCTGGAGACAATTTGGGTTGTCACAACCAGGAGAAGGGTGTTACTGGCATCTTGTAGGATGCTGCCAGGGATACAGCTAATCACCCTACAACGCATAGAACAGGCCCCTCCCCCTCACCAACAAAGAATTATTTGGCCCAAAATGTCTGTAGCACTGAAGTTGAGAAAACCCTGCTTTAGACAAAAGATTGTGCTAGCTGAGCAAGATAACATATCAAAGTCAAACAGTCATTTATTTAGTGAAAATTAATTCAGAGCCTTTCCTGGAAGCTGGCTTTCATGGAGAAAAGTGCATGTAGAAAAATGTGAGGTTCTTGAGTACCTTTAGGGAATGGCAGAGGTACCCCACAAAGAAATGAGAAGGGAGAAACACCAAGGACAAATTACACACATTTACAAATTTACAACTGACTTTAGAGGAAAGCATGCCCTTTGGAGATAAGGTCCAGAAACTCCAAAAAGGTATTCAAATGTGTTCCTAGGAGGCAGGGAACATATGATTTCTTGTGTGCCTCAAACTTGAGCTTTTGTTTCTAAAAGAACTCATTGGTTCCTTTCTGACAAAACTAAGCAGAATACTAAGAGTTAAAATAAGCAAAGAATCAATGCCCAAGCTGTGTCTCTAGACCAGTGTCTCTAAGCCCTGGCCAGACACCAGGCATTGAACCCTCCCTCCTACCCCAAGAGGGCACTCTGGAAACTACTTTTTAAGACCTGGCTTAATTTAAGTCAGCTTAACTCCAAGCTTCATGTATTACCAGGATCCTGGCAAGAACAGCTGAAATTCACAAACTAGGTAATTTCTTTTTTTTTTTAATGTTTTTTTTATTTTTAAGAGAGAGAGAGAGACAGAGACAGACAGACAGACAGCATGAGCAAGGGAGGGTCAGAGAAAGAGGGAGACACAGAATCCGAAGACAGGCTCTAGGCTCTGAGCGGTCAGCATGAACCGTGAGATCATGACCTGAGCTGAAGCCGACGCTCAACTGACTGAGCCACCCAGGGGCCCCTCAAACTGGGTAATTTCAAGAAACTTTCATAAAAGGACCATTTTCAACAGTATGGGCATGATATAGGGAAAGCTCAGGAGACAGTGCACTACTTTCGACTAATAATACCACCTTTAATCCTGAAGGGGTATTAGGAGGGAATATTTTTCTAACCACTGGATTCAGAGAGCTGCTTAGGAAGGACAACCTAATGAGGGCTATGACATTCAATCAAGGGATGCAGCCAGGCCATGAAGACCCTAAAGGAAGCTGAGAAATAAATATATTCATCTCACTCCCCTCGCTCCTTCTGATCACCTGCTGGTGTTTCTCACTGACAAAATCCAATGGGCATTGAGAAAAAAAGAGGATCATTTAATGAAGGTCACGTCTGAATCCATTTGGGCTGCTGTAACAGAATACCAAAGACTAGGTAGATGGCTAATAAACAATAGGAATTTATTTCTCATAGTCTGGAGGCTGAGAAGTCCAAGATCAAGGCACCAGCAGATGTGATGTCTGGTAAGAGCCATTTCCTGGTTTATAGATGGATGTCTTCATGCTGTGTCATGGGGGAAGGGGTGAGGGAGCTCTTTGCAGTCTCCTTTATGAGGATACTAATTCGACTTATGAGGCCTCCATTCTCAAAACATAATCACCACACAAGGGTCTCACTTCCTAATATCATCATATTGGTGGCTAGGATTTCAACGTATGAATTGTTGGGGAGACACAAATATTCAGTCTACAATAGTCAGTCTCCATGTCAGACCCAGGGGAAGAGTAGGAAGCAGATCTGGAGGAAAAAATCAAGACACTCTACAACATGGTCCTTCCACTGTGATCTTCAGCATGCATTTTTGTCCTTAATTCAAATGAAAACTTTGTGTCGCAAACACATGTCAACCATTTTATTCTGATTGATATCTATTCATTCACGTTCTCACCTGAAAACTAAATGTTAGCTAGCATTATTATTCTTCATATTATGAGGGTGGAAATAATGATAAAAAGAAACAAATAACATTTAGCACAGCTGCTACAGTTCTTACGTCTAGAGCTGTTCACTAGTCTAAAGCTGGTAATCATGGCTGTCTTCTTCCCCCACTTATTTCAATGTCCTTTTACCCTCTGATAGCATCTCAGCTGAATTCTTTAGTTGTTAGGGAGATCCAAATAATTTATTCCCATGGTATAAGCCTTTGCTGACCTTGTCTTTATTGGATTGCCACAGTTTGACACTGAACAGGACTATCTGCTGTGGCAGTATCATGAGGTGCTCTAGTGATTCTCTGGATTCTAAACATAATCTTTCCCATATCCACTGTAGAGTAGAAACCCAATTTCCTACTGATTAACAGTATTAGGCACCCTGGCTAGTACAGGGAGGTGTGGAAAAGGTGAGGAAGTAAAGCTAGATCCCAGAGAAGAAAGGCCATTTCCTTCTGCCTCCACTCCATAGCACTACAATCCACTCTCTTTGGGACAGAATGAAAACCCTAAAACAAATCTGCTAGGTCCATTCCTTCTTACTGTTGTTCTTCATTGCACCTGGTAAAAAGTCTAAATTCTTTATATATTGGCCATCATCTCTAAATTCTCCCTCTCTGTCCAGAACCTTCTCTTACCACTACCCCATTTCTATGTGGTCCCCTACAGACACACAATTTTAAACATCTTTCAGTTTTGTTTTGTTGCTTTCCATGTGCTGAGATTATTCTTCACTTGCAAGACTGTCATTCAGCAAAGAAAAATTAGAATTATGATCCCAGTTACAGTATATATAAAAAGAAAACAGGCAACATAACCTGTTTGTTCTTGAAAACCTTTCTGGAACAATTAACCAATAAATATATGGTAAGCACATGTTGTGTATTCAACCCTTGGTGAAGGTGTAATGGCTAATGCAATCACATAAAACAATGCTTCCATCTTCAGTTATCTTTATAGATAACATGGAGACAGTATTTTTAAACATTAAAATAAAAACTAAAAATGATAAAAGATACAAACACTAAGATTAAAATAAAACTGAAGGGCCTTCATACACTTGCATATGATCGTCTACGGTTGCCAGGAATTAACTTAACATTGGGGTAATGCAGTTTGTGAACAGAAGAAACACACATTTTGGAGACAAATGGACCTGTAGTCCATTTCTAGCCCTGATTTTACTAACTTATAATGAACAAACCACTTAACTTTCCTAAATGTTTCCTCAATGATGCAGTACTATGCAGAATAATTATGAGGATTAAATGAGTAGCTCAAAAGTAGTTGTTGTTATTAAGATGAAATTTCTACCTTGAACACAGATATTTAAATGAAAGACACCTAGGCTGGAACCCTGTTAAAAAGAAAAATACAGGTCCAAGATAGGGTCACTTTTGCTACACCAAGTCCCCAAACCAGGGCTTAATACTTAATCTAATTGCAGTTTCAACCTCCTTCAGAAATGTTGTTTAAACAGAACAGTCAGGAATTTTCTGGTCAGCCCCAATGAGGTCATCTGCCAGGCAGGGCCTCTCCATCCCCTAAAAGAAGATGAGCCAATCTGCATGATAAGACCCCTCAGAGCCCCCACCCCCCAGATTTTCAGGGAAAGTAACCTTGGCTGAAACACTTCTTTTTGCTAATGACTTCTTGTCACACCATTCTTCCCATAGAAACTTTTCCATTTTGTTCTACTCCTCTGGAAGCTCCCCTCTGCTTGCTAGATGGGATGATGACAGATTCATGAATAGCTTAATAAAGTCTATTAAATCTTCAAAACTACTCAGCTGGATTTTTGTTCTTTAACACACCAGAAATGTAAATGACTATCTGGTAAATAGAGGCCCCTGACTGGTGAGGAACCAAAGAGAAAAGAGTCCCATCTCTGTCTACCTTGGAGGGAGAAAAGTCTCTGGGAAAAAAGTGGCTTCTGGCATCTTAAGAGTAATGGGACACACATTGGTCCTATCTATAGGTCTGCTCAGAGAAAGGGTGAGGTGAGAAACTGAAAATGTGCCACTTAACTGCCATGAGGCATATTAAGGTCTTCAATATTTGCTTGATTTCCAAGGGAACCGTGTACCCAATATATGCTCTAGATATAAATGGTAACTATGAGTTTGCTAATAAGGTCTTACGCTAGGCATTGAGAAATGGCAAGATTTAGACGGATCTGAGGGGTAAGTACATGACCAAGTGAGCAAAGGCCAGGGCACAGAAAAACAATACATCAGTTTTCTTGGAAATCAAAGGGCAGAGAAGAAAGATAACCTGGAAAGTGATTAGGATCTAAGCTGTGAAGATGTTTTAATGCTAGGATAAAGACAACCATTGCTCAAGGCAATGAAAGACCATTGTAAGGTTCTCAGCAGAGAAGAGAGAGGACAAAAGTGAAGATTCATTCAAGGGGATATTTCAGGATTGTTCCTAATGAAAGTAGAATAAGTCTGAGAGGGTCATTAGCTAGAACATTCATTTCCCCAAACATAATTCACTTGTGAAGCCCTTTAGAGTTTGCAAAGTACTTTTCATATATCTACTTTCATTCAACTATCACAACAAATTCCAGAATCGTGTGTTATTCTTATCCTTATTTTATAGATGAAAAACACAAATACATTACACAGGGTCCCACCAGGAAACAGATGGCAAACTTGAATTAGAGTAATTTAAAGTGTTTATCTACAAAGGGTTATAAAGGGATAGTGGAAGTGTAGAGAACCTGGGACCGGTAATAGTGGGAAATCTATAAGCACTCCTAGGCCAGGAAGAGTGAAGAAAGCCAGCTGTACTGGAACCCACAAGGAAAGAGTCGTGTAGAAAGGATTGCCATGGCATGAGCAGTGACCTTTGGCAGTAAAACATCAACAGGCTAAGGCAACCTCCTCTCATGGAGGTGCTGGGGGAATAGATACCATGGTTTTGTTCTCTGCCCTCCTAGCTCCTGTTGAGGGTCCTATAAATTGGAGGCAACTAGAAGCTAATGACCCAGGAGCCTATTTATAGAAGCCAAACCTTTTCCCCCTCAACAGCTTCTCTAATCTCCCCTACATATGAAAAGTTTATGCCCTTAACACAAAAGACATATGTAATCCCCTAAGACTGTGTGTCAACATGCAGTGATCTTGGTTCAATATTCCCTCATGATACCTAAAATGTTAGCTACCCCTTGTATTCTTCATATGTGAAAGAAGAAAAAGGCAGGGGAAGGGGAAAAAAAAGGAAGAAGTGTTGTAAAGCATAATTGCTACAATCCATGCTTCTTCCTGATCATGAAAGCTAAGTTGGTAATCACAGCACCAGAACCAGCATCATGGGTGTATATCCTGCGTGGCCAAATGGAGCCCTAAATTTAGAAAAGTCCTGTAATTAGTTAATACTCTCCTGTTGATATATTGAAGTTCTTGATAATATTTGAGCAAGGGGCCCCACAGTTTTATTTTGCCCTGGGTTCTACAAATTATGTAGCCAATCCTGCATAGCTTCCTTTTTATAGCATCTATTCAATTTACCTTACCTTTTGTTGGAATTTGGCTAGACAGGGTTCTTTACTACTAGGTAAAAACAGATGACCCAAACCTTCCTTGCTTGCTTTTACGGGGTTTTCCAGTGAGTAAAACATTAGGTAAGTAAGTAAAATAAAATGGCTTGTCAATATCCTGGATTCCTGACAAAATCCTCCTTTATGTAGCAGAAACTATTTGCCCTCTACTAATCAGGACCAGTTATTCTGGCTTGAACAGCAACCTCCAATTCTGCCTATAGGTACAGCAACCTGCAGAGCCCCAAAGGTCAGGGTGCAGTCCCAACCAATTCATCTGAATCATGACTGCACCTCCTTAGGGACTAGGACCTTCAAAATGATCCAGCCCAAAGTTGTAAGAACCAGAAGCAAAAATTCTTCAGATGAGTTATTAAGGGTTAAGAATGAGAAAAATCTCTCCTTTGTCCTTCAACTCATGAATTCTGGGCATAGAATCAAAAGCCCTATATAATGGCAAAAGTTTAGGGAATATACCCAATGGTATACTGGTAAATGTTTAACAACCAGCTCCCTGGGAAAACAATAAGCACTGATTTATAGGATTTGCCAGTTCTGAGGTGTGTATATTCCCACTATGGCTAATTTCAAGCTACTAATGTCCAAACACTGAGTTGGGAACAGATATGCAGTATATAGTACTTTACCACACTGATAAAATAGACAAAAATGAGCTCAAGAACATAGACAATATTTAATGTAGTAAGATAATTAGGAAGTGGTAAGTTTTAAATATTTATTCTCTTTTAAAATATACTTAATTATAAATTTACATAATAACTATAAATTATAAACATATATGTGTGTATGTAGCCAAAATGCAAAATTATTTCAGAATAAAGTTTCTAAACTTTTACGTTGAAATAAACTTGCATTCACATAAGAATTGCAAAGACAGTTCAGAGTTCCCATATGCCCTTCACCCAGATTCCTCTAATATTACCATCTCACGTGCCTGTGGTACGTTTATGAAAGCTAAGAAATTGATACTAGTGCAATATACAAACTAAATTGCAGACTTTATTTGAATTTCATCAGTCTTTTTCACTAAATCTTTCCCCCTCTGTACCAGAATCCAATTCAGGATACCACACTGCATTTAATATAATTTAATTTTTAACCATGGCTATGCTTAACAACTGACCTACCAAATTCCTGAATAGTTTTGTATCTGTTTATATTGTGACCAGGAGCTGATTTTTTACAGTAGCTGTAATTTGCATTTCACTGGAGCAAGCCAGGCACCTATCCTTATGAGCAGGTTGTATGGGCCTCCAAGAATGGCTGTGTCAGTTTTTCCTTGCACTAAACACTAGGCTGGGGTATCCTGTTAGGTATTGTTAAAAAAAATTGATATTTGTTCTTTCACAGTGTTTTTCAGTCAATGTTCAGAACGATGAAATACAAAGTCAGCTAAGATACACATGGGCTATGGAGTAGTGCTGTATGATAGTACTAGTACTAGTTCTAGCTTTAGTACTACATCTAGGTATCCAGGGCTAGATCAACTGCCCCAAATCCCATGCCTGCTTACATGGTTTTGGAACTATATTTAAAGGCAAAGGCAGAAGCCTGAGGATACTAACTTTTGTGACTTTTCTGGTTTGTTCAGAGGTTTGATAAGCCAATGGCTTTAAGTAGGTTCTTGAGAGTTAAGAAGATTTTTAAAAAATTGGTAGTTGTTATTGACAACAACAAAAAAGAACAGAGGCCTTTATTATAGACAGAATAGGATCTTCTGGGGGACTGAAGTAGAGAAAACATTCAATTAAAGTATTGCAAACCCAAAGGTAAAGAAAGTAATTAAATTTTTAAAAAGATACGTATCTGAATTCCCAGTCTCAGGTAGCAGGTATTCTTAGGAGATCCAGGAGAAATGACAGTAGCTTGGAAAATATACCTGTTTTACTTATTAAAAATGAGCAGTGGACAACTGAAAGCAAAATAAAAGAAGAAAGGCTAATTATGCTGGAGGAAGACAGAGGTTCCCTTAAAAAGTATTATATCAGAGGAAAGAGAAGAAAAATGATATCTTTAAGGAAAGAATAAATATATATAAAATGGGGTAACTTCAAAATGTAGTACAGTAAGATATTTTTCAAAAAGGTAGGAGAAAGCGGGGGCGGGGGTGTTCGATGTTATTAGATTAGAACAATAACTAATAACTAAGATCTACTGAAATCAAATCTAACAGAGGATGGAAAGCAAGGTCTCTAAACAAACCAGAATAACTCACCTACAAGAAAAGAGAATTCAGGGGCGCCTGGGTGGCTCAGTCGGTTAGGCATCCGACTTTGGCTCAGGTCATGGTCTGATGACCTGATTAATTATTCAGTTCCAAGAATTAGTGAGTGAGTTTCAAGTTGACAGTTATTACACCTGTGTCTAGAATGAACATCATTTTCTAAAATTGCATCAGCATTATCTTCTGTGCTATTGTCTATACAGATGTATTTTGTATGGTATGAATGTGATAGTTGGTGTCATTTCTAATGGCGTTCACAATTTTAATTATTTTTTTAGATTAATTGTAAGGAAATCAAAAGGAAAAAATTCACATCAGTAGCGACCACATGTCTGATAGCTCTAAAGATTTTACACTAAAACATAAACCAATTATTTGGAAAGCACTATCACCCCAAGTGTGATTGATGGTAGTTTTTACCATAACAATGAACACCTTATAAGTGTAGTGTCACATTTTCCAAAAAGCATTCACAAAACAACTATTTCTGTCACATACTGTTAGAAGTTCAGCATCCCTGCCTCCTCTCCTCACAAATAACTCCCACAAAAACTTCTTTTTAAGTGAAATAGCACCAAAATTTTTTATAGTGAAGATACTGCCAAATGAATCACAAACACATTTTGCCTTATAGATATTACTCATAGCATCTGTCATGCTCAGCATCCCCTTTTAAAGGTGCCCATGCTCCATACTGAGGAAAGCATCTGGTTCCTGCACCATGATGGCTATACCACATGACCAGCCCCTCGGCCACTGCTGAGTAGACTAGGGGAAGCACCTGACCTTAAAGAACAACCTACCAATCCATAAGCTGGCCTGTGACTTATGATGTGGCTTGGTAATTACACAGCCTCTCTGATTCTCCTCCTTGGGAATTTGAACCATGATATATACAGTAAATTGGTCAGCTGGTAAAAGGAGGAGGAGCAAGAGAAAAGATTAACGGAATCATGTTAATAGTGGAGTACTAGTGCTTAAAGTCACAACTCCTTGTTACTATAGAGGACCTTGGAGTTTGATTAGTCACCAAACTACAGTCCCCGCAGCCTCACATGAGGCCCAATTGTTCAGTTTTCCCTGCAACTCTCATGGCCTGGCTACATAGAGGAGATTCCTGTTTCCTTTTCTACTTCATGTAGTTTTTAGAGTACATTCCCCGCTTGTCAAAATCACCAAATGACCATTTCTTGCAACAAAAAGAGCACCTCTCCCCATTCTTCATGGAATCAGATTTATACTTACCTGGCCATGTCCCAGCTGAGTGTTTTTCTGAGATGTACTATCACCAAAGCAGAACTTTCCAGCCATATCTTCCATTGTTGCACACTCTGTACTTCCCTTTTTAAAAAATATTTTTACATGAATGAATAAAAAATTATTAGAGATAAGTTTGAATCTTCTCTAATTCATATTTTTAAAAAGTTGATTATGTGCAATCTTCTGTTATTTGTAACACTATTTGCAGTATAGTTCATAAATAATTTTGTTTCACTTCTCAAGGCAGAGCTGTTGAGTCACTGTCCTAAAAAGTACTCAAGATGGAAGGCATCATTTATAACACTGGATGTCAATCAACAGTTTTCTTGTTAGTAAATCGACAAAAGTTGAAAAACAGCATGTTGTGTTCTGGATCTGGGATTGTTGGAAGCTCCCACTATCTTTGCTTAGCCCTAAATGCACATATAATGGGTAAAAAAATCTCTTCCTAACACCAGAGGGCACTATGTCATTGGGCTCTCTCCCTGAGAGGGTCTCACACTGGGAGCTAATTTTTACAGCCTCTCCTACATTCCTGTAGCACATTCCACCTTTCAGAAAAGCCTTCTGCTTTTTGCTTTTTGCCATCCTTTCACCAGGACTGGTTCTGAGGTTGAATGAGAATAAGGGCTTAAAAGAAGCTGCTAGAGGCCAAGTTGCATAGCACTAAAGGAATTTGCAATTGTTAGCCTATACTATTCTTCCTCTTAGCAGATTCAGCAATCACAATCTTTCTGGTCTTTATCCTTATTTAAAATTAGGATACAAAAATAAATAAATAAATAAATAAATAAATAAAATTAGGATACAATTCAGGCACATATATACAGTAAGTACCTAAATTGTTTTACATTGGAAATAAAATCTTGTTAATTCTCATTCTAATTTAAATAGAAGTCAGATTGGTCTACTTAAGCCTGTTAAAGTTCTATGTAACTCCTGGAACTTTTTTTTTTTTTTTTTTTTTACTTTTTCTCCTTTTTGAAAGACAGAGCATGAGCAGGGGAGGGGCAGAGAGAGGGAGACACAGAATCTGAAGCTGGCTCCGGGCTCTGAGCTGTCAGCACAGAGTCTGATGCGGGGCTTGAACCCACCAACCTTAAGATCATGACCTGAGCCGAAGTCAGATGCTCAACCAGCTGAGCCACCCAGGCGCCCCACTCCTGTAACTTCTCAAGGAAAATACTCACCAAGTACTACCAATTATCTACTCTTACTATAAACATCCTAGATCGAGTTAATTTAGGGAGTTTGGCCTCTTTCTTTCACAATACAGATTAAGAGGTAATTTTTCAAATAAGGTTTGTCTCAATACGTATGATAGATCCTGGCAAAAAACACACAAGTTGTGCTTCCTGAAGTTTTCAATCTAGGAGACAATAAAAATGTTTTGATTTTTTTTTAATTGTGAAATTGAACTGGTAGGTGCTACTGAGAGCTACTTGAAACCACCAGCAGATTAACAGAGAAATTTGCTCCATCCAGTTAAGGGTGGTCAAGAAATAGTCCCCCTAAGAAAATGATTCTCGAGATCGGACAAATAAGTAGGGGCTCCACAGGTAAAAAATGTGTGGGAGCAAATAGAGACAAGGATGGGGAGAATAATCTCCGCACGTAAAAAAAAAAAAATTGTGGGAGTGGAGCTAAGGGGAAAAGGTTTACTGAAATTCCAGTTCAGTGTATAGTGAAGGGGCGAGAAAGTTAGGCAATCAGGGACTGAAAACCATGTATTTGAACAGAATGTTGCCATGATCACATTTAAATTTGAAGACTGTCCTGACGCGACGTGAGAAACAAAACTTGAGGCTAGAAAGCTGTTGTTCTTGGTGGAAGGATGACCCTGTAGGTGGCGGGTTGTCAAGAGGTGACTTTTAGAAAGTAAAACCCAGGCAACAAGGTGATGAAGCACATAAACTATGAACGAGCTCAGTGCACTTCTGATTTCAAGTTAGTAATTGTTTTAAATAGGCTGGTAAAATAAATGAAAATAGGCCCGTTCCATTCCAAACACGGGTTTATGCTCCATCCGTGGAGTCAGGGTGCTTATTTCCTTAGGTAAAGGTTTCACTGTATTTTCATGCGCCCAAGGAAATGCTCTCTAACGCATTACAGATTGGCGGAAGCATGTATTATGGAATGTCCGAGGAAACGGGCTCGTCCTTGGATCATTAAGCCTCGGGTCTTGGGAAGCCTGGACTACCATGAGGAGAGATCCATCCACCGCTACAAAGAGAAAGCCCTGGGAAGGCCCCAGAACTCGGCAGTCACACCAGGTCAGGCAGAGAAGAAGACTTAGGAAACCCTGGACTCTATTCCGGAATTCGTCTCAGTGATAGAGTCTGTATTCCAGTCGCAGGAGACTTCCTGGAGGCTCAGAACAAGCCCCTCCCAATCACTACGGTGGCTGAGAGGTCCTTGACTAACAGGCCAACTTTGCGTGCATGAAGGCGCATGTGCATTGAAGACTTCTTGGCTCCGGGAGGGGTTAATCCAGAGCCAGCAGAGAGTACGGGTTTAGCGCCGCGGATCAGTCTACCAGACCGCGGCAGCTTGGTTTCCTAATGAGCTGTCACCCAACAAGTTCTTCCATTGGTTTAGATAAGGGAGGACCCGCCTTCCCCCGTTGTCCATTGGCCACCCATTCTCCCAGAGGATTGGTGGGCGGGGCAAGGGCGCTTTCAGATTGCATCAGCTGGTCCTTTCCGGGCCACGTGGCGCAAGCGCAGTGTCCTCGGCGCGTCAGCCCACTTCTGGCTGGCCTCGGTTCTCTTCTCCAGACCGTCGCTTTTGGGTTCCGTCTTCAAGACTTTCGTGGTGTGTTGATGTCGGAGGAGAAGGACAGAAGCCCTTCAGGGAAGATGGGAGGCGAGGAGAAGGCGGTGAGCGAACTGAGTGGGACCCAGAGGCTGCTTGGTGGCCACGGTGCCCGACCAGGAGGGAAGGAGGAAGCAGCCCCGGCCGTGTGGGGCGGAGAGACCCGAGGGGGACGATGGAGCTGCTGGATGAGTCAGAGCCTCTTTTTAGGGACAGATCGTCCATTTATAGAGTAGGGCGTAGCCTTGCAGGTCATCTCTAGGTCTGTCCGCTTTTTGCAGATGAGGAAACTGAGACCCTGAGTGAGTGACTAGCTTAGAGCCATACATCTAATTAGAAGCCTAGACAGAATTAGAATCTAGGACTCCGGACTCCCAGAGTAATGTTTTGACTCACCTTAGGCGGGAAGAACACTACAGACCCTTATTTAATCCTAAAAGCCTTTAGGGGTAAAGAGCTTCAGTTTAAGGAAATGAAAACCGAGCCCCTGAGATCTGACCCAATTTACCGAAGTTTGGGTGGTTTATAATAAGTGGTGGAAGCTGTATGATCCCCGCTAACAAACCATAGACAGGTTACACACTTCCCCTGCCTGCTGCTGTAGGCCTTCGATGTCATCCATTGCTTAGGAACAAATCCCAGGTCACTTTCACACCACCAGGTAGAGCTTTTTCTATGGTCAACAAATGTCAGGTATTTATTCTGCCAGGCACTGCTCGGAGATGCAGCTAGGAAGGTGTAAAGGACCCAGTGCCTGACTCTGAAAGCTTCAAAGCCTGGTGTGTGAGGTGGGACAACAGTCATGATACAACCCTGTGGGATCACAGAGAGAGGGAGTGCCTAACTCTGCTTAGGAGGGAAGAGCTTGTTTGAGGAATGAGTCTAAGTTCACCAGGTAAGTCTGGCAGGGCCGTGCTTCCCAGGTAAAGGTAGGGAGGGCAGTGAAAAGGCACACCTAGAAGTATCTATAGAGTTGTTGCTAGGGATAAGCCTGAAGGGGGCCTACAGCTCTTAGAGTAGTTTTAAAGATCACTATGGCATTGGGATGGAAGGTGTGTTGGAAAGAGGAGGCCATTGCAGTAGTCCAAGTGAGAAGTGGTGATGTCTTCAGCTAAAGCAGCCTCAGCCCTAACTCTCTGATGGGATAAATTGTGTAAAAGCCACCATTTTCTCATCAGTAAAATGAAGATGTCCTCTAACTCCAGGATAGAATGGGGAAAATACATATGTGCATATTCTGAACTATGTGGATTAAATTTAAGGTGATAAATGCCAATCCATAGAGTTTTCACCATCTATATTTTTCAACTAAAAAATGATATCTTTATTGTTCTGTAACTTGTTTACATTTTTGCTTAATAGTCTATAGTCAAAAATTTTCCATGTCCATAAATACAATGCTATGCCATTCTTAATTGGAGGTTATGTATAGCTAACAAATATATTATTTCTCCCTTCCATAATAATAATAACAACTATACAATACCTAATATTTGTGGGTCTGGTACTATATGATGCATTAACTCAACTGTTTCAATCCTTATAATAACTATGAACTGGGTTCTCTTATTATCTTCATTATAAGATGAGGAAACAGGCAAAGAACAGTAAGTACCTTGCTCAAACCCAGTATTCTGTAGCCATTGCTCATAACCCTAGTGCTGTCCTGCCTCCCATCACCTGCCTGGGTATGAGTCAGGGATGGATAATCCATCAAACTATAGGACTCCCAGGACATACCTATCCCAGCTGCCCCAGTCTCTGGGGGTGAAATTTAATTAAACTACACTCTGTAGATACTTTTCCTTAAACTCCTAAATATCCCTGAAGAAAGTCATTCTGTAGCTTCCCTTCATAGTCCTGTGTTCTAACTTTTCGGTTGAAGTTTTAGATTGATTATATGTAAATACATGATACATAAACTCACATATTTTTGTTCTGTTTTCATTAGAAATAGAGAACAGTTGCCCAACATCTTCCTAATTGTTGTAGTAAAGATGGAATGGACCTGAGGGTTCTAGAGAAACCTGTTTTAATGTCCTGGCTCTACTCTTTATTAGCTGTATACAGATGGGCAAAATGCTTTATATTCCTTGGGCCAGTATTCTCATTTGTAAAAAGAGAGGTATTTAGAACACGGAAAACTTTTTTTTTTTTTTAAATGTTTTATTTATTTCTAGGAGAGAGAGAGAGAGAGACAGCGTGAGCAGGGGAGGGTCAGAGAGAGAGGGAGTCACAGACTGAAACAGGCTCCAGGCTCTGAGCTGGCAGTCAGCACAGAGCCCGACACGGGGCTCGAACCCATGAACTGCGAGATCATGACCTAAGCGAAAGTCGGACGCTTAACCGACTAAGCCACCCAGGCGCCCCAGAACACGGAAAACTTTTGTGTTAATTCTCTCCCTCTTTTCCATGACTCCTATTTGTTTGGGAAATATCCATGTGACCGAAACCAAAAACATAATCAACAAAGTAGAAGTATCTCTTTCTTTCTCCATCTTAAATCTGCACAGACCTGTAATTAATTTTTATTCCTCTTCTTACCAGAAATACTGGTACATCATTATTTCTGTTGTAACCCTGTTGGTTAGTATTTTATTGATTAGAATAGACTTAAGTTATGTTCATTATTTGTCTCTTGACTATAAATGAACCTTAAAAGTTGTATGAAATCCAGAATCCTGGAGTGGGGGAAGTTTTAACACAGCCTGAATTTAGAAGGCATCTGTTTTATTTAGTTTATTTTTTAAATTATACAGGTAATATATTTTATAAGATTCAAAAGAATCACCAAAAATCTCCAACCATTAAATGGATAAACAATGGAATACTATTTGGCAGTAAAAAAAGAATGAAGTCCTAACATGTAATGTGAATGATCTTGAAATCATGCTAAGTGAAAGAAACCAGTCACAAAAAACTACATATTGTATGCTTCCATTTGTATGAAATGCCCAGAATTGGTAGATATATAGAGACAACGTAGATCTCTGTCTACAAAAGTGGTTACTAAGTACTGGGGAGAAGGGAAAACAGAGTGACCACTAATGGATACAGGGTTTCCTTTTGGGGTGATGAAAATGTCTTAAAATTCATTGTAGGGATAGTTAAATGAATATATTAAAACCATTGAATTGTGTACTTTATGTAGATAAATTGTATGGTGTAGGAAAATATCTCAATAAAACTGTTAGGAAAAAATCAAAGACCACAAACATACACAAAACTACAATACAGTCTCCCTTCATATTCCCAGTTCTACCCTCAAACTTCTCAAAAGACTACTGATGATCACTTCCCTCCTTAAAGTTGACCACTGTCAACACCTGCATGGGTGTCTTTCCTGTTACTTAATGTGTGAACCTAGAAAAAGCATCTACCTTTTTCCAATTTAATCTTTATTATCTGTTGAATGGGAACGATAATAATAGCAGTCTCACAGGGTTGCTGAGAACTAGATGTGATTGTGGAGAAACTTTGTAAATCGCAAAACTTTGTGTAGTGCAACTTGCATTAGGGTGTTTCTTTGTGAGCAGTCACAGTGAGGTAATTCATTTCTGTGAAGATACTCTTCACAGTATCCCATAATGCTGTTCAGAGTTTCTTGACATTGTGGACTGAAGAATTCTTTGTTTGGGAAGGCTGACCTGTGCATTACGGGATTTTTAATAACATCCCTGGTCTCTACCCACTATATGCCAATTGTACCTTCCAGTTGTGACAACCAAAAATGTCAGCCGACATTGCTAGATATCTGCTAGGGAGCAAAATTGCTTCTGGTTGACAACCACCAGTATGAACCAACTCTACCTTGGTTATTTTTACACAGGACTTACTACTTTAAAACTTTCTCTGCCTTCATGTACTTCTAATTAAAGTCCACATTCCTTATGGTAACCCCATAACCTTTAGTGCTTGCTTTTGTCTGAGCCCTAGTCTGTCTTAACTGACATGATTTCCTAAAGCGTGTTGTTGTTGTTGTTATTTTATTTTATTTTATTATTTTGAAAGAGAGATAACACACAGGAGCAAGGGTGGGGCAGAGAGAAAGGAAGGCAGAGAGAATCTCATGCGGGGTTCAAACTCATGAACCATGAGATCATGACCTGAGCTGAAATCAAGAGGCAGATGCTTAACCTATTGAGCCACCCAGGGGCCCCCTGAAACCATCTGTTTTAGTCAGCTTGTTTTTTTCGTTCTCTCTCTCTCTCCCTCATTTTTTTCTTATTTTCTTCCTCGCTCTCTCTTTCTATTTCCAACAATGTATTTCCTCCATTTTCAAAATACAGCCTATTGAAATCTTCATCCTTTAAAGTAAATTGTCCTAATTTATTGTCCTAATTTATTTGACATCTAATCATAGTGCTGCAGCTGTATACTTCCTTCCTCTGGAAATTTCTCACCTGTGTGTGCCTCAGTTTCCCTAAAGAGATTAAGTTTGCTCATTGTAGGATTTGGGTCTTATCTTTGCTTCTTTCCTGGGGTTAAAATCCTATGAGCACAGTCTCAGTAGTACTTGTGGGATGGATATATATTGCGTTAGTTTTGTTTTGTTTTTTTGTTTTTTACAAATACTGTTACTGCATACTTACACTAAAATTGCATGCTTTTTTGTGGCTATATGTTGAGTATATATCCAGGCAAACCTGAAGCGAGAGTCACAAGAAAAAACAAAATAAATGAAATTTGAGGACTTGAACTTGATCAAGTAACTCCTCTTTCCTTTTAAAGATTTGTCCTGGAGCGCCTGGGCGGCTCAGTAATGTCTGACTTTGGCTCAGGTCAGGATCTAGCACTTCGTGAGTTCAAGCCCCACATTGGGTCTGTGCTGACAGCTTGGAGCCTGGGGCTTGCTTTGGATTCTGTGTCTCCCTCTCTCCTCCCTCTCTCCTCCCTCTCTCTCTGCCCTTCCCCTGCTCACACTCTGTCTTTCTTTATCTCTCTCTCTCTCTCAAGAATAAATAAACATTAAAAAAAATTTTTTTAAAGATTTGTCTTTATTGTCAGTTGTTATTTTGTCTTTCAGAGTGGTGAAATATTTTTAGTCTTTCAAAATCAGATTTCCTGGTCTTTTTTTAAAATACCTGCTTAAAGTAATATCCTTAAAACTTTTCTGGGTGCAACATGGAGGAGTGTCAAACTAGATTAAAATATAAAATCTTAGTTTTTATTTGCTTGTATAGATAGGTGCTGGGGAGGAGAAGCGAAAGGAAGGAGGCAAGAAGAAGAACAAAGAAGGATCTGGAGATGGAGGTCGAGCAGAGGTAAATGTTTTAGAGCTCTGTTATCAAAGATTGAAAGGTGGTAGGAGCTGTCTCAGACTTATTCTGTGTAAGATACTAATCGTTTACATGGGACTGTGAGATGGCACAAGGCAGAACATTCAGGAAGAAAAATAGGAAAGGAAAGTCTGAGGGGGAAAAAGGATTTGAAGCTATTTGTAATTGAAAAAGGAAAACAGCGTTGAAGTACGATTACAAGATATGCCGTGGGGTTAGATATGAAAATCATAGGAAAAAAATTGGAAAGAAGGGGCCTAGTAATTAATCAGTTGCTAGATTGGATGCCAAAAGTCTGATCATTTCATTCAATGAGATGTTACAGGATTTAATGTTTGAGTTTACACTAAATGCAACAGAAGACAAAGAAGCCCCAATTCCTTGACCCTTCACGTTATTTCCATGAAGGCTTGTCACTAGGGTTTGGTTTTAAGCCAGACAGATCTCCTTGAGGCCTCTCCACTGTAAAGAAAATGCTCACAGTTCCCCCAGCTCACACTAAAAGGAGGTGACATTTAAAAAGTCAGCCTAGAATCAACTTGGTTTCTGAGTATTCTACTTTAGGAGGCTATTAAGCTTGTCTTCCTACTTTATGAGTTGAACTGTTGTAAACTCTGCTTCATTTTTTGCTTTAGTCATTGCAATCATTTTATTAGAGACTCCTTAGAAAGCTACCAGAATACAGAAGCACAAAGGAACAGACTTTTAGAAGGATACTGTAGCACAGTAAACTGGCTTTAAAGAGCTGCCTTTATTAATGCTGTGTTGCTAAATTTATAGTGCTTTCATTTATTTAAGGGCCAGTTTGTAGGTGATCGAGAACTGCTCAGTGTTGCTTAGAGCCCTACCTAACCATTTCTCTTACATTTTGTCCATTGTATTCCACGGCAGTTGTGGGGGAAATTGTTGATTGTGAATTTTAAAAATTTGCAAGGAAGTAGAAAAATGCATATGTTTCCTCATTTGTTTTTCATACTCTGAATATAGTAGTACATGGTATTCCATCACAGCTTAGATATTAGTCTGCAGGTGGGAAACAAAAGGTACAATTAGAGGACCCTTCTGAACAGAGTATTTTAAGTACAAAATGTGAGTATATATATCTTCAGTATCAGTCTGGAAAAAAGTTCACAGTGAGATGTCCAAGACCTTTCCTCCTCTTCTGTACTCCCATCGTTATGTACTTGTCTTATTCCCTACTGAGGGCAGAATGCAGATTTTATTCTTCCCTTTGAATCCAGCAAGTACTTTCCTTGAATGGGAGCCCTTACATCAAATAAATTTGTAGTTGGTTAGTTAAGAATTGTAAGTGGACATACAGCCTGACCAGCTGCACAGACCATCCCTAAACAAGATGGAAACAAAATGGAAAAGCCAGCTACTTTTTATTTCTAGTATTGTTTACAGCTATACTTGTAAGATCATTTAGTCAGAAAAGACCTTAAGAGAGTATCTTAAAAAGAAAAAAAATCACTTTGTGCAAATAGCAAATGGTAATAATTGTCCATTTAAGATATTGACGGCCCACATGTCTATTTTTATTTATACTTTTCTATTTTTAAAAACATTCACACAATAAAAATTATAAGAAGACAGTATTTAATTCCTTTTTTTACCTTAATTTCAGACAAGGTTAAATCAGTGCTTTGTGAAATCCTTTTACCATATTGAATTAGTAATCCTAATTTTTATATTATCTTTAATATTTCTTCCCTTTTTCTAAAAAGGAAAGCAAGTATTTACTGATCATTTATTTCCTCACTTGTCTTAACAGTTGAATCCTTGGCCTGAATATATTAACACACGTCTTGAGATGTATAATAAACTAAAAGCAGAACATGATTCCATTCTGGCGGAAAAGGCAGAAAAAGATAGCAAGCCAATTAAAGTCACTCTTCCTGATGGTAAACAGGTCAATGCAGAATCCTGGAAAACTACACCATATCAGATTGCTTGTGGAATTAGGTATAAGCTACACCTGTCTTCTCCTTCTGTTGTTTGTAACTAAACATTTTAAAATTATTTTGTCAAGTTTTATCCTCGTAATATTTTTATGTTATTGTTTGTGTTTTAATGTTTAATTTATATTGTTTGGGATTTTTAAAAATCAAAATGATGGGGAGTTTTATATTCAAGATTTAAAGTTAATTTCTGAGAGTAGACAGTGTTTTACCTATTTTGACTTAAATGTCTGTTTTGAAGTTAAAAATGAAGATAGAACATCTCACACTGAAAACCTAAACTGACATTAAAAAAACTTAAACTAATAAACACATGAAAATAATGTACGGACTATGTTTGATCTTAAAAACCTTTATTTGCTTGGGAAGAAATAACTGAAAATTAGGTGTATAAACTTTGTAGTAGAGTCAAGCTTTCTTTTTCTGATATGTGGGGGATATATAGTTGGTCAGTTTATAGGAAATGATAAAGACAGAAAAGCATAAATTGATGCATATATATAATACCAGGTGTAGTACAAACCTGCTTTGTACAGCCCATGAGCTAAGAAGCGTTCTTAAAATGAATTGGAAAAAAAAATAAGAAAACTAAGAAGAATATGTGACAGAGGCCATGTGTGGCCCATTCTGAAATATTTATATAGCCCTTTACGAAAAAGTTTGTCAATTTCTGTCTTAAACATTTTAACTTAAAACATGTAAATACATGCTTATTCATTCTTTCACCCTATATATAAGTATGTAATATTTCTAGTTATTCTTTTTAATATCTTTTTATTTTATTTTTGAGAGACAAGAAACAGAGAGCGAGTTGGGGAGGGGCAGAGAGAGAGGGAGACATAGGATCTGAAGCAGGCTCCAGGCTCTGAACTGTCAGCACAGAGCCTGACACAGGGGTTGAACTCACAAACTGTGACATCATGACTGAGCGGAAGTTGGACGCTTAACCGACTGAGCCAGCCAGGCGCCCCTATTTCTAGTTATTTTTACTGTTTCATTGTATGTTGAGTTGAGCCACATGCAATCACCATATAATTGTCAAAAATGGTTGATTGTCATCAATTTCCTATTGTTGATACTAAGGCCCCAAAGAACAAATACATAAAGAGGTTTGGGAACCAACCTAGCTTGTCACTGGTAAGCCCACTATGCAGCTGGTGAGCGCAGAAGCAGTTGACCTATGAGCCATGAGTCTTTATTGTGCCATGGACACTGATTAGCATTTTTTACAAAGAAAATGGAGTGTTTCCATTAATTTGACCATTGCTTCTACCTAAAGCACTTCTAGCTTATTCCAAAGGAAGTAAGAAAGATAATTTTGATATCAAGCAGATTTCCATGTGAGATCATAAATAACTGGGTAGACTTCTAAATACCCATCTGTGTTGGTATTAAAATTCAAGCTCCCATTAGTCCAGGAACTTTTTCTCTACATTCTACAGTATTGTCCTCCAGATTACATTGTAATTTTTCAAATAACCAATTAGGAAATATTTTTTTGAGAACTACAAAAATTTACATAAAGTGTTGTTGAGCCTTAGGACTGGAGTTAAGTAACTGATTGGGAAGTGAGGGTGCTTTATGACATTGTTTCCAAAGTCCAGAATTCTTGCTGTTGTGTGAAAAATTTTAGCATGAGTAACAGACTGTTGAAAGGTTTGGATGATCAGTTGTGAATACAAAAAAAAAAAAAAAAAAAGCATGCTCGGCTTACTTTTGAAGGCTTTTCTTTGAAGTTTTGTTTTTTTTTAAATCTAAAAGTTTAGATTATTTTGTCCCTTCTTTGGAGAACTGAAATGATCTAATGCAGTCTGTGCATATCTACATTTTCAAAGTAATTCTGCTGTTAGTATCTTAAGACACCATTTTGGGCCCTAAAATAAAAACCATTTTTTTCCCAAAGAATACAGAGGATATTAGTTGCCTTTCATCAATTCTTTAATCTCTGAAAACTATTTTACACGAATATGGTAAAATGCATTTCTCTCTGCCAGACCCATGTTATGTCTTTGAAACTTTATATGATCTCCAAAGGAAAGAAAACATGGGATATAATCTGTGGGAAATTCAGTGAATTTGAAAATTGCATTAGGAATTTATGGTTTGCCTTCTGTTAGTTCTTCTGATCCTTCAGCCCCTGATTTCTTTATCCTCAAACCCTGTCCAGGCCATCTGACCTTTGCTGCTTTCCAGTCCTCAAAATGCCTGTGGCTTACCGTTGGTGTGGTCTCATGGTGTGGTCTTAGCCACTTGGTGATCCTTTATATTGTGTACTCTGTGCTGTGTGTCTGACTTTTAAATCCATATTATAAAAATTTTATTGAATAGTCCTTTATTTTACCAGTATGCTTGTCATAAGTCATACCGTCTTTGGCATTTACAGAATTTATTCTGAAGTTAGCATTACCTCACAGAGAAAACATCACAGATATCAAGTAAGAGGAAAAGCAGGAGTTACTCAGTAGCCCCTCTTTTTTGGTTTTGGAGTCTAAATAGCTTGGCTTTGTGGGAAACTTCCATTTGGAAAAATTGAAAGATTAGTCAAACCACTGAAAACTGTTTATCACAGTTGTTATGTCTGCTTTAATAAGATGCATTAAATGTGAAATAATGATGTTCTGGGTTTTCAGGGTCCTCTAGTTATACTTGAGTACATTTTGGAGGGGTTTGTTGCTTTTTCCATTTTAATTCAGAAAGCTATAATACATAAACTATAAATAATACATGTGTTATTACAGAATATATGTAATGTTTATTTTCCTATTCTCAGATTAAGTGTTGTGCTACAGAAGATTCTTTTTTACATTCTTTTGTTTATATATATGCATGTGTGTATATTTTTTTAAGTCAAGGCCTGGCTGACAACACTGTTATTGCTAAAGTCAATCAAGTTGTTTGGGACCTAGACCGTCCTCTGGAGGAAGATTGTACCTTGGAGCTTCTCAAATTTGAGGATGAGGAAGCTCAGGCAGTAAGTTTTTATTCAGTAGTTACTGAATTTCAGGATCAAGGTTCCCATTTCCATTCTCTTCCTGCTCACACTGTCCATGGGTTTAGAGTTTATTAGTGACTTATTGTCGTATTTGAAATCTTCATTTTGTCTTTCATTTAAGGTGGATCATGACAGAGCTTGCCTTATAAATTTAAGAAGTGAACTTGAATAAATTTATTTTCATTACTAGATACTTCAGTGGGAAATATGTTCTGGGATTTTTATTAAGTTTTTGTTGAAAATTGATAAAGCAAGTAAAAATTGCTTCTACCTTATCAGTCATTGTTTAAGCAAGGTATATAGATGTTACAAATAAAATTGAACATTTCCTTAAACTACTTCCCTAATTGGACAATTAATTTCCATATTTTCCTCATCTTAAAATGCAGATTTGCTGAAAGCACTATAAAAATCAAGCTGCATTTGATATTATGGTTTTCTTATTTCTCCCTGATGGCATACCATATAAAAGGAAATAAAATATTATTTTTATTATGATAGTTTACGTGTGTGTGTGTGTGTGTGTGTGTGTGTGTGTGTGTGTGTATCAGTGGTTTTTAGATGTATTCTGAAGTCCTTAAGGTTTTTATGAAAATGTTTTTGGAGGGCGCCTGGATGGCTCAGTCAGTTAAGTGCCTGACTTCATCACAGGTCATAATCTCACAGTCATGGGTTCAAGCCCTACGTCAGGCTCTGTGCTGACAGTGTAAAGCATGCTTGGGATTCTCAGTCTCTCCCTCTCTCTCGGCCCCTCCCTCACTCATGTTTTCTGTCTGTCTCAAAATAAATAAATAAACTTTATTTTAAAAAAGTTATTTTGGTACCGTACCTCACAAACAAATCTTTGGGTATATTCGGACTCATCTGACCACCTTAGGTGACCCTTGAACAATATGGGTTTGAAATGCATGAGCCTATTAATATACAGATTGTTTTTCTATAAATAATTATCTGTGAGTATTTTTTGATAAATGTATTTTCCATTTGATTTTCTTAATAACATTTTTTTTCTAGCTTTATTGTAAGAAGACAGTATATGATACATACATCATACAAAATATGTGTTAATTGACTTTATGTTATCAGTAAAGCTTCTGGTTAACAGTAGGCTGTTAGTAGTTAGCTTTTTGGAGAGTCAAGAATCATACTAAGATTTTTGACTACATGGAAGGTCAGCATCCCTAACCCCTGCATTGTTCAAGGGTTAGCTGCACTGCCACCTGATTTTAGCCACCATATATTTGTTCTTGTGTTTTATAATTGTGTTGTGGGGACAAACTCTAGCACCTTAGTTGTTTGAAGCCAATAAAGAAAAAGAAAATGTAATTCTTAAGTGATGTTCCACAGCTCAGTAAAGGCCACGGTATAGGACATAGGATGTGGGATATGGGCACATTGACTCAAAAGATCCTGGGCCATTCTGGTCAATAAGACAGTGACATTGTGAGTGGTGATTTTTTTTAGGTAACAGAATCCATCCGATTTAAATTAATGATGCTAATTTGAATTTAATTAGTTTGAAAACAACTAAACCAGATGATTTCTAAGGTACAAATACAACTTAGTAATTAGAATCCTTTTAAATTATTTTGGTCCTGCATAGAATCTCACCACTGTTTATACATTCATAAATTTTGATTTTTTTGTGTCTTGAGTTTATTTATAGTAAATTTTAAATATCATTTTCAAGACAGCCACATTAATTTACAACATACATGCTCAGACTCCAATCATCCCATTTTTCTTTGCGTTTTCAGGTATACTGGCATTCAAGCGCTCACATAATGGGTGAAGCCATGGAAAGAGTCTATGGTGGATGTTTATGTTACGGTCCACCAATAGAAAATGGATTCTATTATGACATGTACCTTGAAGAAGGGTAAGTTATTAAACTGAATAAAGAAAGATAAATTCTGAATTACTAAGGGTCCATATATTATTTTTAAAGCGTTCTCAAGAAGGAAGGAATGATATTCAAGCTTATTGCTTAATAGTCAACAGATATTTCCACTATCAAAACTTGAAATCTTATAGTAACTTTTGAAGTGGTGGTAATTTATGAGAACTCTGTTGTAGATTGATGGAGGTATAGCCTTAAACTATGTTGGGAAATAAAATGAAGCTGGTCATAGAAGTGGAGGGAGGGTTCACTGTGGGAATAGTCTTCATGATGACCAAGATAGAAGCCTCTGAAAATATAAAATATAAAAATGATAATAATACCTAGTTTAAGATTCTAGTATATGATATGAGTCTACTTTTTGTATATTAAAACTCTTCACTTTGTTTTAAAGAAACATTCCTCCAACCTAATGATGTGAGTAGAATAGAGTGGAACAAGATTAATTATACTTCTTTTTCCTTCAGGGGTGTGTCCAGCAATGATTTCTCTTCTTTGGAGGCTTTATGTAAGAAAATCATTAAAGAAAAACAAGCTTTTGAAAGATTGGAAGTTAAGAAAGAAACTTTACTAGAAATGTTTAAGGTAAATTGAGCTATAATATATGGCTTCCACTTTTATATCACTCTTTAATGTTACGTTAAGTTGTCACACTGGGGTTTAATGTAATAAGTTGAAGCCTGTTCTGTTTTTTAGAAAAATGTAACAATATTTGCAAAACATGAAGTATTGACATATTTATTTTCCTACAATGCTTCAATAAGATGAATTCAAGTTAGGTTTTAGCTGTAGTGTTTAGAGGTAAATATTAAAGGAGGATTTTTTTAAAAATAATTTTTCCTATTCTTAGTACAACAAGTTCAAATGCCGGATATTGAATGAAAAAGTGAATACTCCAACTACCACAGTCTATAGGTGAGATACCAAGTGTCATTAAGTATAACTGGTACAGATGTCATTTTAAGTATTTGTTAAAATTGCTTTCATTTTATCTCTAGGTGTGGCCCCTTGATAGATCTCTGCCGCGGTCCTCACGTCAGACACACTGGCAAAATTAAGACTTTGAAAATACACAAAGTAAGCATTGTAACTTTAAAGACTCTCTATATAATGTATTTATCTACAATAGGTATATGTTTAACCTTCTATTGGTTTCTCTTTCTGCCTGTTTTTCTGTTGCATATGTAAGGGTGGAATTTTTTTCTCATGCTGTCTACTGCTGCATGCCACTAGTCTTTTTTAGCTGAAAATGTCCAACAGTGACTGACCCACCCTTCTTCAGCAGAGCACGTGGGGATGGAGCTTTAGGGGGTTTGCAGAAGTCACACAGTCATGCTTCTACGAGTTTTAAAACTCACTGTTAGTATGTGCTTTTGCCCTTCATCTGTCTAAAGTAATAATTATTTTATTTGTGCTTTTTAACCAAACTAGTCCTGCCAGTTTTTATCAGTTAGTAAATATTTTATGGGTGATTTTTCAAATGCACTTTTTTTAAAAAAAATATTTTATTATTTATTTTTGAGAGAGAGAGAGAGACAGTATGAACAGGGGAGGATCAGAGTGAGAGGGAAACACAGAATCTGAAGCAGACTCCAGGCTCTGAGCTGGCTGTCAGCACAGAGCCCAACATGGGGCCGAACCCACGAACCGTGAGATCATGACCTGAGCTGAAGTTGGAAGCTTAACCGACTGAGCCACCCAGGCGCCCCCAAATGCACTTTAAATCATAAGAAAAATGGAATCATTTCAAGATTTTTTTTGTTGATATATTTTCCATTTTTGTTTAACCATCTTATGGGAGATGTCCTTGCATTTCACTCATGGAATTGTGGTTTGAATGGGTAGTTGAGAGGGAGGTATTTTTAGGGAATTAAACAGCCAGCCATGTACTCTAGCTCGGCCTCAGAGCAACTGGGAGATATTTGCTATGTGTGCACTTTTTATACCACTATTTTTGTCATAAGGACTGTTATGAATTTGACTCCTAGGTGACTATGAGAAATTACATCTAACTCAAAATAAGTGAGATATTAACAGATTTTAATATTGTTTCATGATTTGTCTTTGCTTTCAGAATTCCTCCACATACTGGGAAGGCAAAGCAGATATGGAGACTCTCCAGAGAATTTATGGCATTTCATTCCCAGATCCTAAAATGTTGAAAGAATGGGAGAAGTTCCAAGAGGAAGCTAAAAACCGAGATCATAGGAAAATTGGAAGGGTATGTTAAAAACAAATAATAACGTTTCTAGACCGAATTTTCTTTATTTTCATTTGAAACTTAGCTGTTTTAAGTACTAGGAATTTTCTTTGGAAAAGACGCTGTGGCTTTCCAGTAGTTACTATACTGTGTCCTATATAATCCATAAATTACTTCCTAATTATCTTACTGTTATCTTATTGTTTACTCTCCACATTATCTTCCTAGGGTGTGCTCGGTGCCACGCAGTCATTTTAAGTTTTCCTTTTTTTGAGAACAAATGCTGATGACCCACAGTTTTCTGTAAAAGCAATATAGTGACTTTTTTTTTTTTTAATGTTTTATTTATTTCTGAAAGAGAGAGTGTGAGCAGGGGAGGGTCAGAGAGAGAGGGAGATACAGAATCCGAAGCAGGCTCCAGGCTCTGAGCTAGCTGTCAGCACAAAGCTCGATGTGGGGCTTGAACCCACAAACTGCGAGATCATGACCTGAGCCGAAGTCAGACGCTCAACTGACTGAGCCACCCAGGTGCCCATATAGTGATGTTTTATACAGCTGGGAGATGCTTTCAAAGTTTCCTGGTCTCACTGACGTATTTTAAATATATGAAAACTGATTTCCCCTAAAATTAATCTACTTGTTTCCCAAGGTGACATAGCAAGTCACCAGTGGACACTACCGTGTCATTATTCGTCTACCCCTGAGTATTCTCTGAACTAGAGATTCATATTTGGTTAAAATATGCCTTTCTAAAATTGTGTTCTCTTTGCCATCTGCTGATCTGCTCTCTTGATGGTCGGAAATAAATCCCAGCAGTAAGAAAGCACCAACAGTTGGTGAGGGGGCTCTCCAAGGATCCTGGGCATTTTGGGGGGAAGAGAGAGGCAAGAAGGTAGGGGGGTGTGCTTCTTTCACCAAGACCCAGGGTCAGCCAACTTCATCTACATCTTCTCCTTCACATCACTGTCCTTTTTCTAGCCTTCTTCCTGCCACTCCTACTTTGAAAACCAAAAGGAAATAATAGTCACTTCTTGGAGCTTTGAGAAACTAAAACTGTGAGAGCTTCACTGAATAATAAGAGAACTAAGACCCCTGCTTCATGTCTTTCTTGGGTAAACTTGACTGGATTTAGGAATAGAACAGGCGGAAAACGTACTTGTGCTAAGTTGTAAATCAGCTGCAATTCTATCCTCTTGAATATACCAGAAATGTTGACATGCTTTGATTCGAGAATGGCTTACATTAAAATATAGGATACCGTGGTCATAATCTGAATTTAGGAGCACATGAGTTTATGTTGACATTAATATGCATGTATAAACATTCTTTTGCTTTTCTTTTACTCAGGACCAAGAACTATATTTCTTTCATGAACTCAGCCCTGGAAGTTGCTTTTTCCTGCCGAAAGGAGCATACATTTATAATACACTTATTGAATTCATCAGGGTAAACCATATTCACTATTTTCTTCTGTAAATTTAGGATATAAGTTGATTTTATTAAATAAGATCTGCTAAAAGGAAAGATAATCTGGTATTTGAGAAGAAACATTTAGAAGAATAAAACCGCAAGTCTGAGTTTTCACAGAATGTTTAAGAAGTTTCTTTTTCTTGATACGTTGTTTCATCCATGTACATGAGTATGTTCACAACAGAGAGGCTGGTGAACTTGAGGTGGGATCTGGAACCCTTTACCTGGGAGCTCGGAATGCTCTTTGACCATTTGTATTTTCCTCAAACAAACAAACAAACACCAGTTAATTTTTCCACTGTTTTTTAATCCTTTATAAAATAAGAAGTCTTTCAAGCATAGGTTTATAGAGGATAATACCACCAACATCTGCATACTCACCACCTAAGGTACCACATATGTACATTGGGCTATATTTGCTTCAGACTTTTTATTAAAGTAAATGAATACAGAGTAAAGCAAAAAGCTCCCTTTTGGGACCCCTTTCTGAATCATTTCCCTCCTTGCGTAGAAGAAGAAACTGTTATTTGAAGTTAGCGTGGATCCATGATATTTAATACCCCCCCATACACGTGTACCTTAGATTATTTGTGTCTGTGTAGTTCACATTTACGTATGAGAAGTCCCATTGTGTCAGCATTAGGACTTTTTAAATCCAGTTTAGTTTCACTTGTTACTTACTATTCTCTAAACCACCACACTCTACCCATTTCTTTATTGGTGGACACTGATATAAGTTCTAATTTTCTCATATTACAAGTCACTGTCTTGATAGGCCTCCTTATGAACGTGTGCAGGAGTTTCTTTGGTATATACGTCCAAATGGAATTTCTAGATTACAGCATATGTGCATCCTGAACTTCACTAGATACTATAAAATTGCTCTTTAAGTTTTAGTCCCACCAAAAGTATGAACTTCTGTTTCCTACATGTGTATTGTGTCTGTTTTCTAACAGAGTGAATATCGGAAACGAGGGTTTCAGGAAGTGGTGACCCCAAACATCTACAACAGCCGACTCTGGGTGACCTCGGGCCACTGGCAACACTATAGAGAGAACATGTTCTCCTTTGAGGTGGAGAAGGAGCTGTTTGCTCTGAAACCCATGAACTGCCCAGGACACTGGTATTGAGCAGATTTGACTTTCTATCAAAGACTTTCCCACGGTGCTTTTGTCGGATTGCTCTCTCCTTTGAAAGAAGTTTTGTTTAAAGCAAATTGTGCAATCAGAAAAATATTTAAATACAACATTACTGTGACGTTATAATCTCCTCCATGCCCAGTTAGATGCTCAGATATGCAGACATTTGAGAATGGCACAGGGGTAATAGCAGTGAACAGACAGAAGAATATAAAAGAGAGACTAGAGAATAGCAAGTTCTCTAGATTTTTTTTTTTCCTTAAAGATGTTCTGTTAAAACCTACTGTTAATGAACTGAGAAATCTTCCTTGCTTTGCCGCTGTTTCACTTTCTACCCTTGAAAGCTAGGTAAAGAGTGGGTGACTCAGGGGAAGACTAGGTAGGCGGCAGGGCCTCGAGGGTGAGGGGAGAGTGGACTCTCTATGAGGGAACTGGGTTTGTTCTTAGTTCTCCCAGATTCTCTAACGCTGCTGAAGCACCTTTAGGCTGAAGCAGTTTCAGGACTGATGAGAAAGCACGGTCTTTAGCTTTCAGTATGTTAAATGATTTGTATGGAGCTAAGTCTTTTTTTTTTTTTTTTTTTTTATGAGCATTAAAGGCAGTTCTCAAATGAATGGAAATGTTTAGCATAAGGATGTGACTCCAGACTCATGAGAATAAATTTTTATTCTTGGCTGTGGATGGTCATATTATAATTTATTTGCTGTTTTATTCATGCAGTGCTTACATTGTGGTGTGAAGTCCAGAATTTAAGAAATGTTGCCTGCATGGACAGCCTTTTGTATATTAGAAAAGCAGTTTTGTTCTTGTGAAATTAAATATCAGTGGGTTTTAATTTTCTGTTTTCTTCAGCCTTATGTTTGATCATCGGCCAAGGTCCTGGCGAGAGTTGCCTCTCCGGGTAGCCGATTTCGGGGTGCTTCACAGGAATGAGTTGTCGGGAGCACTCACGGGACTCACGAGGGTACGGAGATTCCAGCAGGATGATGCCCACATATTCTGTGCCATAGAGCAGGTATGCTGAGGCTCTGGGGTGAGATACTCTAAAAGAATCGTGAAGAAAGTCAAGGAAAATGACCACTGTCTGTTTTTGTTTTGTTTTAAGATTGAGGATGAAATAAAAGGCTGTTTGGATTTTCTGCGTACAGTATATAGCATATTTGGATTTTCTTTTAAACTGAACCTGTCTACTCGCCCAGAAAAGTTCCTTGGAGATATCGAAGTATGGAACCAAGCTGAGAAAGTAAGTGTGTTTTTCAGCATGCCTGAATGCTATTTGACTGAAATGAACTTGTTCCAGGAAACCCAAGCCTCTTTAAATGGATAAAAAGCAAAGGAGAAATTTGAAATGGTTCATAGGTAGAGTAAACTAGTTTTTTTAATGTATGATTTTATATTAGAAATGGTTGAATATTTTTTCAGTCATCAAGCTGTAACTTATGGGGGAAGGTAGTCAAAAGATGAAAACTTCCTGCTATAAGATAAGCAGGTACTAGGGATATAATACACATGGTGGCGCCTGTAGCTAACACTGCTGTATGATATACAGGAAGGTTGTTAAGAGAGTAAATCCTAGAGTTCTCATCACAGGGAGAAGAGTTTTTTCTTTTTTCTTTTTTTAATTGTATCTGTATGAGATGATAGTTGTTTGCTAAATCTAATATGGAAATCATTTTGCAGTCTATGTAAATCAAACCATCATGCTATACTTCTTAAACTTATACAGTGATGTGTGTCAATATTTCTCAGAAAAGGGGATTTGTGTGTATTTTAGGTGGACAGATTTCTAAAGCAGAGAATAGGGATTCGTGAAAGTAATTACAGTATTTTTAGTCTCAGATTAGGCTGGAAGAAGGGAAGTTGCAGATGAACAAAAATAAAAATGATTTTGCTTTGCCCTTAGCAACTTGAAAACAGTCTGAATGAATTTGGTGAAAAGTGGGAGTTAAATCCTGGAGATGGAGCTTTTTATGGCCCAAAGGTCAGTATGAAAAGTCTATTTGAGTAATATGATTTTTATTTTGGAGTGAAGAAGAGATTACTTTAAAATAAGAAACAAAGGAGGGAGGGAGGAAGGAAAGAAATGAAAGGAAGAGAAAAAGAAAGAAAGGAAGGGAGGGAGGAAGGAAGGAAGGAAAAGAGAGCCAGCCCTGTTACAACTGCTGAGTTCAGCTTTAATGTCAACAGCATCTTAAAATAACCCAGAGTCTACTTCTCAGATTGATATACAGATTAAAGATGCAATTGGTCGGTACCACCAGTGTGCAACAATCCAGTTGGATTTTCAGTTGCCCATCAGATTTAATCTTACTTTTGTAAGGTGAGTTTCTGGTGTCTGCTCTGAATATTTATTTTTAGGGGAATATAAAGGAATATATATAAAGTAAAACATATTTTTTTTCCTACCTAGCCATGATGGTGATGATAAGAAAAGGCCAGTGATTGTCCATAGAGCCATCTTGGGGTCAGTGGAAAGAATGATTGCTATTCTCACTGAAAACTTTGGCGGCAAATGGTAATTTTTGTCCTTGTTTTTGTCTGGAGAATGTAAATTGACTAAGAAATGTCTCCTGTCCAGTTTAGTGATGCAGTGGAAGAGAATGATTCTGATTGGTGACTTCTAATTAATGACAGGTGTACACTAAGGAATCACAATCTAAACCCAAATTTTTATTTTTAAGAATATATTTTTTCATTTTCTTAATGTTTATTTATTTTTGAGAGAGAGAGAGAGAGACAACAAGAGCAGGGGAGGGGCAGAGAGAGAGAGGGAGTCACAGAATCTGAAGCAGGCCCCAGGCTCTGAGCTGTCAGCACATAGCCCAATGCAGGGCTTGATCTCACGAACTGTGGGATCATGACCTCAGCCAAAGCCGTATGCTTAACCAATTGAGCCACCCAGGTGCCCCCTTTAAGAATAATTATTAGTTGTAATTATTTTTAATTCACAACTTGATTTGTTGGAATGTTACAGAATACTTTCTAATTAGGAGTTATTATACACTGAGAAGCACATTTGTTGTTTTGATTGCTTCTCCAGTATCTTTGAGGATTAATATGGTTTGGTTCCTTTGTCTGAGTGAACAAGAGTAGGCTTTGGGCTTAAGTCACTCAGTGTTGCTGATCATAGTAAACATGTATTTTGACATCCTTAAGAAGCCACTTGTTTTTTAATTGGAAGGACTGCAAACTGATCAACAATTTTTGTCTTGTTTCTGTGAGGTTATGCTTTTGCTGGTGAGATCTGAGTGCACGCTTTCATTTTGTTTTTAAGCAATTTTCTCTGGGCCCACAGTGTGTGAAGGCGGTTGAAAGCAGCACAGGGTTGTCAAGACCCTTCTGTAGAGTGTGCCCTATTAGTTGTACTGATGCAAAACTTTTATAAAATGTAAACCTGTTTTATCTTACATACTGTAGTCATTTCAGTTTTATTTGTAATTTGGTTCAGACATCAAGGGGAGTTTGTCATACTTGTAAGTGAAAGGAGATCGTCTGTTTTCAGTTCTGTTTCACAAAATTCGATCAAATATAGGAAACCCTACATGGTTTCTAGAGAATAGGGCGGTCCTCAGCTGATGGCTCCATCAAGCCTGTGAGAGGTGGGATTCTAGCCATTTCCCTGTTGAAATAAAGCAGCTGCAAGTAGAGGAGTGATTAAGAGAAACACTTAGTCTGAGGTCTACAGCATGGGGAGGATTTGACACCTGAAATACTCCAAAGGTAGAATTACAAATGGTCAGTTTTTAATAAGAAGTGAAAACCTGGGAGAACATAGGGTGCCCAGGCTTCTAAGACACGTCAAACAAGGCATTACAGGTGGCAGTCTGCCTTTCAAAAAATAGATGTGAAAACAGTCATTTTTGTCAAATACCATCACCAGTTATTATCAGTTACAGTTTGCTAAATCCTGCAGAATAGATCTTGAATAAGTGAAGGCATGGTCTGATCCATGTATTCCATGAAGAATAATCAATAAAATAATGTCAAACAATAAATCACTAAATAATTCTTTGTTAACCCCTCTGGCAGCAGGTGCATGGCGCTCTATTACCTGATACGATGAAGTGTGAGGCATAGTCCCTTCCCCCAATGTGCTTTGCCATCTGCTTAGCAAATCAAACCTTAGTTACGAATTTTCCTGATTTAAGGTTACTTTTCTGCTCCTGAATCTCTTCTGTTTAGTATTTACTGCATATTGCAGAGGAGGAAGAGGGTAGTTTTTTTTTAAGTGGCCTTTACGTATTTCAGGAAAAGATATTAAAAAGTAGACTAAGAAATGTGCCATTGTTGTTTATGAAAGGGACCCAATTCACATTAAATATTTTTAATTTCTTCTAAAGGCCCTTCTGGCTGTCTCCTCGCCAAGTAATGGTTATTCCAGTGGGACCAACATGTGATGAATATGCCCAAAAGGTAATCCTTTAATACGACTTATCTTTAATTTCCTATCTGTCATTCAGCTGCATATCCTTGGTAGACCAACCTGCTTGTGGTATAGAGAAATGTTACTGTTTTCAATCTGTGATAAGCCTGAATAGATTACGTTACCTCTTTAATACTTTCCTACGTGGTTTCATGATCAGAAAATGTAATTTAGATAGTGTTTTATATATTCTTGTTTTTTTAGTGTTCAGTATTAGGAAATAGTAAATGCCTCAGGATGATGTGTACATTCAGATGCATAATGCATTTTAAGCTGCTCTTTGACTCAAAGAGTAATTTTGCTTCACTTCCTTTTTTTTTTAAGCTTATTTATTTATTTTGAGAGAGAGCACACATGCATGCATGTGTGCAAGTGGGAGATGGTCAGAGAGAGGGGGAGAGGGAGAATCCCAAGGAGGCTCTGCACTGGCAGCTCAGAGCCTGATGGCAGAGCTTGAACTCATGAACCCTGAGATCATGACTTGAGCTGAAATCAAGACTCATGCTTAACCAACTGAGCCACCCAGGTGCCCCAATTTTTAATGCATATTTCTTCAGTTATTTGTAAATTTTTTTAAAGTTAATGGCATGCCAGACCAATGTTGTGCCCTAGCCACCAAGAAACTACCTTACTAACAGATGTATAACTATCCATTCATACTTCATATCTTAACAACACTTTGTTTAGGGGCGCCTGGGTGGCTTATTCGGTTGAGCATTGAGCCTTGGCTCAGGTCTTGATCTCACAGTTCGTGGGTTCAAGCCCCGCGTCGGGCTCTGTGCTGACAGCTCAGAGCCTGGAGCCTGTCTTCAGATTCTGTATCTCCCTCTTTCTCTGACCCTCTCCTGTTCATGCTGTCTCTGTCTCTCTTTCTCAAAAATAAATAAAACATTAAGAAAAAATACAACACTTTGTTCAGTTATAGGGACAATTTTATACTAAGAAATTTCAAAGCAGTAAAAGTTGTGTTATAAATAAGCATTGTTTTGTAATTGCAAGCTAAAGTAATAAATTAATACAGACAAATCTGAATATCAGTGAACAATATTGTAATATTAATACCATCATGTTTCCAGATCTTCAGAATAAATTGCACTCAGGTCTTCACTGTCTTTAAAAATATAAATGAACAATAGATCAGCTGAAAAGCAAACCATTCAGACATACTATATTTCTGTTACTGCACACAGTAGTTTTAGTTACAAATGATGAAAATCAGTTATGTTGCATAGTTAACTGATTGTACTTTATCTTATTTGCATTGTGAAAGTTCACATGGTAGGAGAAAGGTCTGTAACTAAATAACTCATTTCTCAACTGGAGACAATACAGACTCTGTTCCATCAGTGGTGGTGGGAAGCGTTTAGAATTATATGGGGTGGAGTTTTTGGTTATATTGAGTTGACAAGGGTTGGGAAGCACTACTACTGATACTGAATGACTGGAGACCAGAGATGCTAAACAGTCTGAGATTATCAGGCCACTTCCCCAGTTATAGAATAGCCCAACTCACGTACACGCAAGGGCCCGTGTTAAGAAACTAAAACACCAGTGCTTTGGGCCACCTGGGTGGCTCAGTTGGTTCAGCATCTGACTCTTTATCTCAGCTCAAGTCTTGATCTTACGGTCATGAGTTCAAGCCCTGCAAAAAAACTAAAACACTTGTGCTTTATTCTTTAAAACATGTTACAGTCGAAAGTGTAGTTTTCTTCTGGCACTCTGATAAACTGCAAGAACCCTTCTGGAATTTGTGTACTTACACAATCCCAGCAGGTTCACTAATTAATGATCACTTACACATAACAACCTATTAGTGAAATATAAATGGTTTATTCAGATCTTTTTGTCATATTAGTGCTGATTGTTTATCAGGTAGATGAGAATTTTAATCTGGTTTAATTTAACTTAAAGTTAATAAAATTTAATATAGTGTTGCTTTTTTTTGGAAAGGAAAAATATTGAAAACATTGTTTACTATTTAATATGCAAAAACTTAAGATGGTACAGTGGAACTGGTATTTCTGAGGAAGATAAAAAGGCACAGAATGATAATCTGTAATGTAGCTTGCTAGATTCCTGGAAGTTTATTTCAAGAAATCCCAATTTGATCTTTGCCTCTGACTCCTTTATTTAATAGCTTCCTTTTAATCAAAAAGAAAATCACTGTTTAGAAAGAAAAAATTACTTTTTAATATTTCTCAAAATTGATATTTAAATTATTCTTGTAGAGTTCTGTTTACTTAGGTCATATACACAAAGATATTAAAGAAATAATTAGTGTCACGTTTAGGAGGAGTAGGAGGAACTTAACGGAGGACCATGGGGGAGAAGAAGGGGGGAAATGGTGGGGGAAAGGGAGAGAGGCAAACCATGAGAGACTCTTGAATGCTGAGAAACATACTGAGGACTGATGAGGGTGGGGGGGAGGGGAAGGGGGTGGTGGGCATGGGGGAGGGCACTTGTGGGGATGAGCACTGGGTGTTATATGGAAACCAACTTGACAATAAACTATTTGTAAAAAAAAAAAAGAAAGAAAGAAAGAAATAATTAGTGCCAAAAGACAATTTTATGTGATGGCTTTTATTCCATTCTCTAAAAACATAAAAGTAGTTAAGATGCTTTTAGCCTGTTGTTTATGCTGTCAACATTTTATTTAAAAATGTGGCATATGCAAATGATGGCAGTGGCTGGATTCCTGCTACCAACTACTGCCTCTTTGAGGGACCAGAAATATTACATTCTCATATTAGACTGGACATCTATCATTGTATATTAATATGGAGACTGATTAATAATTGTTTCCTGACAACTAGGTAGGAAACAAGACATGTTTGCAAAAGTTTTTTTTCTTTTGTAATGTGTTTGAACAGAGCTAATTAAATTCAGTTGATTGCCTGAATTCTGATTTTTAAGGATTTTCTAAAACATTTATCTCTCAAGAGCAAAATATGTCAATTTAATTTTTGAAAATGTAGTCCCAAGTCACGAATTAACTTCAGTATATCTATTAGCATTCTTTTTTAAATATTTGTATGATTATCCAAATCATAGGTTAAATCATTTAAGATCAAAATACAGTTCTTTAGATCTGAAGAATTCCATATCTGTTTCAATAGGTACGGCAACAATTTCATGATGCTAAATTCATGGTAGACATTGATCTGGATCCGGGCTGTACATTAAATAAGAAGATCAGAAATGCACAGTTGGCACAATATAACTTCATCCTAGGTAAGAAAGGAAACTTACCTAAGAAAATCTGCCAAATTATCAGAGAACACTGAAATCTTGAGACTCAACCTTAAGAGAATTGTGGTCATCAGTTTAGTTCACTCTAGACGCTTAAACTATGAAGTTGTTTCAGTTGTTATAATAAAGGGAAATTTTGGTGTGAAAAGGAATAATCTTTAAAGGTTTGTTTAAAAACTTTCTTTCCTTTATCTCCTATTCCTTCATATAGTAAGTTTTTATTAAATTGGCTGGTTTAAGTGACTGAATACAGTGGTTTGAAGCATTGCAAAGTGATACTTTTTTTTAATGAAAAGATTTTTAAATTGGTCATCCAACTATACATGGTCACCTGAATGTTTTATTTTTTTCTTAAATAGACTTTTTTTTTAGAGCACTTTAAGTTCAAAGCAAGATTGAGCAGAAAGTACAGAGCTCTCCCATATACCTCTTGCCCAAAACAGACACAGCACCCCCAACACCCACCCTACTACCAGCATCTTGCACCAGACTGCTGTCTTTTTTACAAAGGCCACAGTTTGTTCACTGTTAGTTTTGTACATTCTGTGCATTTGGACAAATAAATAATGACATGTATCCACCATTGTGGCATCATACTGAATTGTTTTACTGCCTCCAAATCTTCTGTGCTCCACGTATTAAACACTCTCTTTCCTAACCATAGGCAACCACTGATTTTTTTTTTTTTACCTTTTCCATAGTTTTACCTTTTTCAGAATCTCATATAGTTGGAATCATACAGTTATATAGTTGTTTTACATTGGCTTCTTTCAGCAAGTAATATGCATTTAAGTAAGATTCCTATCTATCTTGAGCTTGATAGCTCATTTGAGCATTTTAATGAATCAAAAGCTGCATGGGGGCTTTTGGGTCCTAGGATCATTTCTGTTCGAATGTTCAGTAAAAACCTTTCCATCTGACAAAGCTTTGTGCTTTTGTTTTAGTTATTGGTGAAAAAGAGAAAGCCAGTGGCACTGTTAATATCCGTACAAGAGATAATAAGGTGCATGGAGAGCGTACAATTTCTGAGACCATTGAGCGGTTGCAGCAGCTCAAGCAGTCACGCAGCAAGCAGGCAGAGGAGGAGTTCTGATGAAGAGTTTACCCGGATTTTCTCAGCAGGACGGATGGGCAGGGTTTCCATACCATTAATTTTATACTCTAGAAAACATCGATTCATACTGAATTTGGAATAGTTTAGCAGAGTCTGCGTAGGTGACTACAGGATCAACCTATTTTTTGACCACGACAGGTGTTAGACAATGGTATTTGGAGGAGGTCATTAAAGGAGATGACATTAAAGTGATTTTACTTGTTAAATGAACACTGGAGTACTGGAAATAAAACATGAGGAATGCTTTAATGTGGGAGGAGGTTTTTATAAATTTAATGCGCTTGAAAAATAAAAATTTTCAAATTTGATTAAAAGAAAGACTAGAAATGGATTGTGTTGTAAAAATAAAAACTTTAATTCACCCAAGTTTCAATGCTTTGTCCTTCACGTACACATATGCCTACTTGGAACAAATTGTATGATTCAGTATTTATCTTTAATGTTTTCTAATACGGTGTCAGTTGGGCTGTTCTTAAACTGGGCGATGAGCTAGGTGCCTTCTCTGGCAGAGGGCGGCATCTTTTAGGAGTGTCACTTCTTTTTGGATGTAGACAATTAAAACCAACCCTTGCTTTAATATAAAGTAGATTTGCACAAATTTTATGATGATGAGTTTCTAAAGAAAGACATGTGGCCTGCAGACTGCCCAGGGCCATAGCATCCCTGGTTACACAAATCCCCTGTCCTCTCACAAAGAAGTTCTGAATTTGCTGCGAGTGACTAGTGATTGGGAGAGCAGCACAGAATAAGGATTCTTTATGTGGGTATACAGCATATTGATTCCTCTTAATACAGTCATCGTAAAAAGGCAACAGCCTGTTCATACTCTAATAACCCCAACAGCTTGTTTAGCAGAGTCTCTTTTTTTTTTTTTTAATTTTTTTTAAACGCTTGTTTATTTTTGAGACAGAGCATGAGCTAGGGAGGGGCAGAGAGAGAGAGAGAAGGAGGGAGACACAGAATCTGAAACAGGCTCCAGGCTCTGAGTTGTCAGCACAGAGCCTGACATGGGGCTCAAACCCACGGACCGTGAGATCATGACCTGAGCCGAAGTCGGACGCTTAACTGACTGAGCCACCCAGGCGCCCATAGCAGAGTCTCTTTGAGCACAGCCACTTTGCATAGATTATATCCTCACTTTAATAAAGGAGATAAGACCTTTAAGCAGAGGGATTTTTGATTTGAAACTTTATAATTAAGTCTGGCTTATAAATGTCTTAAGATTTCACCTTTGACAGGTTTGTGATGAGCTTTTATATGTATCTTGAAGAAAACTAATTGTATATTTGAACCAGAACTCTGCATTCCTAAATCATGACACCAAAATTTGATTCATTTGATTTTTATTTCTTTACAATTCATAGTCTCTTATTTTGATTTTTCTTCAGTTTGAAAAAAATCCATATTACAGAATCATTTAAAATGGTTTCCATAATACATTGTCCCAAAATCAACTATGGTTTAACCAGGTTTTTTTCAGTACTTATTTTACACAAAGCAACAAATGGGTTAGGTGTTAGTAATCTTGAAATGTTTAAAGCAGCTTTATAAACTTTCCAGAACTTAAGATATAAAAGTATATATAATAAAGACAGGTTGACAGGACCAGGAATCAGAGAATCCTCTTTGTAAAATTTTTCAATGCTTATTTATTTTTGAGAAAGAGACAGGGTGCAAGTGGGGGAGAGGGAGGGAGACACAGAATCTGAAGCAGGTTCCAGGCTCTGAGCTGCCAGCACAGAGCCCGATGCGGGGCTCAAACTCCACAAACTGTGAGATCATGACCTGGGCTGAAGTTGGACACAACTGACTGAGCCACCCAGGTGCCGGAAAGAATCCTCCTTGTAACTAACAGCTTAGTCCTTGGTTGCAGTGGAAACAATAGGGGAGGGGCCTCTAAGAGCTTGTAGAACTAGGCTTATCCCATCAAAGCTCTTCAAGTCTGTAGTTCCTTTTGTTTTGTTCTTCCCTGGAGTGCAGAGACTGTTGTATTCACTGTTGTATCCATCTGTTCTATTCTGGTGTTTAACTTGAGGACTTGAAGGAGCTAAGTTGCCAAGCTTTTATCAAGATTCTAGTCTATTTAGAGTTAGATGATCTTGGTAATCAAATATGCAGGAACAATTTTAGAACAGTGACAGAGCACAGTGGCAACTATCACATAACTAGCTCTGTAAAGACCAATTTTGTGAAGTAAACTAGGTACCCCAAACAAAACTGGTTCCAAAATGTGTAAAATTGGGGCACCTAACAGGTTAGGGAGGCAGAGGCAGTGGAAAAGGTCAAGGACCTAGAGTGGTGAACTGAGTTCACACGCACTCTCTGATGACTCGTGTGCCCAATGAGTTCCTTTGCCTCACTTCCCCCTTGTTACGGCGAGGGGCCCCCATGTCTCGCTTCAGGCCCTGCACCATGACGGGTAGACCAGTGCTTGTCAGACTGCAGGCCTGTGAGTCTCTGGGACGAGGCATGAAAGACAGACTTACTCTGTAGATCTGCGCTGGGTACCGAGATACTGCATCTAACAAGCTCCCGGCTGGTGCTGAGAAGCACACTTTGAGGAGAAAGCTCTCACTTCCCATTCTGAATGGTCTTACTCAATTCTACCTTAAAAACAAACAAAAAAAAGGCAAACAGTAATAAAAGGGTTATAAGGAAACCAGCCTCTTGTCCCTTTGACCCTCGCCTGCTCCCACGCCCCCAGGCAGCCACTGGTAGCCCCTGTTCCTGTCTCTAAGAACTCTGCCCCCTCTTTGTTCATCACTTTTAGAACCCTTCTATTGACTTCCTGTCTCAAAAGATGAAGATTAGTCCCTCTTCCTTCATCTTCTCCCTCCATCCTTCCCGTACCTCAACTTTTTGGTAAATCCGTATTAGGTGTTTCTGTGTTCATAAATGCTATTGTTCTAATAGACTAAATAGTCTTCTATAATTACATTTTCTTCTCGTACAATTATTTTAATTGTTTATTGGAGTTTTATCTCTTTTAAAATGTTTTCTTTGAGTATCTGGCCAGCTCTGTTTTTTTCCTTTCACTTCAGTTTTCCCAAAAGTCAAAATTTTTCCAGCTTTACTGAGATACTATTGACACTTAATGTATGTAACTTTGAGGAGTACAATGTAGGGATTTTGATACGCATACAGATTGCAAAATAATGATCACAGTGAGATTAGTTTACACCTTCAGCTGTCCCCTCACATAATTATGATCTAAATGTCAAATCTGACAGACAATTCACTGGTTCCACTTATCTTCTGAGACAAAACCCTTCGAGAATCCTGTCTCCTGCTCCAACTCGGGCTCGTGGCAGCCCTCCCTGTGGCAGCCCCCACCTCTCCACCATGTTTGGGCCTCTTTCCTGGATTCCGTGTCTTCTTTTATCTGTGTTAACTACTTCGTGTTAGTGGTTGCTTTTCAAAGAAAGACGTATAGGATTCTTGGTCGAAAATAATTTTTTTTCTCAGAATTGGAAAGACCTTGGTCCCATTTTCCTCTGCCTTCTAGTGTTTTTATGAGGAGTCCATTCCTAGTCCAATTCCTTTGTATGTCACCTGTAATTTTCTCTGAAATGTTTTAGATCTCTTTATTTTTAGCCTTATTCTGAAATTTCATGGTAGAGAGCGGCCTTTTCATTCTAGAGATTTGTATCCTTCAGTTCTGGGAAATGCTTTCTTGTGTTGTCTTTGATGGTTTTCTTCCCCATTTTCTGTTCTTAATGGACCATCTATTATTTTATTATTTAGTTGTTGGGTTTTTTTTCAAAAGTTCTTGTTCTCATTTTATTCCTTATATTAAAGCATCCTATGCTCGTTCCTTGAATTCAATTTCTTTTCTTATCATAGGGTATTTGTTTAGCATGCTGTATTATCTCTACTTTCTTCTAAATTTATATGTTTGTATTGTGGTCTCTGCCATATTGGAATCATACCAACTACCAGAGATCATGTTGAAGCATGAAGGACTAAAAACATATATCAGAAGTACATGCATGTGTGTGTTACAGAAGGTGGTTATTGGCTGGAAGATTCTACTGAATTAAGATTTGGTGGGCAAATTATTTTTTCATTCTGTTCTGTTCTTAGTGGAACTTCTATTATTTAGATAATCTTCCTCTAAGAGTTCCTCTTAACTTTATTTTCTCGTTTATTCTACTGACTTTTTTAAAAAAAATATTTCAATTGTCACTTTTCAAGTTGTCAAAGTTCTTCCTTGTTCTTATCCTCTTTCCTTATATTGTAGTATCCTGTAGAGGGCATTAAGTTTCTTCAGAGAACTTTCTTCCAGTCTTCCTGCGAGGTAAGCCTGTGTCATTTTGGTGTTGCATTGGGGAAGGGAGCTGGGAAGAAGTCTTACCAGCCAATATGCAGACCTTCACTTATTCCCTTGTGTTCAGAACAGGCCTTCCTGACTCTGCTGTCCCTGCAGTCTCTCTGTTCTCTAAGTAATAAACCCAACAGTCTTCTGTGCAGGATGGAACAGTCACCTGACTGCTCTCTCTGCACTTTCAAACAAGGCCTTTATCTGTAGTCTGCTTTCTTCCCTTGCACCTGATGCCTTGTTCCTGAACCTTCTGGGTTGAAATAGACTTGCTACTCCTACCCTTCCCAAATACTTAAATTTGACCTTTCTTTTCCCTGCTGTGTCATTTTCCAATGCCCCATTTACCCTCCATCTTCAGACGTTGGTTTTAGGTTTCAGATGTCTCCTCCTGGGTCAGACTGCTAATTTCCTGTCCAACTTCAAACTCCTGAACTCAGATTTTGCTGAAGTCAGTGTACCCTTTTTAAGATGCTCAGCTTCCCAGAGTTTTTTATTTGTTTGTTTGTTTTGTTTTGCTTCACTAGGAATGCTCATGAGATAGATCTGTCCACTGAGATAAGAATGGAAGTCCTGGGTGGTAGTTCTTGGGAGCTTGCTATAGGGGACAATACTTTGCCCTTTCCTGTCCTTCTTATCAATTCTTGTGTCCTCTTTCTTCTTGGAAGGCAAAATGACAGCCATTTTGCACCAACAAGGTGACCATGAGAATGAAAGCCACATGTTCTTCATAGTGAAGAACAGAATAACAGAAGGAATTCAGCTCATTGGTGACATGGTGGATCTGCTGATACGTGTGCTTAATCAAAGACATTTGATTAAATTACTATGGTCACATTTCTGGTTCATTATAGCCAAAGTAATCTCCAACTCATACAGTTCCTTTCATCAAAGATAGACATGTGTTTCAATCATCGTTTCAAGCTTATTTGAGCAAACAGGATTGAAAATCCTATGTCGTTTCTATCTACTTTAGGATCTCACAGGAGTCTAGTCTTCCAATTCTTTTTTTCCACCTCTGTCCCAGAATGCCTTTTGCTCTTCTTCTCACCAAGGCTTGACTTCCATAGCTGATCAGTCAAATTTCTTTTTCTTTACACTCTCAACGTTCAAGCATCCTTGTTCACTTTTTTTTTTAATATTTTATTTACTTCGGAGAGAGAGAGAGACAGCGTGAGCAGGGGAGGGTCAGAGAGAGAGGGAGACATAGACTCTGAAACAGGCTCCAGGCTCTGAGCTGGCAGTCAGCACAGAGCCCAACGCAGGGCTCGAACCCACGAACCAAGAGATCATGACCTAAGCAAAAGTCGGACGCAAAACCGACTAAGCCACCCAGGAGCCCCCCTTGTTCACTTTGACCCATTAGACAAATACTTAACATTTCTCCATTCCTACAGCCAAAAGACTGAGCACTATTAAAAAAAAGTACAGAACTGTTAGAACTGGTGCTTCCTCCAGTTCATGATCTACAACTCAGATGCACAATCATTTATCCTTATGAGGAGTTTCTTTATTCTATATTCAATCCTTCAGTAACTGTCACTACTTTCTTCTTTCTTCTAATCTGCTACATCTTGATCTCAGATTAAATCTATCTAATAGACTGTGGAAATCATATGACTTTATGTTTTCTAATGTCACTTCACACCTCATCTACATCCCCCCCTTCCCCTCACTCTCCAGAGACTACTAGCTCTCTTCCTGCTTCATGAAATCTGAAAACCCATATCAGTGCTTTCCTCCTTCTCCCCAGTGAATGGGGTCTTCTTCCTTCTCCTTTGAGGACAACCATTCTACTGGAGATCTTGGTCCCATGGGAGAAAGTATGGTATAGAGGCAAAGGTATGAGTTTTGGAGCCAGACAGTTGGATTAATATCCTAACTCTGTCACTTACCAGTTAGGCAAATTTATTTAATTTCTCTGAGCCTCTTTTCTTATCTATAAAACGTAGATGATGCCTCTTTCATGAAGTGTAAGAAAAGTAATGTTATTCTCATTTCCTCCAGCACTTTGCTGCAACAACTCTCTCTCTGAAGAAATTCATGTGTTCAAGGGAGAAAAAAACCCATTGAGATCCAACTATGGAACTGGGACTTCATTAGGCAGAGATCAAGGAGGACAAGATCCCTGTCCCCATGCAGTTTACAGTCTAGCAGGAGAGGAAGAAATCAAATACTTGCCGTTCTGCTGCATACTGTAGCATGAGGAAAGCAGGCATAATCTGCTGTGGTGAAAGGCCGGTCAAGAATGAAGGCCCTTGGGGCGCCTGGGTGGCTCAGTCAGTTAAGCATCTGACTTCAGCTCAGGTTATGATCTCATGGTTCATGGGTTTGAGCCCCATGTCAGGCTCTGTGCTGACACCTCAGAGCCTGGAGCCTGCTTTGGATTCTGTGTCTCCCTTTCTTTCTGCCCCTCCCCAGTTTGCACTCTGTCCCTCTCTCTCTCTCTTAAAAAAATAAATAAACATTAAAAAAAAAAAAAAAGAATGCAGTCCTGAATGAAGTGAGGGGCTATGGAGAAGGAGAGGAAGGAACTGAAGAGTTATCAGGAAGGAAGTGACCAGGCTTGGGAGGAGGATGGGGAGAGAAGCAGTGGGGACTAGGAGGCAGGGGTTCTGTGGACTTGAGGGCGGGATGACTGAAGGACAGAATCGAGGTTGAGTGACTGGGAGGTGGTGGTGTCCCAGGAGGGAGAGATCATTATATCTAGACTTACAATGATCTGCTTGAAGTGACATTTATTTATTTTTTTTAAGGTATAATTCTACATTTTTATTATTTTCCAAAAGATTGCATAATCATCTCATCCACATCTGTTTGACAAGCCTTTTATAAAGTAACTAATTTTTGTACAGTCTTCCCAAAGTATTCAAATTAATACCTTAACACTAGAAATCCTTTTCTCAAATAAGTACATATTTTTAATTTAATTATATGAATGCAATACTAGAATAAAAGGTAAATTACTTAGAGAAACAGAGGCTACTGATTCTGAATGTACATAACTCACACAGAGCAGAAGCAATGGGCATTAGTCAATAAAAATATACTTTTGTTGAAGTGACATTTATTTGTCAACTTTGAAACTATGAAGTCATGTGCTTTCTCTAGGCTCTTAACAATATTCAATCTGGGAGAGACTTAGGTAAAGCAGTTTTTTCGTGGCGTGACTTCTCAGAGTGCATAATACATCTCCAGTGATGCCAGAACCCCTTTTATCAAAGAGGACTCACCTCTGGCTACTAGTATAAGGTGAGAAATTCAATTCCCTCTGGGAAAGCCCCATCTAGGAGTCCCTGTAGTCATGAAAAATGAAGGCTATTTTAATTCCAGGCAGCAGAGGGCAATGTTGCCCTCCTTATCCAGATTGATAGGCGCTTCAGACAAAGTTAAAGTAAAATCTGTTAAAACGACCTTAGTGCCAGTTTGAACTTTAAGGGGAGATTCTTCTACTTCCTCCATGGTTACATCCCAAGTTTATCTCCATTATTGCTGAAAATAGGCTGTGAGAATTGTTGGAATGAGGAGCCCACCGAGGTTCCAAAACAAACTCAGGTGGAGATACCTTTCTGAGTTGCCTGCTTACCTGGGAAGGGTAATGAAATCAAACAGCATTCTCTGATTATGTTTATATTTTTCTTTTTTAAATTTTATTTTTTTATTATAGTTTATTGTCCAGTTGGTTTCCATATAACACCCGGTGCTCATCCCAAGTACCCTCTTCCATGCCCATCACCCATTTTCCCCTCTCCTCCACCCCCATCAATCCTCAGTTTGTTCTCAGTATTTAAGAGTCTCTTATGGTTCGCCCCCCCCCCGCCCCGCCTCCTTAACTATTCTTCCTCTTCCCCTCCCCCATGGTCCTCTGTTAAGTTTCTCCTATTCCACATATGAGTGAAAATGTATGGTATCTGTCTTTCTCTGCCTGACTTATTTCACTTAGCATAATACTCTCGAGTTCCATTCATGTTGCTACAAATGGTCAGATTTCATTCTTTCTTATTGCCCTGTAGTATTCCATCGTATATATAAACCATATCTTCTTGATCCATTGGTCAGTTGATGGACATTTAGGCTCTTTCCATGATTTGGCTATTGTTGAGAGTGCTGCTATGAACACTGGGGTACATGTGCCCCTATGCATCAGCACTCCTGTATCCCTTGGGTAAATTCCTAGCAGTGCTATTGCTGGATCATAGGTGAGTTCTACTGATAACTTTTTGAGGAACCTCTACACTGTTTTCAAACACCAGTTTACATTCCCACCAACAGTTGATTATGCTTACATCTTAAAATGGGACCTTGCACTGGTCATTCTCAGATGCTCCTCATTATAACCATATACGATTATGTTTCATGTTTGTAAATAATTATTATTATAAGTTATATACAAACTAATTTAGAAAAATTAGAAAATACACGGGGCACCTAGGCAGCTCAGTTGGTTAAGCATCCGCTCAACTTTAGCTCAGGTCATGATCTCACAGTTTGTGGGTCCCAGCCCCACACTGGGCTCTGTGCTGACAGTTCAGAGCCTGGACCCTGTTTTGGATTCTGTCTCCCTCTGTCTCGCCGCCTCCCCTACTTGTGTACTCTCTCTCATGTGCCCTCACTCTCTCTCTCAAAATTAAATAAACAAAAAAAAAAAAGAAAAAGAAAAAGAAAAACTGCAAAATACAAATAACGAATAAAAGACTCATAATTTCATAGCATAGATAATTACCATTATACTTTCTTGTATATCCATCCACATAATTAGACCTATAGATAAGATTATCTTGACTAACAGTATACAGTGGCAAACCTCCAGGCCAACAGGTATAGTTCCATTTTATCTTTTAAAAGCACTATTTACAATTTCATTATATGACTTTCTCACAACTTTATCAGAGATTCTCTTACTGATGGAAACTTCATGATCACAAGAAATAATCACTTACGTAACAAAGAAGGACAAGTTTGCCAATGTGAAGGGCAAAAAGTGCAAACTCATTATTCAATGATTTTGTTTCTCCTAGTACTAGGATATAAGATTAACCTGTTGAATGACAGGGATACGTGCATTACCTCCAATATGGAGTTTGATGAAGTGTAAAATGAATTTGCTGCCAGGCAGGGTAGCAGTGGATTATGCTGTGCGCGCATCTGTCCCCACCTGGCTGTGACCCCAGGATGGGCTTTCCATCCTGCTGCCCTGCACACCATGGACAGCCATCTTTGCCTCATGGGGGCCCCTTCCTCGTGCCCAAACATGGAAAAGGAGAAGCACAAATGGAAGCCCAGCTGATGCTCAAGCTGATGCTGAAGAGAGGAAGCAGAGGACTGAGTCTAAATAGGAGGAGGGAATAACATTCTATCAACAGTGGTTCAGACTCTTACTCTTATTCAGAAATGCTCCAGCCACTAGGAATGCCCAGGTAACGCCCGTGTGGGTGTTTAGGCTGCAAAGATCAAAGCTTCAGACCCGACCTCTTCTCTGAAATGTAAATGGGACTCTGAATTTCTTTCTGTAGCCACTATTTTCAAAAGTACCTGCTGTTTGGAACCTCACCTGCTCACAGCTGACTGCATAGACAGAGGCCCAGGGGCTTTGTTTATGTGATCTGGAATGAATAGCTTCCATACACCAGCAATTCTCAGCAACTTCTTATATGTTAACAGAAGATTAACTTATTTTAAGGATTCTAAAATCTCCATCTGGGGACGGGAGCCGCTGCTCCCAAGTCCCGACCCAACGCCATGTGCCACGGATGCCCACCCCTCTGCCCGACATGCACTTCTGATTCCTTTTGGCTCTAAGTCCAAGATGGCAACTCTCAAGGATCAGCTGATTCAGTATCTTCTTAATGAAGACTATACCTCCTAGAATAAGATTACAGTTGTTGCGGTTCATGCTGTTGGCATGGCTTGTGCCATCAGTATCTTAATGAAGGACTTGGCAGGTGAACTTGCTCTTGTTGATGTCATGGAAGACAAATTAAAGGGAGAGATGATGGATCTCCAGCATGGCAACCTGTTCCTTAGAACGCCAAACATTTTCTCTGGCAAAGATATAATGTAACTGCTTTGAAGAGCTTAACACTTGTGCTTACTCCTTACAACAACTCTGTGAGGAAGGCATTATTATTATCAGCCCCATTTAAAGAAACTGAAGGTCAGAGACGTTGGTTTGCCCAAGAACACGGCCTGAAAGCCTTGAGCAGTTACCAGTGAGCATAGACCAAAAACAAAACAAAACAAAAACCCAACTTCAATATAGTTTAATAAATGCTTCGTTTATTGTCTTACTGAGGAGAATAGGCTGGGAGGTAGTTTTTCAGATTGCTCTAAAGAACTGCTCCAGGGACGCCTGGGTGGCTTAGTCGGTTAAGCGTCCGGCTTTTGCTTAGGTCATGATCTCGCGGTTCGTGGGTTCGAGCCCCGCGTCGGGCTCTGTGCTGGCTGCCAGCTCAGAGCCTGGAGGCTGTTTCAGAGTCTGTGTCTCCCTCTCTCTCTGACCCTCCCCTGCTCACGCTATCTCTCTATCTCTCTCTCCTAGAAATTAAAAAAAAAAAAAAAAAAAAGAACTGCTCCAAAGCTTGTCAGTTTGCAGGGGGTCATATGCAAAAAAGCCGACAAAGTATATGTACTTGCTTGTGAGAAGTCCCCCAAAGTATAATTGTGTGTCATGAAGTATAATTTGTTCGGTTGTAAAAATGAAGGTTTACTTTTTTCCACATGGACAGATTAAAGACCCTTAGGTCATCTTAATACACGGTGTTTCTATCATATCTGGTCAAAAATACTGCCTGCATGCCTCTGCTTAAATGGTCTTCTGGTTCTTCTTGGCTTAGTTTTCTCCTTGAGATCACTTGGGATAGTCGTGGGAGGGTGACAGCAGTCACCAACAGCAGTTTTAGTGCACCCAAGGATGGATGGAACTCATGCCTGGTTCTTAGGGGGCCTTGGAAAATAGCTCTAAGTGCAGGTGGCCGGCAGCAAAGCTCAGGTGAGAACAACAGAGCTGCCTGTCAGGCCAGTGGAGCTTCTCCTTACCTGCGGTGGAGATGTGCCATTGGAACGACACCTGTCCTCTCATAACTAGGCGCTCTCACGTATGAGAGGTGGCCTTGGGAAAGGGAGTAATAGGCCCACTCTTTAGCATTGGAGAGGCCTCAGGGAGCAGTGCCCCTTTCCCAATGGCACATTGGATAAGTTTTCTCTCTCTCCTTCCTTGGATTCCTCGCTTCCTTTCCTGAAAAACTCAGCCCACATAATCACGTGGTGGGACTGAGCAAAATAGGCATTTTTCGTAGGGGGTGAGAGGCAGAATTAGTGCTGGGTGTCAGAACTTGAAGAGGGTGAGGAGTGGTAAGGTTTTTGAAGTGATGGGGGGCTCATGGGGTCTGGAGCTAACGACTAAGAAAGAATTCTTGAAGACATCTTTGGTGCAAAAAGGTGATTTTATTAAAGCACAGGGACAGGGCCGTGGGCAGAAAGAGCTGCCCCAGGACCGTGAAGAGACACTGGTTATATACATGGGAGTTGGAGGAGGTAAGGTCAAGGGGAAGTTTCCACAGGGATTTTCATATGCTAAAGAAGATTCCCAGGATACTGGAGGCCTAGCTATCATCAAGCAAAGGTTATTTTTCCCTCTAGCAAAGCATTAATACTAAGACAGTAGGAAGTTCCTGGAGAAATGTTTTACTCTGCCTGCCTCCACTATCTGCCAATAGGCTGCAGGTTATAAGAAAATTTAATTTCATCTGCCATTTCCTTCTGCCTTTATTTCCCACATTAAGGCGGATACCTGTGTGGGTGAGTGGCCCAGCATCCCTGGGTGAAGAGGGCATCGAGTAGGGGTGGTGGTGGTGGCCCTGAACAGGAGGGCTGTGAGCTAAGGAGGCATCTGTGTGAAGGTGGGGGTGGGGGTGATGGGAGATAATCTGATGGAGGATGGGGGGAGCCAGGTTTCTCACAGTCCAAGAAATAAGAAAACTCACATAAGCCCTAGGATATTCATTTGGAATTGGAGATAGCAGTGTGGATTCCTGATTTTCAGTAAATATAGATAGGTATGAAAATAAGCATAGATATAAAAGTTTGTGTATACACACATACTCACACAGACTCCACCTCAAACAAATGATCAAAATAACATGACTAGTGATGGGAAACTTTGATATCGTGTGCCACCCGATGGGATTCACTGAGAAGAACGTACCTTCGCTTCTGTGATGTTCCCACCTCAAACTATAAACTGAATCTAATCATGGAAAATATCAGATAAGTCCAGACAAAACTCAGACATTCTACAAAACAACTGGCATGTAATCCCCAATCATGTCAAGGCCATAAAAGTCAAGGGAAGACTGAAGAATTATACTAGACAGAAGAAGAAGAAAACTAAATGCCATGTGTCATTCTAGGTTTTATCCTTTTCCTATAAAGGACATTATTGGAACAATTGGCGAAACTTGGATAGTGTCTATGGATTGGAGGCTGGATATGTATCAGTGTTGATTCCTTGACTTTTATGGTTGCTTTGCATAGGAGAATGCCCTTATTTATAGGAAATAAGTATTCAGAGGTGATGAGACAATGGGTTGAGGGGAAAAAGTTCTTTGTACTATTCTTGAAACTCTTCTGTAAGTTTAATATTATTTTTTAAAAATCTATTAAAATATTTATGTATTTCCTTAACATTGCTTTTGGGATTTAAGAAATTACTAACTTAAAAAATTAAGTTACATACTGAAAATTCAGCCTTTTTGGTGGTTTAGTTCAATGAATTTTGACAAACATATACAGTAATGTAATCACTACAAATAGCATTTGGAACCTTAACTGTGGGAAGAAGAAGAAGAAGAAGAAGAAGAAGAAGAAGAAGAAGAAGCAGCAGCAGCAGCAGCAGCAGCAGCAGCAGCTGCCACCACCTTAATTGTGGATGTTTCTTATTTTTAAACTGTCCAGGAATTAGTTGGGTGTTTAGAGATGCTTTTATTTTACAGGTATAAATGTCAAACCTGTTCTTACACTTCTTCAAATATTTAGATATCAACGGTAATATGAAGTGATGTTTGACTTAAAAAAAAGTTTAAAGTTGTACAATCAAACAAGCAAAGAGACACGAAATAAGACCTTTCACTGAAGAAAATGCTTGCATTTCCTCTTTTTCTCCCGTAAAGGTGGAATTAGCGCAGTGTGGGTAGGGGACGTGCTTCTGCCAGGAAAAGTCTCATCAATCACAGGAAGAAGACCTGCCCACCTGCCCCACTGTCTGCACAGCTGTCACAGGCACCTTCCTCGAAGTGTCATGCTTCCCAGTTCATGAACTATACCTACGTGCTCCATGGTGGGCTGTGGCACTTAACTTCCCCTTGCCCTCATGTTTGGCTGATGGGCTGTGGAGCACAGTCTCACACTTGCTCAGATGACAGAAGAGACTGGGGTGCTGTGTGCTGGGGCTCAGATCTCACAGAGCCTTGGAGGGGAGGGGTCGAGAAGAGATCACTGATCACAGGAGTCAGAGATCGCTGAATTCCTTCTCTAGCTTTCCCCTGAGGTCCTTGAAGCAAGACAGAAAAATTCAAGTCTTGTCATAACTCAGAGGTGCAGGGAAAAGGAGATTGTTTCTCTCCAGCCGTCTTTTGTGGGCTGCGAGGTGAAAATCAATTGCATCTCCACTCCGCTCTAAAGCTTATTCCCTTTAAGTGGGAGTCCACTTCGGTTAAGAATAAGCAGTCCCTCAAAGAGCATCTCTTCCTTTACCTCTCTCCTAAGACTGTGTGTGATATTGAAGGATAATAGCTTACTTGTCCTTATGGCTTTGGGGACAAGTTGGGGTCCCCAGGGAACTCTAGAGATCTGGTGCTGTCTAGTGGATCTGGTTTCTGGATGTTTCTTTTCCACCGAGTTACTAGGGAACTTGCTGGTCTCCTGTGCCAATATCTGAATGGGTATTACTCAGGGTTGTTAACTATTCCTTGGGCAATGCACCAAGGGGTGCTTTCTAGGCTATCTGATTTCAACTCAGTGACTGCTGGCATCAACATCAACTTGCTGAAAGGTTCCTATTTCGCTCCAGGTTCTGCTTTTTGTCCTGCAAGAGTTTCTTCCAATGAAGATAAGACCTGGCAATTTCCCCCAGGCAGACAGGCAGAAACTTCCAGGTCCTGGGCAGCCTGCCTCAAGCAGACCATGGCCATGGACCTAGGATGCTGGGTAAAATGCTGAACCTCTTGCTCTCTCTGCCTGAGAGTCTTCATGTAGAAAATGACAATAACGATAACCAACGCTAACTGCACACTTACTCTTTGGCACTTTTTTCTTTAAAAAAAAATTTTTTTTAATGTTCTTATTTATTATTGAGAGACAGAGCATGGGAGGGGCAAAAAAAAGGTGAGACACAGAATCTGAAGCAGGCTCCAGGTTCTGAGCTGTCAGCACAGAGCCCAACGTGGGACTCGAACTTCCAAACCGTGAGCTCATGACCTGACCCGAAATCGGAAGTTTAACTGACGGACCCACCCGGGCTCCCCTCTTTGGCACTTTTTAATGTGCTGTACATTGCAGCATACCAGATAATTTCTGGAGAATTTCAGTGCTCCCCAAACTCTCTGTGACAAATGATTACTTTTTTCCTTTAATTTCCAGTTTTTCACAGACTAGTGTTTTTGCAAGATATGTAAAAGGGAATGAATGGAAAATTCCATAGGAAAAAGGAAAAAAAGAACTATGAAACTTGTACTGCTTTCCATGGAAAGGGTATGTACGATTAATATAGAGAATTATTATTATACTAATAACTTGTTATTTCACAATTAAAAGTTCACAAATAGTTATGAGTGAAATAGCAATTCTTAAGATTCTTTATGCACATCTTGAATAAATACATATACATCGATACTTAAAGTTTGTAATGTGACAAATGAGCTTTCTTTCTGCTTTTTAAACTCATTGATCCTATGAGATTTGCTTGACAAGTTTCAAAGCAAGTTCTCCCACACTTCGGATTGGTCTAGTTGCTGACCGGGAGCAAGAAATCTGTGGCCTATATCGGTCCATCAAGTACACTTAGAATAGCCTTTTCCTACATGTTTCTACATGTATGAACTGATTAAGTTCTCATGATAACTCTGTAAGGACAGGATTATTATTATACAACTAGTGAAGGCAACTAGTAAGTGTCAGAGTTTTGGGATCCAGGCCTTGAGATCGCGTGCTGTGGAGGGAAGGAGAGATGTGCCAGGTAGGTTTTCCCTATCTTGGAGACCCAGAGTGGAGTCAGCTAATGATCAGGAGGCTGTGGAAAGGGTATGGGATGGAATTAACATGAGCTGGAGTGGTCTGTGTCATCTAGGAATGGGTAAAATGAATGAAATGGCCAAAATCAAATGATTTTAATGAAACATAAATAACAGGTATGGGTAAAACTAAAGAACTAATGGTGGGGTCCCAGCCCCTAGTCCTGGGGGTAAGGGAGGCCTGAGAATCGACAGGCCCCTGTTGCTCAATGTTGACTATATATTTCAACCAGAAGATAAACAGTGAAGTGTGCAAAGCATCGCGTTTTATTATGTGAACCAAATGGCTAATGTGGACAGTTGATTGTAGCTAGCAGAACAATGGGGCTAATTAACCACATGTAGTTGAAAGAGATGCTTCCTCAAGCTGTGACGTCAGCACTTTGTCAAGAAGTGCTGCCGATGTCATTTAGAAGGGAGGCTTGGCTCCTGTTAAGTATTTCTAGAGCATTCTAGAAAGTTCCTCTTTTACAGTAGTGTTTTAATGGAAAGAGAATCAAATTTCCTTAACATTTTATTTTACTTGTGTGACTTAAATAAGACCTTAAGGATTTGGAAACATCTTCTCTATGATAAAGCAGATAAATAGGTGAAAGAGTATATTTCCTGAATTGTCTTATCAGAAAGGAGTCTGATTTAGAAACAGGCAATGCTATTCAAGCTCTTCCTGCCAAATGTAGGGAGGTGAAAGAAACCAAGAGGAGGGTAAGGCCTGTGTGTATGTGTGTGTGTGTGTGTGTGTGTGTGTGCGCGCGCACGTGCACGCATGTTTCCCCACTTTGGCTTGCAGCTCTCTGGCTTCCTCACAATATGCTCTCTGATCCCACCTGACTCCATAACGAGGTAGAGGTGACTGCAGGTAGCAGTATCTCATTAGAGGGACTCTCAGTGTCTTAGGTATAGACTGGATGAGGATGAGGTTTGAGAACTGGGCTCCAAGTATCCACCTGCATCTATAATTTCTACTCTATTCCCTAGATGGGTATTTCTCCAAGACCTCGCATCAGCCATTTTAGGGCTGGAGTTCCATTTGGTCCAGTCCCCATTCCCAACTACAGAGAAAAAAAAGAATACAACAGTTTACCTTACAGCACAGTGCGATCATATGCTTAAAACTCTTTGATGGTCCCCTTCTATCTTTAGGCCAGAGTAAAAAGTCTTCCACAAGGTGGCAAGGCCCTTTGTAATGTTACCCTCTACACTCAGCATAGTAATGGTCCCTCAAATCTTCCCATGTCCTATTCCCCAGAACCTGTGGATGGGTTAGGTTCATGGCAAAGGAGAATTAACATTGCAGAGGGAATTAAGGCTGCTAATCAGCTCACGCTAAAGCAGGGAGAGCCTTCTGGATTATCCTGGTGGGTTCAATGTAATCACAAGGCTTATCGAAAGTCAAAGGAGACGAAAGAAGAGCCAGAGGGATGCCATATGATAAGGACTTGACCAGCTGGTGCTGGCTTTGAAGACAGGATAGGAACCACGAGTCAAGGAATGGGAAGCTTCCAGAAGCTGTAAGAGACAAGGAAGAAAATTCCCTGATATAGCTCCACAGGGGGCCTGGTTCTGTCAACACCTTGATTTTAACCCTGCGAGGCCTGTACTGGACGTCTAACCTACAGAACTATACAATAATAAACGCGTGTTGTTTTAAGCCATCACGTTTGTGGCAGTTCATTGGAGGACTTAAGCTCAGCTTCCAGCAGGAAAGCCACCACATCTGTCTCGTTTTCCTCCCTCTCCTTGTGTCGCTCTGTCCTGTTTTCAGCTCTCTCGAGCACGGTCACATGAGAGAGACATCCTATAGCATGTTCTCCCTAGTACTCGCTGCTCGAGTTATCATGAGAATTACTCTAGATTATGAATGTAAGATGCTTTCTTCCAGAATGCCTTGGTTACACACAGCAGACGCTGTAGCAAAGGGCAGTTCTCTCCATTTAGAGTTACTTGCAATCCTCTATTACCCTTTGCAATTACAAGCCCTGGCTGTGGATCCTGGTTTGAAATGCCTCAAACAAACTGACTGTGGAACCGGGGGTATACACCAAATATGTTCTTACGTTTTGGTTTTGTTATTTATGCTTGAGATATGCACAGGGCAGAGCTGCCTTTGGGTCTGAGGATGTGTGAGAGCAGACTGAGGACATGGAACCACAGCATAGATGCAAGGAAATCGGACAGAGTGTGACTGCTCCTGCCTGAAGGTGGCCACCCCAAAGTCCCCAAGGCAAATGTGCAGGGGTGCGGAGCAGAGCGCATTCCCCAGATAACTGTGCTCTCCCCTCCTCTGCCTGGAACCTGTGATTTGGGGAGGTGTTCAGGACTGCCTGCAGATTCTGAGCTGGAAAAGGGAGGCCTGGGGGAGGGGAACTTCCTGTCCTGGGGAGCTTGGCCAGGTCCTTCTCCATCAGGAACTTGGGTTCAGTCCTGGGTCTGGGCCAGGTTCTCAGGAGGCAGGGCCGGCTCAGGGATAGTTCATCAATCACAAGCTTCTCAGCCACAAGGAGAGAGGGCTGTCGGATGCTGGATGGAAACCCGGACTGGGCTGAAGATGTAGCTTGTTTGATAACCTTTACACATTAAAACATTTGGTATGTGGACTCTCAACTGTATTGTTACTCTGGGCCCCACAGATGCAGGGGGCAAGGCTAAAGCAAGCATCTCTTGGGGCCCAGAATGGGCAGGGTAGGGTGGGTGCCAACGTTTGCCTGGTGGAAAAACCTCCAGCAGCTTTAGAGAAAGCCAGCACATGCTCAGCTGCTGGTCCGGTCAGGACAGGAGGAGGGTTCAGGTTAGTGTGAGGATCTGGAGGAAAGTCCAGTGCCCTCTGCGATGGCCCCGGCTGTGCCCCAGGTCTCCTGCCGAGGTGCGTGAATAGGGCAGGAAACCTTCCCTTCTCTTTGGTTCAGCTTCTTCTGCCTCCGTTCCTCAGCTCTGTTCCTGGGCGCCCACAGACTCACACACCGCTCCATCCCCACCGCAGACAGGCTGCTTTCATGTCCTAGAGCTTGACTTGTGTCTTTTCACCTCTGCCTCCTTCCTCTCCTCTAGCCTTGTATTTGCTGCCTCCTCCCCTATGTTCCAACTTCTTGACCACACATCTCTCCTAGGAATCAATGAACAAAAGAAAAGATGATTTCCACAAGTTAATAAGTTCTTACTAGGTGGCAGGTGCTATGCCAGACATTGGGATTCTCAGAACACATTGCCTCTATCACTCCCTTGCTGAGTGAGATCAAGAAGAGCAGAGGTTTAGATGCCACAGTGAGTGGTCCTGACTACTTACACTGTACCTCAGAATGTAGCATTTTGAGGAGATGGCTCAATCCTAATCTGAGTTCTGAACTTCAGCTTGACAGCTTTAGAAACTGAATTTTGTCTGATTTAGAGGAATTGTCTTATATTAACCAAGCGCACGGGAAATTGATGGATAAACTAGAATGTCAATTTATTATATTTCCAGGGGTACTTTACCAGTTAAAGGTGATGGTTGTATTGGGTGGTGAATGACTCTATATTTTGGAAAGTGGTGGGAAAGCACATGCAAATTTTGATCTTTGTTTGCCTCCTGTAGGCTCTGTGAAGAGCCACGGACTGCTTTCCCCATGTTTTCCCCTGAAATAAATCGATCGTGTCAGTTGAGCCTCAGCTGACTTTCACACATTGGTGTAGCTAGACTAGATTTCTGGTTCCAACGCTTACTGCTTTGATTAGGGGAATGACCACAAACTTAGTCAGTGTTCCATGAACTCACACCCAAAGTTAGATACTGGTGAGCCTTTCTCCAATTAAAAGTGAATAAGTGAAAGTAGGAAACTTTTAGAAATTTTTTTCCAACACTTTTTCCTTGAGACATTAATGACCACTATTCCTTCTTTGCAAGGAAAGATTAGCAGAAGCCAAAACAAATGAATATGGAGCAAATACATAATAACAGATGATTCTTCTGCTTCATAGACCACATGTGTATGTGTAATTTGTATAACATATGTTACAGAGTATGCACTGAATTGAATTAACATTCCTAAGCCTGTTAAATAAATATAAGTAGATTTAGGGTGGTTTGGCTAAATCACAGTTCAAATGTTGGAATGAACTATTAATATCTCACAATATTCCTCTAAGAGGCATCACTGCCAATGTCTTGTCTCCCTGGCCACATTCGATATTGCAAAGCCCGAGGCGACTTCTGAGGGCAGTTTCCATTCATCTGGCGATCTTACTGGTGGTGGGAACAAAGTTTATCAGTGCTGCTGTGCAACCTCGTCCTTATTCCACCCTAAACCAACAGCCTGCTGGAAGGAATTTGTGTTTTGTTCTTGCCTCCCAGCTTCCCTTCTTTCCTGACACTCTGAGGATGGTCCTGTCATTGACCAGCACATTCCTGGGTTTTATGCTGCCAGCTGAGGAGAGCAGTTAGCTAGACTCCAGTCTGGAGAAGTTGGACGAGTAAGGAGGATTGGGGCTTTCTGACAACTGTGAGAAGAATTAGGGTTGGAGAAAATTGGCCTCTCTAAATGTGGGACAAGTAGATGGGAGAAGTAAAAGTTTAAAGAAAAGATAGCTGTAGGTTTAGAATTGCATTCCTTCATGTTCTTTGGGAGAAGCTAGCAAAGTTTGGAAATACTTTCCACTTGCCTTTTGGTTGTGGGACCATATTTCTTTCAGTGAGACATTGTACTTAAATTGAGCTACTCAGATGACTTCTCTCCCTGTGGGTGATTTTTCCTGACTCTGATGGCTGGTTATTCTGATTCCCTATGCACTAGCTATTCTGCTTTGTGGTATCTTTTGCTTTATTCCTTTTCACTGTACTTTGCTTTTTGGTTTTTTCTTTTTAGATGCTTAGGTTAGCTCTCTGCTGGATGGCAAATTCCTTTAAGATGGAGACTTGTCTTGATTCTTCTTTGAATTGATCATAGGTTAAAGCACAGTGCTTGTTGTCTAATGGGCAGTTAATAAAATCCTTAATGAACAAGTGAATGCTGCAATGATACTAACACCAGCTTTCTACTTTCTTACCTATACAGCCTTTCATGTCAGGAGGACCCCTCTTATTCACCAAAGACCCTGGACAAGATCATGTCAAATGAGACATGGCCCAGAGGTGTATTTGCTAAGTAATCTGCTAAGGAGGCCCGGAAGATCCTTGTTTACTTGGCTAGAGTGGATATTTTCTTCTACTATGGACCTCAGAGGACATATACGATAGCCTAGCAATGCCTCTTGGAGGAAGCTGGCCTTTGGAATTGTGTTGTGAAAATGTCTTAGGAATACTATGGTACAAATGAGTTGCTGGCAAGATTTCATTTTGGTGAATATCTTGCAAAAGAAAATTCCTAGACTGGAGCTCACAGCTGCACCACCTCCCCTTCTGGGAGTGGGAGGAAGGAATCTGACAATTAATTTTAACTGACAATTTAATTTTAATCTGGTAATTTTAATTTAAAAGTAATCCTCTTGCTCCCAGGTTGTAATTCCCTAAGTAAGAAGTGTTTGTCAGCCTGCATCTTCCTTCCTTCCTTCCTTCCTCTCTGAGGTTCAGATGCCCATTCAGATGGTGTTGGATGCCCATGTGCCCAAACACAAACGAAGGACAGTTTTCCTAATATCTTGCTCTTTGGTGGCTCACAAAGGCAATAAAGGGCAATTGGCTTCCCAGCAATATGTAACAAATTCATTTCTCAGTCCACGAGGGTCAAGGAGAGCTAATTTAATCTCATGCTTCATTAGCTTATCTGTTGTGTGAAATCAAAAACAGATGCAAGGACAATCAGCCGAAAACAAATTGCCATTTTGTGCAGCTATAGTTTTAAGCTGGTCCCCTGCGGCTCCACGCATTGGACTCCATTAACAATTATTTCCACCAAGTTGGAGAAAGGTGTTCCTATTTATTAGCTGATTGGCACCACTACTGTCTACCACTCTAATTTCTTCTCACAAAGGGCTTTCTTTCCTGTTGAAAATCGGTGTCGATTTTAAATGGGAAAGAAATACCACCTTTGAGTGTTGGCCATGTATGTTGGTGCAACTTTTCTCTTCCTGAAGACAGCCACCAGGGGGCAGCCCACGCATGACTAAGCCCGGGGTTTGTGTCAGAGGAAGTAAGGATGACCTATGACCATGGATGTGCAGGTCCGAGATGAGGCAACACTGGGAGAGGTTTGGGAGAGAAAGTCAGTTAGGAGACCAAGGGAATTACCCTTGCACTGGAGATCTCTAGAATCAGTCTCCAGAGATGCATCATGAAGAAGCTGTGTGGGAGTGGAGAAGTGAACTCATTAGGCTGGCTGCCTGGGACATGAGAGATTGAAGGACACCCAAGGCTGGGCTTGCAGTCCCCAAGTACCTCCTCATTATGGGTTAATAATGTTTCATTCCCTGGATTCCAGAGAGTTGCTGTTCTTGTTGCTGCCAATATTGATTGTTTCCATGTTTAATATTTTGGGGTCTGGGGGCTGTAAGTTTCAGAGTGGTCTAGTAGCTTATACACTATAGTAGTAGTGCTATAGTAGCCAGGCCTGTCATGTTTGGATGCTGGTGGCCTCACAGTTTGCTGCAATGGGCCATGCATATACGATCATCTACCTATGTTTCATACATGCTGTTCTAACTAGTGTTTCTCCTGACAGATAAGCACCAGGGCAAAGTGACCTATTTCTAAGGAAGCAGGATCTACTGATGAAGTGTGAGGCAGTAAATTTGTGATCAGGAGACTCTCAAGGGGCTCAGAGATCAGGCAGGACATCTGGAGACCTAGAGGTCAGAATCCAGGGAGTGTCCTGAGAAACAGGCATGACTGACCAGCAGGAAAAATGGTGCTTTATAGTGAGCCAATTGTACTCATCCCTGTGACACCAAGCCACCACCCTGGGTTCTGCCCCAGCCAAGGCCAGACTGTGAGGGCAGGTAGATCTTGTCCACAGAAGAATGGAATAGGCACTGGAGGTTCAAATGGGAAATGTGGAGCACTAGATTTGATAAGGAGGCAGCACATTCAAAGTGATGGACATGGTCCACTATCTTTCTTTTCTATGGTAATGTCAGGTGCCACCCTGTGATCATTTTCAGCATTGTTTCATCTCCCAGTATTCACCAGTTATCTTTGTTTTGGCTCCCCCCAGAACCTGAGACAAGGACTTAGATGAGAATAGCTTATATGGAGGGTGGTTTCAGGAAACAGAAGTGAGGGAGGAGGGGAGGAGGAATAGCCAACCTCAGGGTGTGTTATAGAGTTTGCTGCTATGGGCAACAATGCTAGCCCCTCTTGTGAAACACACAGGGCCCTCCAGATTTGTCAGGAACATTTACCCACGATGTCTACCCCCATTAGTTGAGAGTTGCCCCCAACTCTTAGTTGTAGTCTTAGCTCCTCTGCCTTTCTGAGCTGCATGTACGTGAGGGTGCTCTGGAGCAGAAAGCAGCCGGATGTACATCATGTGCTTGAAGCAAGATGACTCTCAGCTCATACAGAAAGAAAATAGGGCCTTGGAAATGTGACATGGGTACCAGGGGTGTCTGCTGTATCAATCAAGCAAGGCCAGGTTGGAGCACTGGTTCTCAAAGTATGATTTCCAAGACTAGCTGCTGGAAACTTATTAGAAATGTAAATTCTTGGTCCCAAATCAGAAATTCTGGGCACAGAGCCCAACAATATTTCATATGGCCCTTTCTAGTCAACCTCCCCTTTTGTCCAACCCCTAGAGGCAACTACTACCCTGATTTTTTTCCAGTGTATATTGGTTGTGCCTGTTTTCAAATTTTATTGTAGAAAAGAGTTATATAGTATGTCTTCTTTTGGATACAGCTTTTTGTACTCAGCATACGTCTTGAGGTTCTTGCATATTGTTGCATATCTAGAATTTATTCCTTTTTGTTGCAGAGTAGTGTTTCATGATATATCAGTTTGCTTATCATTTCTGTTGTTGATGGACACCAGAGCCAGTTTCCAGAGTTTTGACTATTTTGAATAAAGCTGTATCAGCATTCTTGTGCAAGATTTTAGGGCCAGAGTGTAGTTCTTGCAGATTAATGATAATGGAATACCATATGAGTGCTTTACCTTGACCTTCATAGTCCTGGAATGCCATGACCTGTGGAGGTCATTCTAATCTAATATTCTCTCAGACGTTGGCATGCCCGTCACAGCCTTCCTGCATCTATAAGCATGAGACATTACTTCATTTTAACCAGTGAAATCACCAGAAAACACTAAACTGTAAAAAACGTGGCACTAAAGAGACCATGAAAAGAACACTTGTTTACTACACGAGAGCTGAAACAAGAAGGCAGAGCATTGTCTTGTTCAACCTCAGCTGAGAACATGCACAAGCAGCATGTACCACGAGAGGGTTGCTACTATTGATTTTGGAGTTATGACTACATTTTAACAAATAGCAAATTCGCAAATAGTACGAATCTGCGAATGGTGAAGTTCTACTGAATAGGGAACTTGGAACTTGGTGCATGTGGTAGTTTCTGAGCAAAGCCCCAGTTATTCGGCGCCTGCTCCAGTGAGAGGTGGGGCTATGTCCTCTGCCCTTGAATGTAGGAAGAGACCTCACTGCTGTGAACTCGGCTCCAGTTTGTGCAGAAGTGACCAATGTTTTTAAGGGAGAGCAAGAGAGGGGGAGAAGAAGTGGGTGGGGGCTTAAGCAGAGTAGTAGAGTGAAAAGTTACTAAAATTGGGTTAGAGAGGTGGTTAATGTCAATGTGATTAGGTCATCTCTCTCAAAATGAGGTTTCTATCCTCCCACAGAGACTGAGAAACAGGCACCCTACCCTTCCTGATGATTATATTTCAAAGGAATGGCTTTCAGTCCTGGAGAAGGACACTCCTAGGCTGTAGGAGATACATACATGCCTCAAAGGGATGGAGAAAGAGTTTATAATAAATTTTTAATAAATACTCTAAGAAAAGGGATGTCAGGGGCCTATCCTCAAATGTTGGCTGGAACAAATGCTAAATTCTTTCCACACACTTAAGCTTTTCCAGGTAGAAACTCAACTGGGGTGGGATGGGAGGTGAGGGTAGGGTGGGTTGTCCCAGGGACAAGGCCTTAAACTGCTAGAATCCATGCTAACGTCTGGTCCATTTGGTCAAGCCCCTACATGTATAGCTTTGGACAGACTCATTCGAGCAGAGTTTTTGCAGTTCTCAACATCATGGAGAAGAGACGAATTAATCCTCTGTGAGGCTGCATGCTGAGTCTCTGACCCACAGAATCTGTGAGCACAATAAAATGGTGGTTGTTCTTACACCATAAGTTTGGGGGAAGCTTGGGATGCAGCAATAGTAACTGGAAGATTGCCGTTGATCCCCTCTGGCAGGAGGGGCCCCCAGCCTCCTGCCTCTGACCAGGGTAAACTAACCAGCTGGATGAAGTGTCTGGGATGGATTGCTCATTCCATCCTCAGAGTTATGGTCTGAAGAACACTCAGCAATTTGCTGCTATGGGTTGAAACTGGAAGGGTACTACTGTTTTACTTGGCATCCTGCCCATGATGGTCTCCAGGATAGAGCAGGGTGATGGGGTAAAGGGTGGAGTGGAAAAAACAAGTCAGCTGCCGTCAAAGCTTTATTGACTGGCAGGAAAATTGGATTAGCAAGTAAAGAGCCTTGTGTGTGTGTTGGGGGGGGCGGTGGATTGCAGTGAGATACTGTGTTGCACAGGAGGGACAGAGGGGAATGTCCAGGGGGATTTTGACAGTGGCCAGATTGTAAGAAATCATCATGCCACAGAATATCAGAGCAGATCTGACTTCAAAGAGCACTGAATTCCACCTCAAACATTTCCACAAAGAACCCTGAGGGCAGGAGAGGGGCCCTGGGGGCTGACTGAAGTAGCCCCCACAATTGAGGAAATGCCCTTGGACTTTCTTATTTTATTTTAAAGATTTATATTTCATACTATACAGTATATATTTTATTTTATTGAAAAAATTTGTGTATTTTTTTTTAGAGAGAGGGGGGCACAGAGAGAAGGAGAGAGAATCCCAAGCAGGCTCCATGCTGTCAGCGCTGCAGGGCTCAATCCCATGAACCGTGAGATCATGACCTGAGCTGAAATCAAGAGTCTGATGCTTAACTGACTGAGCCACCCAGGCACCCCATACATATTTTACTTAAAAAAAAATGTTTCTCTTCTCCTAAACTTGCATCAAGTTGATAATTTAGAAGCTGCATCATGTTTTCCCTGTGGTTTTTAAAAAAACTAATTTACAAAGGGATGCGTCTGGAGGAATGGCATGTTGGTTAAAGTAAGTAGGTGCTTGTTCACGTGGAATTAAGAATAGAGTTAGTGATAGTTAAGGATTTGTCCATGGATCTGTTCCTACCTGCTCCGAGGGGCTTCCAGACCCTGCAAATTCCTCTCTGATAGTTTGGGAGCAACAAGAGAATGTCGCCTGTGGACTAATTCTCTTAATGACCTTCTCCCACTCCTTATTGTTTTCCCGTCCTTCCTGCCACAACATAGCTGGCTATGGGGATGTTTCCCAGTTGTCATAGACACCAAAGAGGATGCTGTACCGTGGTGGTGCCAGAAGCACCACCATAGCTGGCGTTTGGGGGAAGACCACCCCCCCCCTGCCCTGACTGGCTGATGTCTGATGCCCAGCTCCAGCCAGACTGTGCTGCTTCTTTGGGAATCCCTTGACATTATGTTGGTGCTAGACACTGTATGTGGAAGCTGCAGCACTATCACTGAGGACACTTCATCATGGCAGCATCCCACAAAGCTAGAGTTAGAGGTGTTCCAGACTCTTCCACTAAAAGGAAGGGGACTGGGGTTGTCCAGTGAAGGAGTGGACAATGCTTGGCTGGGGAGTGGGCACAGAAGGCAGGGCCACTCTCTCATTAACTTCTGGTCTTGCTTTTTTACTCTTCCTAACAAGTCTTTTCCTTATGATATTTGAAAAAAAATATCTTCATTCCTGGGTGTCTCAGTCAGTTAAACACCGACTTGAGCTCAGGTCATGATCTTGTGGTCCATGAGCTCAAGCCCTGCTTTGGGCTCTGTGCTGACAACTCAGAGCCTGGAGCCTGTTTTGGTTTCTGAGTCTTCCTCTCTCTCTTCCCCTCCCCCACTCATGCTCTGTTTCTCTCTCTTAAAAATAAATAAATGTTAGAATTTTTTTAACTAAAAAATTCTATCTTCATTTAGGACTTCTGGAAAAGAGACCATTTTTAGATACCTCCTCATGGGGCACCTGGGTGGCTCAGTCGGTTAAGCGTCCGACTTCGGCTCAGGTCATGATCTCACAGTTTGTGGGTTCAAGGCCCGCATTGAGCTCTGTGCTGACAGCCAGCTCAGAGCCTGGAGCCTGTTTCAGATTCTGTGTCTCCCTCTCTCTCTGACTCTCCCCTGTTCATGTTGTCTCTTTCTCTCAAAAATAAATAAAAAACATAAAAAAAGATAATAACTTCTCTGTTCTCCCCAACACCCACATCTCTTCCCTTCATCCTCTCTTACCTCTCTCCCATAGAAACAAGAGGACTCGGTGTTGGTAGTGTTGGGATATGCCTCTGGGACCTTTATGACACCCTTGTCAAGAGCTCCTCCAAGTACAGAAGGGAATGCTGTCATTGGTGAACATTTAATGACCATGGATACTTTTATTAATGGGTTAATGGGTTGAGTGATCCATCTCTCTCTTTTTCTTTCTCTCTCTGACTCCCCTCCTTCTTGATCCTGAAATCTGGAAATGTAGAGAAGACTAGGAAAACTCTTTTCTATTTGCAACTACAGTATGCTCTCTAAACCAGCCTTACCCTTAGTAAAGGTGTTACTTTGACCTGGCTGATTATGTCTGTTCTGTTTGGGTAGAAACCTCGGTTGGAGGAGGATAATTATTCCTAATCCCCAAGATGTCATTTTTCTATTTTTACTTGCTTTTAGTTTATTGCTCCCGGCTCTAGGATCGAACACCTGAGCCCCCAGGGGCTGATTCAAGACTCTTTAGGAGTTATGCTCACTACCCTTTCTCTGCTCCAACATTAAGATGCTTTTTTAAGCTAGTGTGTTTTGAATCCTGATAATTTTTTTTCTTCTTTGGAGGTTTTCTGACCCACTTCAACAGTCCTCTGGTGAGTTCTGAATTTTAGGGTGGGCTCAGTTTTACTGAACCCAGAAATGCTGCTACTCACTCTATGGTGATACTTGTTGTAGTGCAGCTTTTCAACTTCAAAACTATCCACATTTTGAACCAGACAAATCTTTATTGGGGGAGGGACGGTTATGTCGTGTGTTTAGCAGCATCCCTAGATTCCTGTAGTACCCCCCCCCCCGACCCTCCCACACCCCAACTTGTGAAAACCAAAAATGCTTCCAGACATTGTCAAATGTCTCCTGGGAACAAAAATCACCCTGACTAAGAACTACTGTTCTAGAGGGAAGCCTGGGTGGCTCAGTCAGTTAAGCATCCAATTTTGGCTCAAGCCGTGATCTCACAGTTCATGAATTTGAACCCAGCATTGGGGTCTCTGGTGTCATCTAGGATCCTCTGTCCCCTCTCTCTGTCTCTCCCCTACTCATGCTTGTGCACTCCCATGCTCTCTCGCTCTTGCTCTCTCTCAAAAATAAACATTAAAAAGAAAGAACCACTATTCTAAGAGAAAAATAGACATGATGAAGGTGGAACAGATAAGTGCCTCAGTCTTCCTGGCAGGGTTAGTATAGGCTTCTAGGGGGAAATAGCATTTGAGCTGAGTTTTGCAGGGTAAGAATTACCTAGTCATTACAGAAGGAAGAGTTTTTAAGGTACAAACAAGGAGGTGTTCATGTCCTTCTGTGATGTCTTCTTGACCTAAAATGATCCCTACCGCTCCTATGCACGTCCTCGCACATCCTAGGCCTGCAGATGCCTGGCTCTTGCCAGGCTCATTTTTACTCATTCCATTTGAGTAAATTCCATGTCCTTATGTACAAATTCTACCTTTGCTGGCTATGCTTGCAATGCTAGGAAATCCTTGGAAAAAGGATTGGAGGGGCACCTGGGTGGCTCAGTCAGTTAAGCGTCCGACTTCGGCTCAGGTCATGATCTCACAGTTCACGGGTTCGAGCCCTGCGTCGGGCTCTGTGCTGACAGCTAGCTCAGAGCCAGGAGCCTGTTTCAGATTCTGTGTCTCCCTCTCTTTCTCTGACCCTCCCATGCTCGCTTTCTCTCAGAAATAAATAAAACATTAAAAATAAAGGAAAAAGGATTGGATTTCCAGAGTAAGATCCTCTAGAGGTGGGTTAGCTTCTCTAAAACATTATGTCTACATGCTGAATAGACTGAGGGAATAGGTTATGCTGTGAACTGTGTTTGCATACACCGAACCTCGTACTGTGGAGAAATTTAGGCATCACTTTGGATCATCACTTGGTGGATTGTGTCAGCTGTATGATCATTCAGAAGAAGGGACCTCCATTCCACCTCACCAGGGATGTGACTCATCTGATGACATAATGATCTAGGGGTGGAGTAGGAAGAAACCTGCAAAGGAGTATGGGAGGAAGAAACTGACAGCATCCTTCTCCAGTTGGTAAATTCCAGGGTAACACTGGTGGGTGGTGGGAGTCTCATGGCAGGAGTCAATGAATCACATGGAAACATCAATGAGTTTAGCCATTTATTAATGCTACACAATAGCGGGCTATGATTACAATCTGGTTTTAAATACTGAGGTACCCACCAAGGTACCCCTAAAGGAGGCTGGGCCTGGCAAAGCAGCTCAGTATAAAGATGCAGGGAGAGCACATGGATTGGACCATATACATCTTGCAACCACTTTGGAGGACAGTCATAGGTAGAACTGTGCTTTGCCAATGATTTCTTTTAATGACATAACTTAAAGTAATAATAGTACTAATAATACTTGAATTTGCAATACCGGAAAATAGGAGTGGCATCAAATATGTTGGCTAAGTTGTAGCACCAGGCAGTTCATGTCATGTGGTCTCTCCCCTGAGAGTGAATCACTGTGCACTGAGCAGCAGATACACTGTCCCGGGGTTCATCTTCCAGTCAGAGGGAGAAGAGCTAAGACTGGCAATCTCTGGGGTAGCAGTGTGTAGCTTCTAGAGTTTGAAGGATTTCAGACAGTTGATTGGGAAATTATAGTCTGAAACAGCACAAATCTCTCACATTGGTTTCAGAAACCTGATGAAGTAAACATTCACTAAATATCTGAAAGCACCACATTGGGAAGACCGCACCAGGAAAACCCATTGTAAAACAAGTCATTTCCACAGAGAGGCAATTGTTTGTGTCCACAAAGTTATTTCCCTTTTTTAAAAAGTCTTGGCTAGCCTCTTGAAATATTTTCTCATGGTGTGTTAAATTATGTTTCAATGTTCAAGAATTAAACTCACCCACAACTTTTCAGAGAACAGAGAACTCTACCACTGTGAATGGCAATGGAAATAAACCAAACTGGGTTTGAAAGCCTCACTGTATTTAAGCACCAGACCCTGTGGTGGCCTCTTTGGCTCATGGCAGATGTGAATCCAGTGTGTCTTGCTACACTTCTCACTTGCCTGTTCGAGATGGGAAGAAAGGAGGATGTGCACTAAATAAATCAATAATGCTGCTTCGTGTTGTCCCCTCTGAGCCTCCAAGAAATGGTGAAGACACTATGTAGGTTCTTGTCTCTAGAGCCTTCCTGTTAATAGGCCCTTCTATGACTGCAAGCAGGGGACCTGTCAAAACCTTGATGATCCAAAGCTCGCTGATTGTCAAGGTTACAACTGTGTCAGGTGACTCTATCCTGGAGTCCAGAATGACAGATGCCACACAACTATCTCACAACACAGCCTCCATACAGGCAGTGAACGTCTGTGATGCATGATTAGGGGCTCATTTCCCACCTTTGAGAAACTGGAGAAAGGCCTAGAATGGAGTATCTGGCCAGACACTTCCCACATATCTATCATGTTCTCTGCCACGTGGGTCATAAATAACACGGTCCATTTTCTGTACTGAGAAATCTGGCCTGGTTGAGTTTGCTGAGGTCAGTAGGAATCTGGGTTTGTTCCTGAGTTCTGGAAGGCTGGTCACGTCCATGTCTCTGACAATACGCATAACCTGATGCTAGATAGTACAGTACCAGGTGAAGTTCAATCACCCCAGCTTACTAAACTCAGCCACCTCAAGCCCACACTACACTTCAGGCAGTCTCTGCAACTGCCTCATTAGAAAAAATCAAGTTCTTCTCTACTCCCATCACTAACCATTTAAGCCTATTCTCTCTAAAACTTATTTCACCAATGATTGTCATCTGCCGGCAATGTTTGCGTTCAAAGACAGAGAGCACAAGACTATTATTGAGAAATAACCTCCCTGGCTTTAGATAAATGTTTCTGCTCCCCTCCTGTTTCTGTGCCTTCTTAAATTTCACCCCAAGCCCAGTGTTCTATTTTCCACAGGAATTTATCAGAACAATACACATTAATGGCTTGAAAAAAAAAAAAAGCACATAATATAAAAATTTTCAGCTTCTAGTATCCAAGGAATAGAACTGGCATTGGCCAGCAACACCATCACACATTCAACAGATGTATATGGACTTGCCCACTTGTACATCTATCTATATGTTTATATGAGTTCTGCCACCATCTAGATATTAGCACCATTATTCAATAGCACCATTCTGCTGAACGAATAGGAAACCCACGGGAGCTATGGGACAGTGGGCTCCCCAGTGAATAGTAAGTGTACGCTGCTCATGTGTGAGTCTGGAATATGCTAACCATTATGTGAAGTCCACATTCTTGCTTTCCCCTCTGTCAAGAGCTGGTTCTGAGGGCTCTTTCCTTTGAGGCCTCACCCACCCACCCAGGAAACTTGCCCTGTGTTTGAGACCACGGTCTCCTGATTGGTGGTTAGAACATCCAGAATAAACATTCTAACATTCATTTCACGTTTGGGGACTCCCCTGACTTGCCTGCTCCCTCCCAGGAAACAGACCTTCAAAAGTAACTATTGGGTGTACTGGGAAGTAGGTCATCTTAACCTCACTTTTGAGGGTTTTTTTTTTGTTGTTGTTTTGTTTTGTTTTTTTGAGACTAGAAGTTTGTTCCAAGTTCTTGTACTTAATACACTTTACCCGGTTCTTTGAAATACTTTAATTGTGAGCACCATTTCCTGTCCTGGGGGGCAGGTGGGGTGTGTTGCAGCCAGGGACCTGGCTCTAGTAGCTGCTGTGTGTAAACCCCCAGCAGTGGGAAGGCAGCGGGGACCTGAGTTGATGACTCAGGCAGGGAATGTGCTAGAGAGGAAAAGTCCGACAGGAAGACTCATCTGCTCTTCTGCAAAGGAAACGTATTTGCCAGGAAAGTGAGAAGAATAAAGGTCCACGTTCTTTTTCTCATACCAGCAAGAATTTGATTTCTGTTCATTTGCTTTTTAAGAGTTTCATAGAAATTATCCTTGAGTCAGAAATGTTTTCTGCATAATGAAACTAAATCTTTTATCTTTACTAAATCTTACAGTTTCTGACCATTTTATCTTATACATATATCTCCAGGCAGGCAAGGGAGTCTAACCAGCCCAGATACGGAGTCTACAGCCACTGAGTGACATAGCCAGCACTTCCTCTCCCTGACGCAGGTGAGTACTGGCTGAACAAAGTGGTCCTCTGCCTGGGTGGATTAAAGGAATGTTCCTGAAAGCTCTCCCATGACATATTAAACAACAGCTTCCCCAAGCAGGAAGGTAAAAAGGATGATTTCACCTAAGTAAATTAACAAGATTATTTGTTCCCTGGATACATGTGTTTCTGCTTCCTGATACTCCTGAGGTAGTCTGGGGAAAACCTGGTGTCTTTGTTTTTATTTTTAAGGAGGGAAAAGACTAAGTCACCGACTTACCTAATTTGGCACCTTTCCCGGGAGCTGATCTCAGGAGAGGCCTGGACTCTCCTGGGATTATCTCACCTGCCTATCAGGGAACAGCAAGCTATCACAGTCCCACACCTTTTGCAAGGACGTTTTGTGGCTAAAAAAAAAACACAGAGCTTGTGGATTTTGTTTTGAGCTGAACTTGGGCACGAAAAAACCTCAGTGAAGTGGCCTCTGGGGCTAGAAGGTGACACGATCAGCAGGCTGCTGCAGTCTGTGGTGGAGAGTGGCTTCCTTCGGGACTAAAATGCTTTGGGGTTTTTGAGCGACTGTGGCTTTCTTGGCCTTCGGGTGTGGACGATGTGAGTCTGGGGACATGAGAGGCAGCACTGAGCCCTCACAGTGGGCACAGAACATTTCTGCATGGTTTTGAGTGTTTGGCAGAAACTGGCTGATAACTTGTCCTTGGTGCAAAGTAAATCTGTGGAAGGAGAGAAAAATAAGAAGAAACAAAAAGAAAACAAAGATTATCCTTTGTAAGTGAATGAGCACAACTTCTATTAATGGAAGATGTTATGCATCTACCAAGAAAGGCTCCATAATAATTCCTAATAGTTGATATCCACGGAACACTAATTATGAATCAGACACTCTGCAAAGCGTTCGTGTTAATCTGAACTATCAGTCACAGTTCTTCACTTCTGCATAGCGGTGCCATACATATTCCCACCCTTGCTGCGGCTGCCTGCTGGGTGGTGAATACTCCTCCATTGCTTGACTTTGGGTTCAGCCCTATGACTTGCTTTGGACAATGTGACATTAGTGTGCATGATCCCTGCAGGGCCTTAGGGGGTACAGGAGGAGGAGCCTGCCCTGATGGCTTGTGCTGTCACCATGAGAGGGATCTGGTCCACGCAGCTAGTGGATGGACGGGAGAAGGATGAGAGACACATGTAACAAACCTAGACCAGACCTACAGCTTGCAGCCGAGACCAGCCGAGGCCAAGCCAGATCAGCAGACCTGTAGGTGTTGAGCAAAATACACGTGATTGTCGTTTTAAGTCCCCAAGTTTAGAGGTGTTTTGTTCTGCAGTATTGTTTTGCAACAGTTGACTGCAGTGTTTCACATGCACTGCTCCATTTAATCATCTGGCAGTACTATCAGGTAAATAAGATTCTTCCTGTTATACAAATGAAGACGGTAAAGCCTACAGGAGTTAAAAACCTGCACAACGTTCCCCGGCTGCTAAGTGGCACAGCCAGATCTAAATAGAGATGGTTTTGACTCCAGAGCTTGGGCTCTTACCAATCCTATCATTCAGAGCACCAAGCAATTACCCAGCTAGCCAACTAACCAATGTGTTCCGAGCATAGCTCGGCAGAGCAAAGGATACAGGTCTATAAAATGTGGTCACTGCCCTCCAGAAATATACCCTATCGATGAAGCTATAAGACATACACAAATAATTCCCCTGGGTTCTAATCCTCATTCTACTCTAACAGCTCTAAGTAATTAAGTTCCTCAATTTTTTTCCTTTGGTCCTGCTTTCCTCATCCATGAAGCAGGGAACTTCTCAGGGACCACCACGCCCACCCACATTCTAGGGGCAGTATTCAGACTGGACTGGTCCATGCAGTCTTCGGCTGAAAGAAATTCAGTGAGGCCCCAAGTAGCAGATTTTTCTTCTATACAGTGAAATTGTTTCAAACTTTGCCTGAGTGCCTCTCAGAGCTCTGGTTGCTTTTCCTTCTTCTTTCCAGAACAGATTTGAATCCTCTTGAAGAAAAACTTTTTCACAAACAGGCTGTTGTCCTATGTAAATAGGACTCTCGGTAAAAGTAAAAATTGAGGTAACATTGTCTTTACCCAAAATCTGTGATGACAGTATGTTTTCCTCTTTATACTTTCTTTCACCTTCAGGTTGTGAAGGCAAAAAAATGCTTTATATCTCTTTATAACTCATCATTTCCTTGAATGTGTCTTGCTTTTTTTTTCTTTTTGTGAAGAAATAAATGTCTTCTATCAGCTGCAGAATCCCATTTTGTTTGCACGTTTTAACAGTACTTGGGAATAGGCAACACACAATGTGCCTAGAGCCCCTCCCCCCACCAAATTTTCACTGCTGATTCTTTTCTTCTTCAGGCCCCTTCCCTAAGCATTATAAAATCCAACCTCTCTTAAAGTCACACAGGAAACTTTCTGAGGTGCTCTCACGTTTCAGAAATGGTATTCCTGCTGTGAAAAGGAATTTGAGTTCTTCATCTCCCTCGTCTCCACTAGAGCAGCCAGTATTCTTCTTGAGGGCTGGGCCACACATTGTGCGGGCAGCCATTCAGAACAAGGCAAGGATTCGTCTCTAGGCTGCTGGCTTTGGAACAGGGCCAGCATAGAAGCCTGGGAGTCACAGGTCTCCTCCAGTTTCTCAGCCAGTATCTCCTGAAGCCCTTGTGGATGGTGGATGGAAGAGGTGCCTCTGGTATAGCTCTCGGTCCCACGTTCTTCCTGCCACGGAAATGTGAGTGCTCTGAGGCCACTTGGGAAAAGGAAGAAGACAGAGGAAGTGCGAAAGCTCAGCTTGCATCCCCTTTCTCCACAAAGCCTTTTTGGCCATGCTGGCCCCACGTAGATCCCTCCTGTCTCAGTCTCCAAACTTGTATTATTATTGTAATATTTGCTCTACCATGCTACTGCATTCCATCTTGAACTCTTCAATAAATAGTGATGTGAGTCTTTTTTAGCGAGGGCTGAAGTGTGACCTCTCAAGGATGTCTACCGTTATAAAAGAGCTTCCTAGAGGCTCCCAAATCCCTTAACCTGTTGTGGACTGAATTACATCCTCCAAAGTTTTAGTGTCTTCCAAAGTTGGAGTCCTAACCATTGGTACATGTGAATGTGACCTTATATAGAAATATTTCTTTGAAGATGTAATAATACCGTAAATGAAGACAAGGTCATGTCAGAATAGGGTAGACTCTTAATGACTGGTGTCATTGAGAAGAGGAGAAGACAGGTAAACAGAGTGAAGAGAAAGCCACATGAAGACACTGACATTAGAGGGAAGCTGGCCATGTGATGACAGGGGCAGAGACTGAAGTTATGCAGCTATAAACCAAGGAAAGCCAGGGATTACCAGCAACCACCAGAAGCTAAGACAGAGAGCACAGCCCTGTCAAGACTTTGATTTTGAACATCTGGCCTCTAGAACTGTGAGAATATGTTTCTGGGGGCGCCTGGGTGGCTCAGTTGGTTAAGTATCCGACTTCGGCTCAGGTCATGATCTCACGGTTCGTGGGTTTGAGCCCTGTGTCAGGCTCTGTGCTGACAGCTAGCTCAGAGCCAGGAGCCTGTCTTGGATTCTGTGTCTCCCTCTCTCTCTGACCCTCCCCTGTCACGCTGTCTCTCTCTCTCAGAAATAAATTTAAAAAAAACATTTAAAAAGTATAAAAAAAAAAAAAGAATACATTTCTGTTGTTTTAAGCTATTTAGCTCCTTGTAGTCTCTTCTGATAGCCTTAGGAAAGTAATACACCCTGTCTTCTATGACAAGAATAAAAACGGAAATACAATTTATTAAGCACTTACCAGACTACCAGACAATATACTTCACATGTACAATCTTATTTGATCCATGTAGACATTTACTTGTAGGTATAGCTATTCTTCTTTTAAAGACAGAAGATTCCACAGAGGCTTGGTAACCAGCCTGACATACATAGCTGGTATGTAGATGGTGGCTGGAATTTGAATGTTGCTCCAGTGCTTCTAAACCTCTGTCACCAAGGTAATGAATTTCTTATACTGGTGATGGGGAAGGGGGAGGGCACATGGACAATCTTCCTTGAAAAGAACATCTTCATTTGCTCACAGGCGGCCCCTATTGTCAGGTTAGGTAGACCCTTATGTGGCTGACAGAGGCTCAACCATGCCTACTGTTCTTGTCTGATCTTGGCAACCATGAGATCCATAGCCGGCTTTTCAATGGTCCTCAGAACCCTGAGAGCATGCTGGATCCTGGGGTCCTCCTGCTTGAGAGTGGAGGACTTGAAAGAAGAGCGGAGGACATTGGTGGCCTATATTGAAAGTGTGTTCCAGGCCTGTGTTTAGCAGCTCATTTAGATAATGACCATGAGCCCAACAGCATGGCATGGCTTAACTGCACAGTTCTCTTTATTATCATAAAACAATGAAGGCTTGTTGTATTCATCAGCAAACTGGATCCTGGCCGAAGCACACACAATGCTTATAATTAGGGGCAACTTGAAGAGGAGATCTCAATTTGCCTCTGCCTGTTCAACAGAAGCCACACTTGGAAATTTAAAGGGACAGTTGTAAGCTTGTTTCTTTGTTGTCAACTGTGCCTAGGTTGACAGGATAATATTTTGCCCCAAAAAGAAAGTTTAAAAACAACTTCAGTATTGCTGACAAATACAGTTTCTGTCAGAGTTTGGTTTCCTTGAGGTCAGGGGCTGTATTGCTCTTACTTCTGTATCCTCAGTTTTTAGCAATTCTCTGTTGTGATCAGTAATATTTGCTGAACAAATGAAAACAAAAAATTCTATTCATCTGGAAGAATATTACTGAGTAGAAAGTTTGCTGACTCAAATGTTCATTTGTAGCAACTCTGGGTTTAAGTACTGTCTTTATTACGTTCCTTATTCTTTTTCTTGTCTTCTCTACCCCTCATTCCCTCAATTAAAAAACAACAACTCAGGAATGGTGTCCATAAGAGCTTTGCCTTTGCTTTTTAATCACTATGAACATAATGCCTAGAATATACTTGGTAGTAAATATTTCTAGTTAAATTTAAAAATTTTTTTAAATTTCTAAATTAAATTTTTAAAAAATTTTCTAGATACTTAGAAAGGGTTTAATAGTCTCTACCATGGAAGTGGTATTCTGGTTCAGAATTTAAATCATTAACAACTTACATGGCATCTAAAGGAAGTAAAACGGCCTGGAGGAAAGCAAATCTTATGTGAAATTCGTACCTGATCCTATAGGATGGACACAGGGTGTATGTTGATTATGATGGCTGGCTGACTGACAAGAATCCAGGCACTGAATGACTCATTTTCAAAGCATTTTAGAAGGCTCAGAGGTCAGGGTGGGTGGTAGTTTCTTTAAATTGGGGAATTTCTTGAAGCTGCTCTTTATGTTGTTTCTATATGAGTAAGTGTGGCCCTGCCTTAAGGGGAAGCTAGTCATTAATTTTTGTTGCCCTTACAGTTGTTGGTGAGTGGAATTCATTGCTATTTGCATCCACTGACACCCAACTATTAGTCACCATCTCCCCAGTGTGAGATTTCAAAATAAGAATACCATGTATGCATTTAAACTAGTTTTGATTATTGAAGATGGCACTGTCCAGTGATAAGAAAGTTAAAGACTATCTACATAGAATTTAAAAATAACAGCCCACAACACTAAGCATGGTCAATCAAGACCATATGGCTGCTTTGATTATATAAATATCAACACAATACAGACAGATGCTATATAGCCTTGACATTTGAAAACCATGGTACCATAGAAGGTGATGAAATGACACAAAGGGAGGAGGGTCTCCTTGATCCAGAACAGAGTGCTTCTCAAACTTTAATGTATATCCAAATCACTTGGGGATCTTGTTTACATGCAGATTCTGATTCAAATGCTCAGGTGAGGCCTGAGACCCTGCATACCTAACAAGCTCCCAGGTGATGCCGAGGCAGCCAGTCCAGGGACCAATGACATCTCTGGAAACGAGCCCTAGGTAGTATCTTCTTTTGGAGTTTCAGAAAAGGTCAATGATAGCCACCCCCAAATGCAAGTTAGTGAGAAAGAAGTTGCATGTGACAATCACATCTAAAGCATTTTCTCCCTCAGTGTATTGCATTCAGAATTCCCAGCTCAGATCTCCCTCTTGGCTCCACATCTGTGTGGAACACTGATCACAGGACACTCCTACCCAAACAATTCATAGTCACCTCTACAAACATGTCCCTCCTTGCAGGTAGTTCCCTACCTGCACACGACCCTAGTTCATGCGGCATGAACCGTTTGGGTAGGAGTGTCCTGTGATCAGCTGCAGTCTCCTGGGTGGTCTTCCTTATCTATGTTCCACATGGCACTGGCATGACTTTCTCATCTCCATGCCCCTGTATGGAACACTTTAATGCTCCTTCTGCTCTAGGATAAATTCCACACCCATCAGCATGCGTCACAAACTCCAGCTTTCCTTTCCAGCTCTACCATTCTTAACTTCCTGTAACATTCGTACTTGAGTTAGATTCCTGTGCCGTGACATTGTTTCTTCCTGTTTACTGCAGAAACAGAAAGCCTCTCAGGCATCTGACCTGTCTATACATCGTTCAGTTCTTCTATAGGCCTTCCCTGCTCTCCCCAGTTTACAGTTCATGCCCTTTCTAAGAACTCCTGTAACATTCTTCCCTCCCTCATCAGTGTCACTGGATTGCAGCTTTGTTCCTTGTTTGACATGTTTAGCATGTAGTCAGTCAGAGCCCAACAAACATCTGCTGAATACATGCATGATTTGTAAGCACGCAACCTCCAAGGAAAATCTTCTCAGGATATGAACTCTAATGGCAGTCACCACTGAATGCCAGCCCCCTCAGTACTTGGAAGAGGCAAGGAACAGTTTAACAGAACACAGGCTTCACTACCTCTCATCTTTAAGAATCTTTAGAAAAAGACTACCACTGTGAATGACCAAACATGCTGGTTTTTCAAGAGCTTTTCACTTAGCTAGTGATGTCTAATAGTTAGTTCTGTAATTAGGGACAGAGTAAATTCACCTTGACCATCTAAATCCTAATTTCAGGACTACATCTCCAAGAGGCATCCTCCTCTTTGTAATGGATGTAAGTAGACTCAAAAAATCCTCTCCTTGCCTGAAAACCTTCTCCCTAGGTTTTTAATTTAATTTTAAGATCTCACATATTAATGAGGCCCCAAATACCAATGAAATGGACATTAGAGTTCATGCTTATGCTTGAACTCATTCATTTGTAAACAGATTAAAACAAAACAAAACAAAAAAAACCCTGTAATCTATTGAAATGAAGTAAGCTGCCCAAAGGAGGTAACTAAACTGGCTTGCTGATGGAATTTTTTTTTTCTTTTTAAATGCACTTAATACCTGCTATTTAAAATCTTCACAACAACTTCAGAAGGCCTGTGTTATTATTCTCTTTGTATCCAAAAGAAAACAGGCTCAGAGTGTTAAATCATTTGCCAAGACCACAGAGATAGAAAGAGGCTGCTACTGGAGGCAAACCCACTGCTATGTGATTCCAAAGCTGGATTCTTTTCACCCCCGAGGAAGTGAGGCATGTGAGCAGGAGACCTGGCTCGGTGCTCTGGCTCTGAAATCAGCCCACCAGGTCTTCATGAAGAGGCCACTTAACCTTTCCAGGCTGCAGCTCAACAGACTTAAAATGATGAAGGTAAGCATATGTCATTCAGATCGGGATGCTTTCTGAAAGTGGGAGTTGAATGTAGTAGATAACAGTGATCTTCCTTTGTTCAGGTGTCCCTCCTTACATTTTTTGGCCCATTTTCATGTGCTCCCCCAACCCCCTGCCCCCACTAAGTCCCAGCATCCCTGTTCTGTAGCCTTTAATATCCAGAGATTCTTGCTCTTTTGGACAACCGCCCACAGACCCTACTGGAGTTGCGTTGTCTCTCCATGTAGAGAGCTTTTAGCACCTGCAAAGTCACTTTCCCCAGGGTAGTTGTAGGCCAATGGCTAAAGAGTCCAGAGTGGCAGTGTGAAAGTCCAGCTCACAGGGCCTCAGGCACAGCCAGATCTGACACACAGCTTAGGCCCTGGAGCTTCCCTGTGGGATGGATCTGGAACAGCAGCCTGGCTGGGCTCTCTCCCTCTTCTGTCTTGCTTCTCCTAGTCCCTTAATCGTTTTCCTTGGGAGCACTTCCTCAGTGAATCCCTTGCACACAAATTTGTACCTCAGAGCTGTTTCTGTGGAACCTGACCTAAGACAGTGGTGCTGGATTGATAGAGAAGGCCGCTCAGCACTGACTGGTTTCCTGAGAAAGGCTGGAGCATCTCTCAGAAATTTCTGAAAAAAACCGAGGTGATTCTCATCTGTGTGGGATGACATCACTGTGAACGTGCTTTGAGAGAGGAAAATGGATGAGATAACCCCTCGAGGAATTAGAGTCAAACCTCACCAGATCAGCAGACAGCTTGCTCTGCGAGGAGCTGCCTGGCCTCTTCAGCATTAAGACTCCTGGCTCAATAAAGGAGACTAAAACTACCTACAGTCGATTCATACAAGACACCGTATTTACAAACTTCTCTCCCCGCCACCTCCCACCCCTGGGCAAAGGCATTCACCCACCAGCATTCTTCTTGCAGGCCTGCTGGCTGCATTTCTGAAGTTCTGGGGGTCTGGCTTCGTGATCACACAGGCATCGGTCTTCAGTTGTGTTGTCCCCTGAGGAGACACAATGCACCGTCCTCTTCTGAAAGCCACCTCCACAGGAAGCAGTGCACTGAAAAAGAGGGTGTGCAGAGTCATGGTTCTTCCCCGGGGCCACGGGGGGAACGCTAGCAGAGCACCTCTAACCCCACCATACTCAAGGAGGGGAAAGTCTCTATTATCAGAAATCGTTTTGAAGGAGTCAGAGAATAAGGCACTAAAAATTTGGAGATATGAATTTAAGTAAGGTCTATATTACTGACTGTGTGGATTTAATTTGGCTTAATTGACTGTTGGGTTATCCGAGGGATGTGGGCAACATTTGAACTGTAAGCAAAAGAGAATAAAATTTTGTTTCTAGGCCCTGGTGCCTCCGAAGTCCAGTTTCTCTGAACCCCCAAATCAGATTTGATTTGGGGCTGGGAATCAGACTTGAGGAAAGAGAAGTGGGAGAGGAAACCATGGAGGAATGGAGAGAGAATCTGGAATGGGTCCGGCTGGACCATGTGGGGCCTCAAGCCTACTGCAATATCATCCAGGGGCTGCCTGGAAGAAGAGGGGAGGTACTCTGGCCTGTGAAAGCAGCTCACAATTACTGGGGATGTGAAAGCATGTGTCTGAGTTTACTACATATACTCTTAAAAAATTCCTTAATAAAATATATTATTTAATAAAATTCTTTAATAAAAATAGAATATATAATATCAATATATATGCTATATTGAAAACATTTAAAATATGATTATATATATAATATGTTATATATATAAACACACACACAATGTAAAATTCATGACTTTAACCATTTTTAAGTATACAATCCAATGCCCTAAGTGCATTCTCACAGTTGTGCAATCATCACTTCTATCCATCTCTAGAACGTCTTTCTATTTCCAAATTGAAACCCTGTAAGAGCTCTCCATCTCGCAGCTCCACCACTAGCCCCCAGCAACCACCATTTTATTTTTCATCTTTATGGATTTGGCTCTTGTATGTACTTCATATAAGTGGAATTGTCCCTGGCTTACTTCCGTTAGCATAATGTCTTCAAGCTTCTTCTACATTATAGCACATACCAGAATTTCTTTTAAGGTGGAATAATATTCCACTATATGTATGTACCACACTTTGTTTATCCATTTATCTGTGGATGGATACTTGGGGTGCTTCCACCTTTTGGCTATTGTGGACCACAGCTACTCTAATGATTAACATTCCATTTCATGTTTTATTATTATCTTTATTATATAATTAAAACTTCCCAGAGGGCAGAAACCAGAAATAACTACTGAGCTGATCTTGAGTAAATAAGAGTATTCAACAGAGAATAATGGGAAGAGCAGCAGAAGTTAATAAAGCCAGACTTTGATCAAGATTCTGGACCAGGATTCTGGAGTTGGGCTTTTCCACTCACTGCATATTGTTCTGGATCACTCACTCAACACTCTCTTTCTTCCTCTGTAAAATAAAGTTGTTACATAAGGAACAAATGACTTCCCTTCCTATGTTCTGCTCCTAAGGGTCTGATGGAACAAGGCTGGGCTGGTCCTGGGTACTGAAGTCCTGCTGGACCTCTTTTCCAGGACAGATGAAGAAGGAAGAACTAATTCTAAGCCAAGCACAAAAATAAACAGAGAGGTCACTGTCCATGCATTAATTAGTCAAATAAAATGACTTGTGATAAAGAAGATGCATGAATTTGTCTTGTACTTAATTGGAGGATTAAGCAGGAAGCATGGTTACTGGTTTGGGTTTTGTTAATTGTGGTAATGCAGTAGGTTTGGGTTTTAGAGAGAAGCTACACCTCTCTTAATCCTGTGCTCCACTTCTTTGGAACCAGTGACAACGAGGAATCTTTGTGTAGAGCTGAGCACTCTAAAATATGGATGGGGCTAAAGCTGATTAGCTCCCAGATAAAGCTACTGAATAACTGAACTGATCATACCCTTAGGTGAACTGTACACTAGTCTCATTCAGTCTCCAATGGGAGTCCAGGGGTTCTCTTCAGCTTAAGCTGGCTTGTTTGGAACTGTTGACTCCCAGGGTTTAGCAGATGATCAGCAAAGACTCACTCTGTGGGAAGCTATAAAACTGTTGTTGCTACCACTCAACCAACATGGATGGATTGGAGACATAAGAAGAGGAGGAACCGTTAGATGTTTAAAAACTAATGCAAGCATCTTCACTGAATAGTTTTCTTACACTTACTACTAATAGACGGTAGGCACAGTTCTAAGTGCACAGGAAATATCCTTGAGTCCAGTACTGGTAACAACCATGTAAAGTAAGATTTGTTTTTTGCCTTTACTAATATAGAAACAGGCCCACCTTTCTCCTGACTTTCCTTTTCTTACGGCATTTAATGGACATGGAGACTCATGTTATTCAGATTTGGAAAATTTTCTTGCATTAATTCTTTGACTGCCTCATTTCTATTCCATCTCTATTCTCCCTATTATTTCAATGTTGTACCTCTTAGTCTGATCCTCTAATTTTCTTATCTCTTATCACATTTTCTTCTGTCTTTGTTCTCCTTTTTTTGAAAGGTTTATTCCCATTATTTCCCCAATCCTTCTACTTACATTTTTATCTTTACTATTATAAAAATATTTAAGATCTCCTAATATTCTGTGAATATTCTTTTAATATAGCTCCAACTGGAAGCTAGGTCATGAATGTCATCTTTATTTCTCTGAAGAAATTACTTATGTTTTTTAGAGGGAGGAACTTTGATGTTCCTTTCAAGGTCTCTGTTCCTTGGAGTTTCTTTTGTTCTGTTTGTTACTTTGTCCTTGGTGTGATAGATTTTCTCAAATGTCCAGTAATCCTAGCCTAGCTACCCAAGATGAGGTACCTATGAGCTGGCTGGAAGTTTCATGGATGGCAGTTATTGTGAGGTAGCTTTAAATGAGGTGTTCTGGAGGAGATCAATTATGTGGATTTTTTTCTCTTGAGGCCAACCGGGTCCCCTGCCTTTGTGGAGCTCTGTTGGGGAAAGGAGGACACTATTTACTGAGTGTGTTTTAACTTAACCATTGGTGAGATCAGCTCTTTTGTTCCCACTGACTGTGACTGATTCCAAGGTCTCTCTTGATTTACTTCTCCAGCGTGAAGACCTCCAGGCGATGGTCAGGATGTAGGAAAGCTCTAAAGACCCAACTGCCTCTCTTCCTAACTTTCAACCACCTCCCATTTTCCCCCTTCCTCACTGCTGCCTCAAAGGTGCCTGGAAAATCTCTGTGCTATGGAGTTTTTAGCTTTCTCTGGCATGCTAAGTCAACTGTAAGTTTGCCTATCTGCTTCTAGCTTCCAAAATTTTATTGATTCCTTCTCTGATATTGTTTCACATCCTCTGGTCTTTGTGGATTTGAGGCACTTTTAATTTTTTACTTCTTCTATTTAATGCAGTTTGGGGAAGAGAGGCAAATATATATGTTCAATCCACCCGTATGTGTTCCTTGGGCTCTATAATTCCCATTTTTCACTTGATAATAGGTCTCAGAAGTCAAGAGTAATTCCAAAGGCCAGCTTGGTAGGTGTTAGCTACCCTTCATGCCCCCTATCCTCGGATATGCACAATTGATGAATTTTTGACAAATGGTTCTTCCAAGGAAACTTTAACTCACGTCCACCTCCAAAAGGCAGTAACTTCTAACTCTCTCTAAAGAAATTTTGAATTTCTATTGTTAGGAATCTTTACAACTCAGAAATATAGGTCTAACTCATTCTTAAAGGAGGTGTACTCTAATAAATTAATAGACTGGCCAGTTCTTCTATCAAAGGATATTTGGTTATTTTTAGGAATTGCTGTTACAAACAACATGGTAATGAATATCTTTATCATCATCTAGGATTACCTTTGATGGAATATTTGTGGGCTAAATTATTACAGGTAGAACTGCTGTGTCAGTCTACTTATTTTAAATTTCTCATTGATTTTACTACTTTCTGTCCTAAGTCCAGACAGATGATTATAACTGAAAAAAAAATGTGCTGGAAATTTGACTGAAGAATAACCATCACACAAGAACCTTACAATTTACAATTTAGCTTTCTCTGGCATGCTAAGTCAACTCTAAGTTTGCCTATCTGCTTCTAGCTGATGCTATCTAAGTGCCAAAATGAGAAGCAGACCGTACACTTTTAGGTAAATTGGGGTGTTTTGACAATTTTCTTTTCTCAGTGAGTTCCCTAAGAACAGGATACGCTTCACATATCATTACCATAATATTTACTGGGCTATCATCTTTCTTGCCAAAAAGAAATTTTCAAGCTTTCCTTTACAATAAATAATAAGTTATGAGAGCCTCAGGGAATTGACAGACTTAAAAATGTTCATCTGTAGGGGCACCTTGGTGGCTCAATTGGTTGAGCATCCAATTCTTGGTTTTGGCTCAGGTCATGATCTCATGGTCCACGGCTTTGAGCCCTGCATTGGGGTCTGTGCTGACAGCATGGGGCCTGCTTGGGATTCTCTGTCTCTCTATCTCTCTGCCCCTTCCCAGCTTGTGCACTCTCTCTCAAAAATAAATAAATTAACATTTAAAAACTGTTCATCTCTAGTTGTTAATCTTCTGTGGGGTTTTGTGTTCGTGCATGGGCCCAAATGTATAGCCTTTTCATAGTAGCTCACATGGTATCAATTATTTTCTTCTAATGGTCACATCTGATTTGGTTAGCGATGCTTATATTGTTATATAGGATTACAGGGTATTTTTGAAGAGCCTAATACTGAAACACATATTTATTTGGGTAAAATCTTTTCAGGATCTGAAATCAAAGATGGATGAAGAATGTTGGTTTTGGAATAACTGAATTTCTAGTGAATAGGAAATAAAGTCATTGTCCAAGGGAGATATTGTAAGATGCCCAAATGTAAAGTGATTAAATTATATTTACACAGAAAATAGTACAACTGCATGTGACATTTTCTGTTGTTCACATGACTCATGGGGACAGGGTGAAAGCCAGGTACTTGCCCTGGCAGACAGTTTAGCAGGTTGCAGAAACAAAAGCTTGTCCTGACACCAGTATCTTCTTTGGCAATTCATTATGGATCAGCAGTAGATGCCAATGAAGAAAGGGAATTCATAGAAAATATGATGTGCTCTGTCTATCTAATGAAGTGGCTGACATCATTCTTCTTTGTCTATTGGAAATTTTTTAAGCTATGAATATAATATTCATATTATATTGATAGCTTCATATTGATATTTTTGCAAGCTAAGTGATTAATGCACGATGTTCCTTTAGCAATGATAAATCATCTTGTTCTTCCTGGATTAGAGTGGGTGTTATCCAGAGACCAGCACAATCTTGAGTTGGATGTACCAGTAGAAGCCTTTTGCAAGAGTACACGCCAGAGTGTGAATTGATCATGGCTGTGCAGAGCAACTATACAACAATGAACAATGAGAATCACTAAGGATATGGTAGCTCAAACATATCTGGGGGCATTATGGTTGGCAAAATACTGCATTGGCCTGTGTTATAACTATCAAACTATACTTAAACAAGAATAATTTACATTATAAAATATTAACAGTTGAGGGATTTGTATATCAGATCCTCTTGGCTCCCCGCGTCTCCCAGCTGTTGGTCTTTGATCTGCCCCAGCTGAGATGGTAACTAACTTCATGAAAGCATAGTCCGTTGGCCTGCATCTCCCATGCCCATGCTGTGTGCTTCTCACCTCTTGATTCTGGGCTTTTTTGGTTGAGACATGAGACACAATGGGGCTTGCCCAATGCCCACACATGAATAACCCAGGACAACAGGGGATATTAGCCATCTGAGAGAAGACTTTTTACCCAGTCCTAAAAGATAGGAGCCAATAAATCATCTCCTCCCTTCTTGACCCTGGACAAACTACCTAAGAGAGAGTAGTTCATAAAGCTAGCTTCTAGAAGGCCTTCTTTTGAGAGCAAACAGCCAGCTGTTCCTGACACCAGGCAATAGTTAAGACAAGTGGTCAGTCTGGTAACTCACCACCTCGTATTGGATCCATTCCTTCCCTGTCTCCTTCCTCTTTCCTATCACCCCTGTTTTTCTGGTATTGTATTTCATAATAAAGTATTAGATTTGGTCTTAAGACTCTATTTTCTAGATAACCCAGAATATGACAAATCAAAGTGCTGGGGAAATCTGTCTGTGGGAGAATTTTCTTTTTTTCAGTGTCACTGATATAGTTATTTATATAACAAATAAACTTTGTGAGAATAATAAATCTTTCTCTCATTTACAGCTTAATTGTTTGTTTGTCTCCCCATCAAACAGACTGACCATCTGGCAAACTGATTTGTAAGTTGCCAAGATCTGAAACTCAGGAAATCAGGCTAAGCCTCAAGTTTCAGAGCATTAACGGCTTCTGTTTGCTTCAGGAAAAGCCACAGGATCCAAGGTATTGATACTTACCTTGGATCAAGGTATTGAGACCCAAAATTGCTGGTCCTTGGGCTTTGTGCCTCTGGGATAATGTTGGTATCTGAGCTGTTTTCTATTGAATGTCTGAAGTTTTATCTTCAAGACAATAAACATTGACCACATGTTAGCTAAGGATCAACTTTTAGCAGATGTAGAGGAATTAATGGCAAAAGAGTACCAGAACTAAATCAATAGATACATTGAATGTTTACCATGAATATATATTACCTTTGAAATCAAAAGAAAATAAACACTATTTTTTTTTTTTTATTTATTTCTAGGAGAGAGAGAGACAGCGTGAGCAGGGGAGGGTCAGAGAGAGAGGGAGATACAGACTCTGAAATTGGCTCCAGGCTCTGAGCTGGCAGTCAGCACAGAGCCAGAAGCGGGGCTCAAACCCACAAACAGCAAGATCATGACCTAAGCGAAAGTCGGACGCCCAACCGACTAAGCCACCCAGGCGCCCCAAAAAATAAACACTATTTTTTTAAAGACTAAAATAAATTTGAAGAGAATATAACTGACTCTTACCAGATCCCAGTTCCCAGTGACCCAGTGACAACAAGGGTGGCCATTGCAGGGTGCAGTGGATGTGGGCCTTTTCGTCCAGTCACAGAGACCTCCTGGACAAGTCACTCCTCTCTCCTGAACTCCGCCCCCGCAGGACCTGGAACACTGATATGCCACAGGGACAAAGTTAGGTAAAAATCGCATGGTGACATTTTCAGTGATAAGGGAAGACCTTTTTATAATCATTTTCATTGTGTACAGTGTTGTTAAGAATATTAGTATCTATATTGGAATCTCAACATATATGCCAGGTTCATCACAATGACCAAATAGCAGTGGTGAAATAAAACTTAAAGAGAAAGGAGATTAATAAAGGACTTTCTAAGGATATGAGGAAGAGAAAAAAAATCAGAAGATGCCAAATAGTTTGATGGAAAACAGTTATGTCAAACAGAAGGGATATTGGTTAAAAACCTAAATGAGAGGTCATGCCAGAATGGGCATTATGTTATTTGCATTTTTCCTTCTGGCACATGTATCTATAAAACAAAATGTAAAATTTAGATGTTTTTCTTGTGATTAGTTCTGACAGTCCAAACAGAGAGCATACATTTGTGATACAATTAAGTTAATCCCCTCTTAAAATGGATTCAGTCTTCTTTTCCCACTACATGGAGCTTTAGAATTAAATTTGTCCATATCCAGAATAGAGAAATTGATGTGTTTGCCCAGGGGTCTGATGCATTGGCTGTAATGCTCACAAGATAAATTTGAGATGACAGGCTGGATTCCTAAAGGGATACAATCTAAAATCTGTCAGGGTTTTGCTCACTAGTATAATTTTATAAGATCTATTGCCTCATTTTCATAAGGTTCTGGGAGGAAATTAAATAATCCATCAAGAATCTTTGAAATGTATTTAAGGGGCACTTGAGTGGCTCAGTTGGTTAAGCATCCAATTCTTGGTTTCAACTCAGGTCAAGATCTCATGGTTCATGATTTCAAGCCCCACGTCAGGCTCTGCACTGACAGTGTAGAACCTGCTTGGGGTTCTCTCTTTCCCTCTCTCTCTGCTCCTACCCCACTTCTGCATGAGTTCTCTCTCTCTCAAAATATACAAATAAAGATTTTTTAAAAAGTATTTGAGGGGCGCCTGGGTGGCTTAGTCGGTTAAGCGTCCGACTTTCGCTTGGGTCATGACCTCGCGGTTCGTGAGTTCGAGCCCCGCGTCGGGCTATGTGCTGACTGCCAGCTCAGAGCCTGGAGCCTGTTTCAATCTGTGACTCTCTCTCTCTCTGACCCTCCCCTGCTCACGCTGTCTCTCTCTCTCTCCTAGAAATAAATAAAAAACATTAAAAAAAAATTAAAAAAAAAAAAAAAAGTATTTGAGGGACACCTGGATGGCTCAGTACGTGAAGCATCTGACTCTTGATTTCAGCTCAGGTCCTAATCTCATGGTTTGGTTAGTGAGATTGAGCCCTGTGTCAGGCTCTGCACTGACAGTGTGGAGCTTGCTTGGGAATCTCTCTCTCCCTCTCTCTCTGCCCCTCCCCTGTGCATACACTTTTTCTCTTCCTTTACTCTCTCTCTCACAAAAATAAATAATCATGAACAATAATTTTTAAAAAGAACCTTGAAAAATCTTAATTATTGTGTGGTAACAACAACAACAAAATGATTATGGTTGCCAAAATCTCAATTATATCAGACATGACATGTATGGTGGTACCATAGGAAACAGGGTAATTACATATAATTAACTCTTTCTGTTCAATGAAAGAACTAAGCTACTGATTTCACAATATTCCAACATTGAGAGTCAACATGGATTTTCCCCATTTATTCTATCTCTTTTTAATCCTATGTGAGGGAGAGATTCCCACATTTGAGATCATTCTACCTACATGTGTATTTATAGATCCAGGGCCACCTGGCCAAGTAATCTCTAGGAAAGGAGGTGAAGAAAGTGTATTCTCCAAGTGTGGTCTCCAGACCAGCAATGTCAGCATCTTCTAGGTACCTGTTAGAAAAGCAAAATTCAAGCTCCACCCCAGACCTCCAAACTGGACACTCTGAAAATGGTGTCCAGCCATCTGTGTGTTAAGAAACCCTCCAGGTGATTCTGAAGTGAGCTACAGTTGGAGAACCTCTGGTGTGGGCACATTCCTGCAGATGAAATGCCTCTTGCATGCAGGGAGTATGGGCTGGCTGGCATACCACAGGGGCCCATGATTCTCATGATGGGAGTCTGTTAGTGCGGATAGACAAAGCAGCATCACACATCAGGGAAAGCACCTAAGGGTGCTCAGACCCTCAAAAGATCAAGAGAAATATTTTTGTATTTTCCATCTCCTCTGCTTCCTTGCGGGAAGTCTTCCCACTACGTGGTTTACTCAGGGTTGTGAGAGACCTTCAAGGAACAGTGCCTGATTAGGGCTCCCAGAAGCTACTGAAGAAACATAGAGAATACATCCTTTTCATAACCAGAAAGCAGATCTGACTGCTCATCTTTCAAAACCTGCAAATGCCATTTCTCTGACAATGCGATCTAGGCTTCTCTGAAAATTCCTGGATTCTGAAAGCTGTCACCAGGCTCATCATACATGGAGGGCTCGGATGCCTAAGTCCAGAGCATGGGAGTAGCAGACACTTTATTGCTCCAGAGCTGAGCAGGTAAGGAGGAGAAAGGAGGGACAGTGGTGGCTGTTGCCCCAGAAAACACCAGTATTGGCTCAGAGCCTCAGCACTAAGCATGGCTGTAGGGGCTCAGTCTTCTGTGAGCTTTGATTCTAACTCTGTGTCCTACAGTTTTGGTGCACTACCTTCCTTTCCAGGGCACGTGGAAGGTTTGGTTTTCCCCAAAGTAGTTATTGATTCACTCTCTCCCCAGTTTACTCTTTGTTCAGTGCTTACTAGATTAATGTCTACAGTTGAAAGTGCACTGGCACGGGAGTCTGCCTTATGCTTAAGCTAATACTCCTCCATTTATTTTCTAGTTGTGTGACCTCATGTAAGTTTCTTAATCTCTAAGTCTCAATTTCTTCCGCTATAAAATGGAATTAATAAAGCCTACCATTGAAAATTGTTGTGAATTTTAAACCAAGTATGGTAGGTAAAATGCCTAGCCCATAGACACACTCAAAATATGCTGGATTCCTTCTTTTCTCTTCTTTCTACCACACATGGATATGGTTGGGAGTATTTTTTTTTAAGCTGTTGAGGTATTTGCATATTGGCAAATGAGATTATACTTCACCAAAGAACAGTCACTTTGTTTTCATGTGCTGAAGTAGGACACAGATCCAGCAGAGCTTGGGCCCTCTCAAAACAGAGGACGTGAAGATAGGCACAAACACACTTCATTTTATTTCTGTAAACAATGATCTGGGCATTCAACTGAGAGGTGGAACTCTAAAATATACTGTGTGTGGAAAAGATCTGGCCACTACCCCCAGTTCAATTGCAGAAGCCTGGGGGAGAGGCATGTGAGCCTCTGCCCTGAATGGCTCTCATCAGAGTGGTCCATGTACATTTCCCCAACACAGACCCCAATTCCCCAGCATATCCACTGGGAGACTGGGTTGTAATAAAATACTGAATTGTCACATGTGAAACCACACAGCGTAGTCTTCAAATTGTTGGCCTGTTCAGCCTTCTCCACACCGTGTTAGGCCACTGAATGGGAGGCCAGTCATTGCCACGATGCTCATGTGGTCTTCCCTGACTTCTAGGCTCACATGATAACACAGAGATTCACATTCTCCTTGTTGGGTGGATGATGTCTCTGAAGGCCATACCTGGCTCCAGGGCTCCACCTGCCACTCCTCACAGGGCTCCATGTTACAGCTCATGCTCAGCGGGGGAGGAACGCCGGCCAGGAACTGGCAGTGAAATGGCCTCAGGCTCCGATGGTACCGGCTGTCCACACACTGAATCTCCCGGATCTGGAAGCCCCCACTGCAGTTTCTGGAACACTGCATGGAGAAGGAGAGAAAGGGGATACTTGAGTCCCTGGTGCCAGGCTTTCAATACCCCAAATCCCAAGGGTTTCTCAGAGAGAGAACCGTGAAGTTCCAGCCTTCTTAAAAGAGTTAAGTCTAGCTCAAGTGAACTGTCTCCCTCACAGCCCCTATAGAGGGAGTCATTCAAGCAGCTCCCCAAAATGGGGGCTCCCCATGTTTGAAAACACAGGTGTGGCAGCGTGAGAACTGGGTGGCAAGTCCAGTTCTGTCACTCACTTATTGTGCGCTCTTGGGCAAGTCACAGAAATCAGAGAAACATTCTGAGGCTCAGGTGTCGAAATGATAAACTGGGATGATAGCTGTCACCTCACAGGGCTGTCTGGAGATCACAGACACTGGGGTTGGCTGCCTGTGGTGCAGTGTGCGTCCCAGTGGGCGGCCATTCCCTCTGGTGTGTGTATTCATCCGGGGTGAAGGGGAACTCCTGGCCGAGCCACACCCTTTCCCCCCTCAGAATCCTGCCAAAAACCTGTTTTCTCCATGACTCCGAAGGCAAGATGGGTTATGCTTTGTCAGGTGAAGGACCTACATGAGGGAAATAATTGGAATAACTGCTCTGTGGTTTGACTCCCAGAACTGAGCAAACCCTGGGCTTGTCCCTACTACCCTTCTTCTTCTATAGCCAACATCATGTGCCTTCATCACTGAGAGCTTGCTCAGCACAGGCCCCCTGAAAGCCATTACGAGGCCCCCTCACTGCCTCCTTCCCACATGCCCACCCCTGCGTAGCAGCCCCTGCCTCCTGCTCGGTCTCAGGTCACTTGCAGGCTGCTGACTCCTCAAAATCTTGATAAACACTGACGCACTAGCATCCCCCAAACCAGGGTTGACACAGCCGATTCTGAAGTAGGCCTACTCTCTGACCTCTCAGATTTTGGAAGCTGCTCCATCCTCCACCTAGATTTTACCTGATCATAACTTGAGCTTCCAAGACTCCGTCTCCAATCTCTTTAGAGTGCTAGTGCCAGCCGAGTCCCTTCCATTCATCTTGCCCCCGCCTCCTAGTCTCTCCTGGTTCTGTTCTTGCCTGGCCTGCCTTGTCACTATCCACAGTCAGATAGGGGCTGGAGGTAGCAGGGAGGGGAACAGGCCCCTGTGCTGCTCAGCCATTTCCCCCCTAGACTCTCTGTGGGTTAACAGTGCGTCCCCACGGTCCTTAGGTCCTGAATGTTCCTTCCTCTACTCTTCACATTACCCGCTACTGCTTTTCTTTTAGGCCTCAGCTTAAGTGCCATCTCCTCAGAGAGGCCCTCCTGGAATGCCTTTATCTGAAGGAGGCTCTCCTTGTTAATTCTCTCAGCTCCTTCTCTATTTCTATCACAGGAACTTGCAATATGGAACCATTTAATTCATTCTGTGTGTCCTTTCTCTTACACTCTCACTGCCATGAACTTGGACCCCTATCTGCCCTGGTTTCCGCTGAGTCCCAAGCATCTAGCATGGTGCCAGGCACAGCACAGAGGGTCCATACAGATTTGTTGAGTGCATATATGAATTCTGAGAAATAGGCAACCCAGTGGGCTAAAGAGACCCCTGGTCACTTCAGGGATGGAGAGCCTCTTTACCCTCCCTGTCCTCCCATTTAGTGTCTCATCAGCAGTCGTGGCTGAGAGAATGCACCAGGAAGAAAGTGTGTGCATTGCTGTAAGGTATGTCTGGCCCTTTCTCTACACATTGAAAAATTGTGCTCTTTCTGGCTATGGTGGAATACTCATAATTGCAGGGTTGCAGAATGGTGAAAGAAAACTCCTCAAACTTTCAGTAGAGGTACACCCAGAAGCACAGTTCCCCTTCTTCTGCTACGTGCAGATTGTACCAAGTCACCTGACTTCAAACCTTAGGCTGTAACACAGAAAGATGCTGGCCCATGCGACAAGGGACCAGCTGATGCTCTAATGCCTCTATACATTGAGTGTTTAGCTTCTTAGAAATAAACAATGCTTGCCAGACAGCACCCCTCCCCAAAGAAAAACAAACAAATAACCTCATTTCCTGCCATGTAGTAAGTAAGCAAAGGAAAAAGTAATTGTCAATTTGAAATTAGCCACAGAGCAAATGAGGAAGGCTGCTAATAATTTCCACACAAAGCAGCCATTTGTCTGACAAAACAGATTTCTGGGAAATAGCACACAGTAAAGCAACAGGATTCTTTATTAGGTCAAGGGAATTTTACGAGACCTTAATTATAAAAGAGGATTTTATTTTCCTAGTTTTCATTTGTTGCTGCAATCTGTTATTCCTAATTTAATTTTCAAGCTAGCATTACCCCTTTTGTTAGAGTATTCACATTCAATAGGAAATGAACTTTATTAATATGCTGAAGTAAATAATAAGGGAAGACACTCACTAAATCTATGACTTTTCTGTTCCATTTTCAAAACAGCCTCTGATCCACTTAGCAAGAGAGAAGTGACAGGATATTAAATCACTCCACTCCTAACACTGTTTGCCTTGTGTGCTGAATGCCAATTATATTAATTCTCTTACTGCCCTTGAGGAGGGTCATTTGTATTAATGTTTTCCTACCCTGGAGCCTGTGGACCAGACTGAGGACAGGAGTTAGACTAATGAGAACAGGAAGCCAACGCCTTGTTGTTACCAAACAGGCCTGCTCTCTAGTTATAGCATCAGTTTAACAAGTGTGATCTGCAGACCAGATCGAATTAGAATGAAAAATACCCTAAGCTTATAGGAGCCACTGGCAGAGATAAAATGAAGTCGCAACCCTGTGATTCTCCCTTGTGGTGTTTTTGATTTGTGGAGTCAGCCTGATACACTTTCCAGGCCAGACTCCTACCGAGTGCTCAGCTGTGTGTAGTGAAATCAGCGAGCAGAGAGAGGGCTGGGAGGGAGTAGGTTGCACTCAGGTGTGACCCCGACAGCAAGTAGCCACATGAGTACGGATTAGTCACTTCTCTTCTCTCAACTTCTGTTTCTCCATCAGTATGGAAAGGAAGATAAACTAGATGATTAAACTATCCCAACATGCTAGAGGGGTATAAGTGTATGGGATCACCACATTTGTATTCTGTTTTGATTTCAGAATACTTTCTTGCTTTCCAAGTTGAACCAAATACTAAATTTGGATACCAAAAAAAATTCTCTTCTGTTACTTTCCTTATGCTGAACAGAATCACAGGACCCTTAAGATGAAATAATTCATTCCAAAAATTCTAAGTTGAACAGCACCAAAATTCATTCTTCTGTCTCTTTACCCCATCCTACCCCCAGTTATTGAGCACTCGCAATGTTTCAGGCTCTGTGTTTCTAGCAGGTGGGAAGAGTTACATAAATGAGTAGAAGGAATAACGATATGCTTATATATAAAGATTACATCATAAGTTGTTCATGATATAGTGAGGGCACAATGGAAGACATGGTCAATTTCACCTAAAAAGGTCAGGAACGGCCTAAATAAAGGAGCCAAGATTTGAGCTGAAGCATATACGATAAGTAGATGCTCACTCAGCCAGCAAAATAGGGTGGGGGGGCACTCAAGGTGGAGAGAATGGCATGTCTGGAGGCAGAGTGCTATGAAACAACAAAGCTTGTTTGGGAATAGGGAATTGATCAGAATGCTAGGGTAAAGAGTGGGAGTGGACAGAGTGAGAGACGGGCAGGGGCCATCATGGAGAGCCTCCGGGTCAGGTCATCAATCCTCAACTAGAGTGGTCTTGGGTTCATGCTTCCTGTGGTCCTAAGTGCTTCTATCTCATTGCCATTCCTTTATTTTTTTAGAGATCCCTTAATCTAAAACCTTCAGGGATGTCAAGAGAAGGTGACAGTTCAGACATATAACATATTATATCAAGAATAAAATAAATGCAGTGATTTTCAGCGTATGATGACCTTCCTGTTACTCAACTTTTGCTTTCTGGAGACAAAAGGTCCCATATAATATGCAATTCCATGTTTTCACTTTTGCACATTGGACTTTAATATATGTTACCGGGAATATATTATATCAAATATATTTTTTGATATCAAAATTTTTTATATCGAAGTTGGGGATGGTCTGTATTTAGCAAAAAAGGAGCTCTAAAAATTCAAATGTAAAAAAATGTAGCACTGCCATTGACAATCTGTAAAATCTAATAAACACAAAGGCAAAAAGTAGAATAAGACAGAAAGACTAGCAATATATATGAAACCCAAGACCATAAGGAAAGGCTGCCACTTTCTTTTATTTTCCAACAGAAGACAACTACGGCTAAAATAAAATTGTAGTGCTCCCTAGGTGGGAAGACAGAACATTCCAAGAAAAAATGTAAAACTGTTTCTGATTCATTTCAGAAAGAATCAAGATCTGTTAGACTTAACCATGAAAAGGGAAGTGCCTGTTCTCAGAAAGCAAATAAAGGGGCTGTCAAATCACCAGTTTACAAAACTTCAGAAGGTGCAGCCATCAAGATGTTCCATCAGGCGGTGAATGGAGCTGTGGATGGTGCATCGCTTTGGTGTCAAATGCAATTGAGGGCTTTTCAAGCTCATTTTGTCACTTCTGCATTTCTTGCATCACATACTTTTTTTCCTCATACACATTTTAATGTGCTGAAATTGGGGTGTTTCTTACAACTAATGTACATATTTATTGTGCAGTGTTCCCTTTCTTTCTGAAAAGCTGTCATAAAATTGATGATGCGTCCCCAAGTGGATGGTTTCTTAAAACTGAGAGCGTTTGGTAACAGCTGTGTGATCAAGCATTAGTGATTTAAGCACTCCAAGCTTCTGTTGTCTCAGTGGGAATTAAAAAGAAGGTCCTGTGCTGGATGAAAATGGAATTGATTATCTAAAGCTCTTGTGTAATGTCAGGCACATAGTAGTATTTGGTGAGTGTTAATGCCCAATGTACGTAAAGTTCATGGACACTAAGCACTTTGCTTGCTTAGTACTAAGGTGTGGACACCTGCTTGAGCCAGTCATTCTGTTGACAGGATTTTCTCGACTGTCACCTGTCCACAGGCCTTGCACCCTGAGTCCAGGAAGCCAGAGAATAGTAAGCACCTAAGAGCCAGTCTTAACTTTTATCTTGAGCTCAGAATTTGCCCAGGGTTTCATCTAAACAGTCTTCCACTGGGGCATCTGGGTGGCTCAGTCAGTTGAGTGTCTTACTTTGGCTCAGGTCATGATCTCCTGGTTTGTGAGTTCAAGCCCTGCATTGGGCTCTGCACTGACAGCTCAGGGCCTGGAGCCTGCTTTGGATTCTTTGTCTCCCTCCTTCTCTGCCCCTCTTCCAGCTTGCACTCTGTCCCTCTCTCTCTCCCTCAAAAATAAACATTAAAAAAAAGAAAAAAGAACAAAGAACAGTATTTTACCACTTACAAAGCTGTTTCACTAACATTCCTTTTTTTTTTTTTAATCCTTATAACAACTCTATGAGGTGAGCAGAGGCAATATCATCCATGGTATTTCGAATGGGCCAGTGCTATACGCTCGTCACACCAGAGCAGGGTTCGCCAATCCAGATGTGTCTGATCCACTGCCCAGCTCAGCTTCTAGGATTCAATTCTGCAGAACTGTATTCCCAAGTATGCCTCTGGGACAGACCTGAGGACCACAACCTTGAATGTGTATCAGGCAGATTACTGCATGAAGTGGAAGCACACCACTCTGAAAAACTACTTCTAGACATGGTAAAGGGAGAGCCTGAATGTATAGTCTTACTGTCCTGTCGCACTCATGGGGACATGTCCACAGCAGTGGTACCAGTCTGCATCGAGGAGCCACATGGTGCTGGAGACAAAAGCCAGCAAGGCAACCACAACTCAGACAGCCGCCACAAAGGTAGGGGGTTGCTGGTGAGTAACCCAGAGGTGTCAGGTGTGATACCTGCGGACTGAGGGCAGGTATTTGAGACTTGAAATGTCTCTGGTTTGGGGGTGGGAATCAGGGGGGGATAATGCAGAAGATTCAAGATAAAATTAGAATTCTTTCCTCTGAGAAAGTATCTGTGAAAAGGCAAACCATCAACAAGGCAAAATCTAAACCCTCTGGATATTTAAAGGCAAAACAAAGGGCCTACTTTCCTACTCTAGGTTTTATGTATTTATGTATGTATGTATTGATTATTAATTTAGTTACTTATATTCAAGTTAGTCATACAATGTAGTACTGGTTTCAGGGGTAGAACCCATTGACTCATCACTTACATACAACACCCAGTGCTCATCCCAACAGGTGCCCTCCTTAATCTCCATGCTCCATTTAGCCCATCCCCCTACCCACTTCCCCTTCAACAACCCTCAGTTTGTTCACTCTGTTTAAGAGTCTCTTATGGTTTGCCTCACCCTGTTTTTCTTATTTTCCTTCCTTTCCCCTATGTTCATCTGTTATGTTTCATAAATTCCACAAATGAGTGAAACTGTATGATATTTGTCTTTCTCTGCCTGACCTATTTCACTTAGCATAATACACCTTAGGTCCTTCCACATTGTTGCAAATGGCAAGATTTCATTCTTTTTGACTGACGAGTAGTATTCCTTGTGTGTGTGTGTGTGTGTGTGTGTGTGTGCCACATCTTCTTTATCCATTCACCAGTTGAAGAATATTTGGGCTTATTCCAGAATTTGCTTATTGTTGATAGTGCTGCTGTAAATACTGGGGTGCATGTGCCCCTTAGAACAAGCCTTTTTGTATCCTTTGGATAAATACCTAGTATTTATACTAGTATCTTGTATCCTTTGCATAAAAGGATCCAAAAGTGGATCCAAAGTGCAATTGCTGGGTTGTAGGATAGTTCTGTTTTTAATTTTTTGAGGAAATTTTATACTGTTTTCCAGAGTGGCCTCATCAGTTTACATTCCCATCAACAGTGTAAGAGGTTCCTCTTTCTCCACATCCTCACCAACATCTGTTGTTTCCTACATTGTTAATTTTAGCCATTCTAACAGGCATGAGGTGGTATCTCGGTGTGGTTTTGATTTGTATTTCCCTGATGATGAGTGATATTGAACATCTTTTCATGTGTCTGTTGGCCATCTGGATGTCTTCTTGGAAAAGTGTCTATTCATGCCTTCTGCCTATTTCTTAACTTGATTTTTTGTTTGTTTTTTTTTTGTTTTGAGTTTGATAAGTTCTTTAAAGCTTTGAGATACTTTATCAGATACGTCATTTGAAAATACCTTCTCCCATTCCATCCGTTGCCTGTTAGTTTTGTTGACTGTTTCCTTTGCTGTGCAGAAGCTTTTTATCTTGATGAGGTCCCACTAGTTTATTTTTGTTTTATTTTCCTTGCCTCCAGAGACATGTCCACTGAGAAGTTGCTGAGTCCAAGGTCAAAAGAGGTTGTTGCCTGTTTTCTCTTCTAGGATTTTAATGGTTTCCTATTTCGCATTTAGGTCTTTCATACATTTTGAATTTATTTTTGTGTATGATGTAAGAAAGTGGTCCAGTTTCATTGTTCTGCCTGCCACTGTCCAGTTTTCCCAGCACCATTTGCTGAAGAGACTGTCTTTATTCCATTGGATACTCTTTCCTGCTTTGTTGAAAATTAGTAGGCCATACACTTGTAGGTCCATTTCTGGATTCTCCATTCCGTTCCATTGATCTCTGTGTCTGTTTTTGTGCCAGTACCATATTGTGTTGATGATGACAGCTTTGTAATTCAGCTTAAAGTCCAGAATTGTAATGCCTCTAGCTTTGTTTCTCTTTTTCAACATTACTTTGGCTATTCAGGGTCTTTTCTGGTTCCATACAGATTTTAGGATTGTTTGTTCTAGCTCTGTGAAGAATGTGGTGTTATTTCGGTAGGGATTGCATTGAATGTGTAGATTGCTTTGAGTAGTATTGACATTTTAACAATATTTGTTCTTCTAATCCATGAGCATGAGTGTTTTTCCATTTCTTTGTGTCTTCAATTTTTTTTATAAGCTTTCTATAGTTTTCAGCATACAGGTCTTTTACCTCTTTGGTTAGGTTTATTCTTAGGCATCTTGTGGGTTTTGGTGCAATTGTAAATGGGAATGATTCCTGGATTTCTCTTTGTGCTGCTTCATTACTGGTGTATAGAAATACAACCCATTTATGTACATTGATCTTATATCCTGTGATTTTGTTAAATTCATGTATTAGTTCTAGCAGTTTTTTGGTGGAGTTTCTTGGGTTTTCCATGTAGAGTATCATGTCATCTGTGAAGAGTGAAAGCTTTACTTCTTTGTCAGTGTGGATGCCTTTTATTTCTTTTTGTTGTCTGAATGCTGAGGCTAGAACTTCCAGTACTACACTGAACAACAGTGGTGAGTGGACATCCATGTTGTGTTCCTGACTTTGGGGGAAAAGCTCTGTTTTTCCCCACTGAGGATATTAGCTGTGGGCCTTTCCTATATGGCTTTTATGATGTTGAGGGTTTTTATCAAGAAAGGATGCTGTATTTTGTGAAATGCTTTTTCTGCTTCTATTGAAAAGATCCTATGATTCTTATCTTTTCTCTTATTAATGTAGTGTGCCACATTGATTGATTTGTGAATACTGAGCCAGACCTAAAGCCCAGGAATAAATTCCACTTCATTATGGTGAATAATTATTTTTTTTTAAATTTTTTTTTAATGTTTCATTTATTTGTAGGAGAGAGAGAGAGAGAGAGAGACAGCGTGAGCAGGGGAGGGTCAGAGAGAGAGGGAGCCACAGACTGAAACAGGCTCCAGGCTCTGAGCTGGCAGTCAGCACAGAGCCTGATGCGGAGCTCGAACCCACAACTGTGAGATCATGACCTAAGCGAAAGTCGGACGCTTAACCAACTAAGCCACCCAGGCGCCCCGGTGAATAATTATTTTAATACACTGTTGAATTTGATTTGCTAGCATCTTGTTGAGAATTGTTGCATCCAGTTTTATTAGGGATATTATATTGGCTTTTTAGTGGGGTCTTTGTCTTCTTTTGGAATGCTGACTTCATAAAATGAGTTTGTAAGCTTTCCTACTATTTCAATTTTTGGAACAGTTTGAGAAGAATAGGTATTAACTCTTCTTTAAAGAAATGTCTGGTAGAATTCCCATGGGAAACCATCTGGCCTAGGACTTTTATTTGTTGGGAGATTTTTGGTAACTGATTTAATTTCTTTGTTGTTTATGGGTCTGCTCAATTTTTTTTCTTCTCCCTTCTGTGTTTCAGCTGTCAAGGGAAACTGGTTCCCCTGAGAGAAGATGGGCCTAGAGAGCATCATAGTGGGGAGAGGAGTGTGTTTGGCAAACAGAAGGTACATGCACAGCTCACACCTCTGCACCTTCTCCTGCCAATCATCTGTCAACCCCACAAGTGAGCCGTGTCTTACAGCCTGAGTGTATCCCCCAGGGTGTGGCTCAGCCCCAGGCTAGGTTAGGCCTGGTTAGTGCCCAGAAGCACCAAGGGTAACAAATCCAAAAACTTGATACAGTCTCTCACCAGGGACCATGCAGACAACATAGCAAAATGAGTAACCACGGCCAGATTAGCAGGGACTGTAAAACCACACTGCACAAAGATCAGTATGGGAAGTACACTTTGAGAGACGAGTGTTTTCTCTGTGTCTAGCCTTTTTGTCATTTTGGGTCTGGCAGATTGAAAAGCACACTTGCTTTGTGAGCAGATGCTGCGTCACGACTTAATTATACACGTGATGATGTATCATGGTAATTGTAATGGTAAATTTAAATAATCTAGAAATAACGTTGCATGCTGGACAAGCAGTTAATTATGCAAATTTAACTTTTAATTCCAGTTTATCTGGGAAGAGAAAAGACAGGCAGCTATAGACATGTGGTTTAATAAAAACTCCATCCTTGCTCTAAGACTATTGTGTAAGTTCGAATAGGCTCATGGTGATGTCTATGACTTACTCATCCACAGTTTTAGCAGAGAAGAGGGCAGAGGGAGGCAGCAAGGGAGGAAGGCAGGGGAGGCACCTACTTCAGCACGTGCTTAGAGAAGGCTGTCCCCCTCCAGAACGCCGCAGAGCCAGATCGATTACCTTGCTCCAGTTCCCCACTTTCCAGGAGGCGCAGGGACGAAGGTGGCATCTTTTGGCAGGGTCAGGCCTCTGAAGGGCAGCACAGTCGGAATCCATCTGGGTGCTGCATTCCACGCTTCGCCAGTAGGCTCCCAGCCCGCAGGTGGTGGAGCACTGTGTGGGGCGGGGGACAGAGAAGACAGGCTGAGGGCCACTCTCTCAGATGTAGCTCACCACACTCTGAAGTCAAGGTCTCCGCCTTGGATGCTCACCTAAATTCGCAGGCTTTTTAAAAACTACCATCGGGGCGCCTGGGTGGCTCAGTCGGTTAAGCATCCGACTTCGGCTCAGGTCATGATCTCATAGTTTGTGGGTTCAAGCCCCGCTTCAGGCTCTGTGCTGACTGCCAGCTCAGAGCCTGGAGCCTGTTTCAGATTCTGTGTCTCTCTCTCTCTCTGACCCTCCCCTGTTCACGCTGTCTCTCTCTCTCAGAAATAAGTAAAACTTAAAAAAAAAATACTACCATCGCTGGGGGCCCGCCCTAGACAAATGAATCTGAATCTCCCAGGGGAGGCTCTAGGCATTGCAGTAAAAAAAAAAAAAAAAAAAAAAAAGCCCC